>NW_004955406.1:3283107-3312860 GCF_000276665.1 Chinchilla lanigera
TATCTTTCAAAATGTTAAAATATTTAAAACATGAATTTTTTTAAGTGTTTGTTACCTTTCACTTTTTTGGATGGAAACCCAGTTCTCAAAAAAAGTGCAGCTTTTTTTAAAAGTCCAGATTTCCAAAACAGATAATGATATAGCCAAAAACACATCACCCAACTTGGAAAACAAGTTCGCCTAGTGGTGATAGTTTCTTGTCACATGGCTGAGCTAAGGAGCAATTTGTCGCCCTCCCACTTTCAATAACAGTTTGATCTAGGCATCATGCTGATGGTGGGATAAAACATACGAGTCCCTAGCCACTAGGGCCAGGTGGTTGACACTCAGGACATAAGGCAGAGGATGGCCCTAAGCCACTAGTGAACTTAGTGCCCCTAAAAATGGCACAAGAAGCTTTTTAAATGTTTAATTTGAGGCTTTCCCTAGTTCTGGCTTTCATAGTTTAGAGTGGAGTACTAAAGTCCTTACCATGAAGTTCCTGTGTGTGACGTCAGTGGAGAAGGTGAACGTGCTTCCTGGCTTATTTCATTTTCTTGTCCCCTTCTGGCTACATGTGTTACTGTTTTAATTAACTATCATTATTACCAATTGCATTAAAATCAGCCAGTGTGGGTGTAATTGATCACTTTGTGCTGTGCTCTATTAGGATCTCCTCCAGTCCTGTTTCATCTGCACCATAGGAGATGACTCCTCACTCTCCCAAGCTCTTCCCGACACATGTAACTAAGTCCTCCATGGAACGAGAACTTAGGTCAGTGATGGCAAACCTTTTAGAGGTTCAGTGATGCAAACACCCCGCTGCGGCACGTGTGCCATAAGTCCGCCACGCTGGTGGAGGGCACGCCTCTGACAAAACAAGAAGTGGCCCCCTACAGGCGACAGGAAGCTGACTTTTAGTCTCCGGTGGGTGAAGGGTTTGCTGCCCCTGGTGGCCACCCGGTGTGTGTGCGTCAGCCACACCTCGGTTCCAGCCTGCCCGCTGGGGAAGGGGGATGTAAGGACCCAACACTGAAAGTGGAAAATTAGAAATTCATTGCATGTAAACTAGGCACAGGAAGTGAAGGTGAAGCATGCCTTCTAGAGAACTCATGTAAAGTGTTATGTGAACACTGCTGCTACCACGGGTTTGCCATATATGGGCCGGGAGAAATCTTCAAGTATTTCTTTAGTTTTTTGATAATACTTGTCAAAAACTTTGCAGTAAACAAAGAACTCAAGAGATGAAGCAACATAAAAATGCATGTTGAATGAAAAATTACATACAGAGTTTTCATTTGCCAGTAGAGTTGACAATAAACCCATGTTAGAGTGGAAAATGACCAAGAGATGGGGGGAAGAAGCAGGATCAAAGGGTGAAGATATGTTACAGACACGTACCAGCTCCCTGCAATGATGAATGCGATTGTTATGTACTGCAGATGTGTACTAATAAGAATTGAAATGTTACAGCATAAGATTTATCTATAAAATGTGCATTAAATATTTGCCACATTTGCCTGAGTACACTAAGGAGGCCCTAGAACTCACCTGAAACCTTCCATATTATTTTGAGGTTTCCTTAGTATGGAATACAGTATGCTGCTGCTGATGTTCTTGGTCTCATTAACAGAATTCTGCAAACAACTAAGTGATTTTTCTTCTATGCCTCACCAGGGGCTTCACGTTAAAAACTAATTCTAATAATTGTTTGATGTTTTTTCATGAAATTTGTAGAGTCAAAGCTCTTGAAAGTTCATCTGACTTTATTGTAACTGCTCTTGAGCATTCAATAGGAAAAGCTTAATATTAAGGATGAACTTATTTGTTTTATGAGAATCACATAATTCAAATTCTGATGACACATATACTACGTTTCTTGTCAATAAATTTTATGCCAAATTAGAAATCTACAGTGTGGAAATGTTGTATGAAGCCTTTGGAAAATTGTAATTATAAAAAACAAAAATTAGAAATAGAGAGATACTGAAATGTATCCTATAAAATCAAGGGAAGAATTTAATAAATTAAATAAGGAGAACTTAATCATTTCCTAATGTTTAATTTTAAAATTTTATAATTGTGTCTTGGATCATCTAGACTTGTGACATAGTCTTCTGAGGGAGCTCTTTGGTTTTGTTTGATAAACTTATATTCTACATCAGAATGGGATGGAATTGCAAAAACTAAGTTTTGAAATGTCTCTACAAGAAATATTTTAAAGTATAGAGAGCATAAAATAAGTTCTGTCTCACAGAAGTATTTACTAAAGTATTTACTAAAGAAATTGAGCCTAAATGGAAACAAACAAGAGTTATCTGTGAAAATAGCTACGCTGATGTATTTATATTTCAGAATAGAATTTCAAAATCTAATAGAATTGAGAATTTTCTCCCTTTAGTAGAACTTGTTCTGAACTTGCCAGAAGCCACACCACCAGAGAAAATAATAACCTCTCAGTTGAACATATTATAAGCTACAGAATAAATTGATTGGAAAAGGTTGTGACAATCTTATCGAGAAGAAAATGACAACAATAAGACCAAATTGAAGGGGCTGGGGATTTAGCTCAGCGGCAAAAGCGCCTGCCTGGCAAGCGCAAGGTAGTGAGTTCGGTTCCCGGTACCGGAGGAAAAAAAAAAAAAAAAAAGACCAAATTGAAAAAATATGCTACTGAAATATCTCAGTAAGACAGTACTATGGTAACAGCAAAAAATACAGCTCAGAAACTGAATGAAGTACAGGAATATATACCAATGACAGCTACTCTATCAGTTTTAGTATTCAGATAATCAATCTAAATATATATCAAACTTCTCGCTTTGATATACATGGCTATGTGTTTAACTTTCAAAATTATTTATATGGGTTTTTGTTTTTGTTTCATACTAGGAATCAAATACACAACCTTGTGCTTGCCAGGCAGGCACTGTGCTGCTGAGCTATACCCCGAGACCCAATGATTTGTATTTTTAAAGTGGCATTTAATGGGATTATTTTACAGATACACCAATATAAAAAATTATTGGTAAGTAAATGTTACAAATTATGAATTTTTAATAATTTTCATCTTCTCTTTTATTTTCAAAGTGTTTTTATTTGGCAGCTAAATTGTAGAATCACCTTATCTGAAGCTCAAGTTTGAGAAAGAGTTAAATCACCATCCCCTAAATCAGTGACTTAGTCTAGAATTGTCCTAGAATGATTTTTAAGTAGCTTTGAATCCCGGTTCTTCTGTGGATATTTTAGCATATAGGACACTGAAAAGAAAAAAAAAAAAAAACAGAGAATTTACAATCTTTAAACAGTCTCAGGTGATTCTGGGGGGTGCTTATTGACACAGGGTCACACTATGTAGGCCACACTGGCCTTAAACTCACAGTCTTCCTGCCAGGGCCTCAACATCGCTGGGGTTTTAGGCATGCGCAGTCTCAGTGGATTCTAAGCGAACTAGAGCCACACGCAGGAAGGCTGCATGAATACAGTTGCTGAATTTGAAGGTGCAGCCAAGATGAACAATCTGACCACACACCCAGGACTCAGAGGTTTCCTGCGACTCCCAGCGCTGACTCCGCGAGCTCAGTCCCCCTGTGTTTAGAGGAGCTCTGGTTGGTCTGGGCAGGACAGTCCCAGACCCTGAGTCTCTGAGGGTGCACTCAGAAGAGGTGCTTCCCTCGTTCAGCACACTGCGTGGTAGACAGAAGCTGACTGGTGCCTCCCTTACACACAGGCCTCTCTTCTCCAACCAGAGAGGCCAGGACAAGTGTCTCTCTCCATGGTCACCTCCTTCCCCTCTCTCCCCTCTGGAGTTCCCACCTCACCATCCTCCTCCTCCCAGCCCTAAAACTGTTCCTGCCTGAAAGACGTGGGGACCCCACCTGGCCTCAGAGGATCCCGGCTCCAGCTGTGGCCCACAGAGGGTGAGCAGCCAACCTCATGCCCTGGTCAGTGGGGCTAGTGGGGCTAGTAGTACATTTCCAACAAAAAGGAGGAGAATTTGTGAGTGAGAGAAGAAGGACCCCCCGCCACACCCCCACCCGAGGCAGGCAGAACTTCAGACTGTACTCAGACAGAGAAAGTCACCCTCCACCTGGCAAAGAAAGTCATCCAGGACAAGAAGGAAAGAAAAAGTTAGAGAATGACCGTCTCCCTTTCTGCCCTGCCAAGAGCTCAGTGGGGCAGATGAAGGACCAGTAGGCCACAGATAAACTGCAGGACACTTCATGTCCGCCCTCTCTGCCTCTTGGACAGAGGAGAAGGAGAAGTAGCTAGAGGGACCTGGCAATTTCTCTCATGACTGATATCAGCAGGACAGATACTTGAGAGTCAAAAAAGTATGACATTATTTCTTACATTTCCTTCTAGGAGAATTTGCTTCAGGGAGTCTAGCACCAGAGAATAGGTATATTTTAATATCTAAACAACTGATAAATAGGCTGGGTATGGTTGTGCACGCCTGTAATCCCAGCACTTGAGAGGCTGAGGCAGGGGGATCACTGTGAGTTGGAGGGCAGCCTGGGCTACATAGTGAGCTCAAGGCCAGCCTGAATTACATAGCAAGACCCTATCTCAAAAAACAAACAAACAAAAAAGTAACACTTTGCAGATTTGCAAATGACCTTTTAATTACCAAAAGAAGAGGTACTGTTCCATTTTTTAAAAAGTCAATTGTAACAGAACTCATACTGAGGATGTGGAAAGGTGACTTGCAGACAACAGCAATGGAGGAGCACTTTGCTTGTCACTGGGGTCCCTGTGTAGTCATCTGATGGCAAGAGACAGCACAGCCCAGAGGTGTAGACACCACGCCCAAGCAGAGGTCCCAGCACCACAGCCTGTGAGCTCTGAGATCGTGTGCAGGTTACGCAGCCTCTCCTCCGCTTATCCACAGAATAGACTGGTGTGAGGATTACATGGGCTAAGCCATGAGCTAACTTCTCAAAAGACAGCTCCTGTGTGCACAGCCTGCATCACTAATCGTCTGTAATTTCTGCTGGAAGGACCAAGGTGACTTTTACACCCCGTAGTACGTTTACAAGGTATATGAATCATAGGAAAGTTATATACTGAGTTGGCTGTTGCCTAATTTGATGACTCAGATCATTTTCTTTTTCTTGCTTCTGTGTTGAAAATAGAAATTTAGGTCAACGCGGTGCTTGAGGCAGAAAAATCTGTGTACTTGGTGACCTGTCTGAGGTGAGAAAATTTCCTCTCTCAATATCTGGCCATCTCTTCAGCCCCATGGTAGGTGCTGATGACTTTCCTTTGGGAAGCAGAGGCAGGCGTCCAAGGACAGAGTCTCCGTAGGGTTCTTAGAGCAGACAGCGCAGATTAAGATTTAGTCAGAGTCCCTCATCTCCAAGCTTATCTGAGAAAAAAATGTAGAAACTGGCACCTTGGAGGGGAGGCTCGGTGGTAGCCTAGCAGGGGCCTAAGCTGCATCCCCAGCACTGCAACAACAAAAGAAAAACACAGGAATCACAGAACCTCAGAAGCCTTCAGCTGGGTGGACGGGTAACCTGTGTTTGTGGTCAGTTGCCCCCGAGAGCGCCCATTGCTTCACTTGCTCTGCAAGGCAGCACCAGAGGCTGCAAGCAATCCCAGTGGATGGGATTATGGGGTGGAGGTGGGGGTGGGGGTGGAGGTTGGGACTAGGAGTAGTCCAGTGATCTCCAGTCAAGAGACCTAATCTAAAGAACTGCTCCAATAGGCTGCTGGGTTGCTAATGCTCACCGGCCCTAATTAGCAGTAAACGAACACCACCGGGCACCGGGTAACCTCCCCAGAGCCCTCAGGTACGGTGAGCTCACTCCAGAGAGGTGAAGTATCTATCGCCACGATGACGGACTGGCACAACTCAAACAAAACTGGAAGATTTTCATGTTCTCAGTCTTCTCCCCAGTACGTGAAGCTGGGAGTCAGCTCAATAACCTTAGGCCACCAAGTACTGTAACGTGTTGGCTCATGCCGGGCGGCAACAGGTTTGTTTTTCGTGATTATGTAATCCGAATTCCTTTTCCAAGAAAGGATTTGAAAATGAGCTATTAAATTGGATTGCCAGCAAGCATAGGGCCTAAACGCACAGATGTGTTAACTACAAACCCTTTTCCCTCTCACCTGCCCCAGACCTACCCCAACCGGAGAACTCTAAATCCAGTTTGACCCATGAGAAATGTTGCCCGGTAGCTGGCTGAGGTCTACACGGAGCATTAAAATGCCTACTAAGGATTTTTCGGGAAGATATTTGATCCTCTCTGTCTTAAATAGCAAGCAACCTAATCAGCCAGGCAATCTAGGCAATTTGTACCCTCGTACCATATTAAATTTACTTTTAGAGCTAATAACGGTGTTAAAACATTGTGTAAAAGGTACATGCTAGAATGGTTCAAAGACTTTAGGTTCTAGACAGGTATTTATTGACCAGACCGCTGTTGAGAGGAGATCACACTGTTC
This sequence comes from Chinchilla lanigera, assembly GCF_000276665.1. Classification (NCBI taxonomy): domain Eukaryota; kingdom Metazoa; phylum Chordata; class Mammalia; order Rodentia; family Chinchillidae; genus Chinchilla; species Chinchilla lanigera. The sequence continues at coordinate 3,289,540 of NW_004955406.1, forward strand.
CTAGCTTCCTGCACCAAGCTGAAATCCGCAGCAAGTAACGGCTTGGCCTACTGCATTCCACTCTCCTGCTGCTCACAGGCAGTGCCCTGTTCTTCTCTGGCTGCCAGACCCAAAGGCCGGGCGATGAATGGCTTGATTCTTAGAGTTGGAGGATCTGCCATGGCTTTAGGCCCTTAAGGTTTTGGGCGCCAGACCAGGTGTTATTTAGAAACAAAAAGTTCCTCTCAGAGCTTTGGTTTTTACTTGAAGATAACAGAGCGGGCAGAATGTAGGTTGAGGTAGGCATTGGGGGAAAGATCATATCTAAGAAAGATTCATGCACCTGTGCAGAGCCCAAGAGAGGGACTCAGGAGAACAGAGGAACACTTGGACTACTCAAAACATTCCCTTGGATCTGCTTGCTGGGTTTCTTGAATGAAGAGAAAAAGAAGGAGAAGGACAAGGAGAAAGAGTAGACCACAGGGTTCTCAGGCCCACAAAGGTCCCCTCCCACCAAAGGAACTGGATGTTTTTCCCAAGGCTGTGAGACTTCTGCGCTTTCCTAATCAGCTCTTACTCACAGCCACGTGTGTAGTAGGAGTTGGAAGTCAAGTGGCAGGATTTTCTCTGCTGTCTTCAGCAGCTAGGGCCATTTTGAATTCACATCCGGGGCAGAAACTAATGGAAACGTGAGGGAGAGTGGAAGGTTTTCACTCTGAGAGGCGTGTGTGTGTGTACATGGGGAGAAAGAGAGAGAGAGAGAGAATATTCCAGAACTTCTTCTGTATGAAGTATCTATGAGCCTGCTTTGAATTTTAAGTAGAAAACAAAATTAAGAGAATATAGGGCACTCATTATTCAAGTAGCATACTCGTGTTAACTGCTTGGGGAAACAGCCTTTTCTCTCCCACCCCAACTTTCCAGCAGTGTTGACTACAGGTCTTGCAGCAAAAGATAGACTTTTACAGGGCAGTGGCAGAGACAGGAGGATGGAGGACTGGGGGAGTTGAATTTTAACTTGGCTGAACCGGGGACTCCTTCCCTAGGCAGTTCAAAAGTTCTTGGGGAAGGTGTTCTGCCAGGCAGAACCAGCACAGTGGGCCGCAACCCTGTCACACAGAGGCCTGGCCCTGGTCCTCCTGAGGAGGTTCAGGCCCGTGTCCTCAGAGACAGCCCTTTCTTGGGGAGAGCAAAGAGCCCCCTCTGTACCCCCAAACTCAACATGCTTATTCCTGCCCTGTGCCCCCTTCCAAACTCTGCCTGTGGTCCTCTCCCCACAGCTTCTTTCACCCCACCCTCACTTCCTTCCAAGAACCCGCCCAGCCCCCACAAAGCCGGAGCCTGTGAAAGACTCCAGCTCACACAGCGCTTTCCTTTCCAAAGCCAGCGGGTCCTACAGTCTTCCCCATTGACAGTAGACCCTCGAGCTGACTGATCTACAAGACAGGCACCTTCTCTCTTCTTTCCCGGCTGTACATTTTTTCCTTAAGAAAAGAATAACCCCGTGATCCCTCTGCCTGACTTTTATCATTGCTCACTGAGCCCGCAGAAGTAGAACTTCACTGAGTTCTGCTGCCGGTGTATCCGGACAGTGTGTTATTCCAACTTCTGGATCCACCACACATCAGTGCAAGCCCATATTTGGTTTTTGCAGAAGCTCCCTGCTGCTAGAATGTAATAGCAATTCAAAGAATGGAAGTTATTTCTCTGGCAAGGACAGAATGAACCAAGGAAGCAGTACATGAAGGGCATATTATATTACTTGCTTTCCTCTACTTTGGGGAACAACTTCAGAGAAGCAATACGGAAGGACTTTTCAGAAAAGTGCTCCAAAGACAGTGGATAAAACCCTTTCTCTAGTAAGAAAAATGTCTTCAAGGCTTTTTGTAAGCAGCGATAACAACAACAAAATAGAAATATTTTTCTCCTTAAAGCTCGCTAAGTTTTAACATCTCCTTTAAAGGAACAGAGGTGGATTCAGGGACTCGGCTTCCAGGAGACAGACATAATTCTTTCCCATGAGCCTGGACCTCTTCTCTACCTAAAGGAAATTGAATGCATGGGTGAGCGGACATAATTGAAATGCACTGATACTTCAGAATCTCATTTCCACCCCATTAATCCCAACCTCTGCTCCTTTCTAGTGGCACTTCTGAGGAAAAACAAGGAAGAGCAAACTGAAGATAATATCCTGTCCCCACTCTACCTCCCAGACCCCCGAGCTGCTCAGTCCCTTGGGTGGAAGACCATCATCACAGAAGGGGGCAGTACAGGTGGTCGCGTGGAGCCCAGTCCAACGCGCCTCCCTCCACCGCCAATTGCACAGAGATTGCACACAGCTGTCACGTTTGATATCAGTGAAAATCCCATTGACTGCTGGTCTGTTCTAATTTGTCCCAACCCGAGATTTTTGCCAAGTTTGGGAACCTTAGCATATTGATGGAAGCTGTAAGAGTCACCCGATGCCATTAGTAAACTTCTCCATTTCCAATCTCCTTTGCATTGGTAGGTAAAGGGAATATTTTGCTTTGTTTTCCTTAGTACCTGTCTAGTAAGTACTGTCTGCATTGGAAAGCAATTGGAGTTCTGTCTCTTCCAAATCATATTTTCCTCTGGAGTAGCTGGGCTTGTGTAACCACATCTGGATCTACTCTGCTTAAAATTATACAAAAGGAGAGTGTGTCACTTTTAGGGCATTATAGAAAAGTTATTTTCTTCTAAGGAAAATTTCAAGATTCATAAATACTAAGGAACATATCTGGATGCTAATTTGGGGAACATCACAGACATTTATTTAAAATTCTGGACTAGTTATCCTTGAGTACAAAGAGACTGTTCAGAGTCATAGGAAGCCACGGTAAGGAGAGAGGAGGGAATTAAAGCACAGACATAAACTACCAGAAGCGGAGGGAAAGGAGCAGAAAGTATTTTTCTATAAGTCAGAGAGAACCCTGCTCAAACCTGAGAGGACCATGCCTTTTATCACCCCTACTCCAAAGACTTGCTCAGGATTTCCAACAACAGAGCAACGGGCCCTACTACTTGTGGGGTTTACATTTTGACAGGGCTTGCAGCTTAAATTCCTAAGTAATATAGACAAAATCTTGGACTGGAAAAATACATGAGAGGGGGTATTTGTGGAAACAATCCCTGAGTCAGAAACTCTATTACATACAAAGAGTGTCTCGGTGCAGGCCTGTGAATAGCCATAAGGAAAATACTCCAGGCTCTTATCAGGGTACTGGCATGAGAAAATGCGATGTACATGCCAACCGCATAGAAATAAAGATTGAAAGAGCCCAGTGTCCCTGGTAGGGCATGATCGGTTAGTTTTACTCACCACCTTGGCCAGGCTATAGGAGCCACTCACTCAAGCAAACACTAGCTCATCTGGTGTTCTTTTTGTGTGTTTATTTTATTTTATCTTATTTTATTTATTTATTTGTCTTTTTTTGAGACAGGGTCTCACTCTGCAGTTCAGGCTGGCCTTGAGCTCACTTTGTAGCCCAGGCTTGTCTCGAACTCGCAACGATCCTCCTGCCTCAGCCTCCCGAGTGCCGGGATTACAGGAGTGCGCCACCACTCCCGGCTTGCTCATCTAGTGCTGCTGTGGAGGTATTTTGTGGATGAGGCTGATATCTACCAGCGGTTGACTTGAGGTAAAGGAGATTATGCTGGATAATGTGCTTGGGCTTTGTCCAATCAGTTGAAAAGACTTAAGAGCAAAACTGAGACTTCCTGAGAGAGAAGAAATTCTACACCATGGCCCTTTAGCTCCTGCCCCAGAATTTCCAACCTGCCCTCCTGCCCACCTGCCCACACATTTCATTCTTGCCAGCTGCACAGTGCACCCTTCTGCCTGCCTGTGTGCCTAGCTATCTACCCCTCTGCTCAGCGGTCTGTCTGTCTGTCTGTCTAGCCCTCTGGACTAGTTCTCCTCTGGAGAGCTCTGACACTGTGTGCTCAGGAAGGACTGAGGAAAGGACATTTAAACTGAACCTCCTATGAGTAAGGAGCAAGCTATGCGAAAAGTAGAAGTTTGCCGTGTCCATTGCGGAGGGGAAAACCTACCCAAGGACACTGAGACAGAAAAGAGGTGGAGATAGGTAAGAAGGTAAAGGCTGGGGATGCAGCTCAGTGGTAGAGCACTTGCCTAGCATGGGTGAAGTCCTGGGTTCCATCCCAACACCAAAAAAAAAAAAAAAAGAAAAAGAAAGAAAGAAAGAAAAGAGAGAGAAAGGAGGAGGAGGAGAAGGAAAATGAGGAGGAGGAGGGAAAGAAATCAGAATGTCTTGGGTACAGTGAGCCAAGAGCAGATGGCCCAGTATGAGGTTGGAGAGGTTTGCAGAGGTTGAGTCATATAGGACTCACAGTTAAACGCTTGGACTTATTTTTCAAATGATGGCAGGAAGACCATGAAGCTTATTCACTTGGAGGGAAAACTGACTGCATCATGGAGAAGAGACTGGAGGGGCCCACGCAAGGAGAGACATGAACACTGAGAAAGTTCCTACAGTGGTCCAGGTGGAAAGTGATGGCGTTTGGCTCAGTGTGTTGGCAGAGGAGATAGGAAGATGCGGAGAGAGTCGGGATTCTGTGCAGGAACAAGGAAGGTGGGGTCCAAGGCATCTAGGTTGGGGCTGGGGATTTAGCTCAGTGGCAAAGTGCCTGCCTGGCAAGCGTAAGGTCGCAAGTTCGGTTCGCGGTACCGGAGGAAAACAAAACAAAACAAAACAGAAAACAAGGCACCTAGGTTGCGCCTGGATTTCTGGCTTGAACAATTGAGTGGTGGGGTTATTTAACGCACTAGGGTAGACAAAGAAGAACAACACTAAATAACTCTAATAGTTTGGTTTTGATCTTGGCAGTCAGACGGGAGGGCTTCGAGGGAGTTGCACATCTGGGAGTCACTGTCTGCAGGTTGTAGCTGAAGCCGAATGAATAGACGTGATTAATCAAGGAGTGAAGACAGAGTGTCCAGGACTGAACCCTGGGTGAATCCAAGATTTGGAGATAAGGCGGAGAAGTAGCTAAAGAGATGGGGAGAAGAAACCCAACAAAAGGGGAGAGTGTGCCAAGCAGGGCTGAGTCACGAAGGGGGCAGTGCTTGCCACACGAATCACTGCCAAGAAGCCCAGCAAAACCAGGATAAGAAAATGAAACAGGGTTTGGCAGTCATGGCCCGAGCCTGTGAGCCCTGCTGTCCGGCGCATCTGCTTATTTACCTAATGTTTTCCCCTTTGCCATTCACAGCGCATTTCTGACAGAGAGGCCTCTGTCACGGGTAATCTAGGTGACGGTGGACCTCCTGGGTATTGGTGATCATCACTGGAGGCACGGGAGTGTCGGCTTTTGTTTGTTTTCTTGAAGGAGGAGGAAGGAAAGAGGTTGGTACCTGAGCAAGATGGAAACTAGAGAAAAGAAGAGAAGAGGGGAGAGGAAGGGAGAGGAGAGGGGAGGGATGGGGAGGGAAGGGAAGGGGAGGGGAGGGAAGGGGAAGGGGAAGGGGAGGAAAGAAGAGAAGAGAAGAGAAAAGAAGAGAAGAGAAAGAGATGAGCAGAAGAGGGACTCAGGACAGGAAACAGGATGTTCTGCTCTTTCCACCCCAGCCGAGGGACCACACATCAGCTCAGACTGCAGGAAACACCTTAATAACAGATGAATTGGGGCTGGGGATTTAGCTCAGAAGCACAGTGCCTGCCTGGCAAGTGCAAGGTCGTGAATTCGATCCCCAGTACCGGGAAAAAAAAAACCAAAAACCAAAAAAAAAAACCTTCAATAGCTTTGGGGGGCTGGGGATTTAGCTCAGTGGCACAGCGCCTGCCTGGCAAGCACGAGATCGTGAGTTCAGTTCCCGGTGCTGGGAAAAAACAAAAAAAAAAAAAGAGGAATCTCAAAGATGAATTGTTAGGAAGATTCAAGTGTCCCAAGTTCTGGGTTAGGAGTTTTACTCTCTTTCTGAATATTGTTTCCCCTCTTCCTTGCATTTAGCACAATTTGTATACATTTGCTGTATAATTTATTCTACATTGGTGTCCACATTGGACTCTTAACTTCTATTCACGATGCATATAGTAATCAGTGTCCAGGGCCAAGACTGGAGCCTGGAAGTGTTTGACGCACAGATGCTGAGTTATTAGGCAATAGCAGCACATACAGGGATAGAAAATTGCAGCCCTAGATTTGTAGCATTAAAAAACAAACCAGTGAACTAAAGTCAATGGTCTTCTATATTTTTCCACATTTGCTAATTTTCTAGTTATTTATACTGCTATCCTCTTCTTGACTAAGCCTGTGGTAACAGGTACTAGAAATTTAAGAAACTGCATGGGAAAAATACAGAAAATTGGGAAATTTTATGTGTTAATTTGCTTTTTCAGGGATTTTAGAAAAGGTGACTATTACTGTTTTTTAGCTGTAAAAGACCTTCGTACTTAGGGAGAACTTTGCATTGACATTTGGAGATGGAAAGGTCATTTTTCTTTGGCATATCTTTAAAAGCCCAGGCATAGTGTTCTAGAACCAAGGAAGTCCACAGCACTGCCAAAGCCACGGCTGTCCAAAAGGGACATACAGGCAAGGACAGAACCATGAACTTCTCATGCCCCTGAGGCCACGGACAGTTTATCTTAGAGAAGTCAGAGATTCGTACAGTTTTAGAGTTAGGAAACTTTAGGCCAATTCCATTACCGAACGGTTGGAAAATAAGGGACTATAAGTGAATTGTGGAGTTGCGCCACCCGTTGTTACAACGTGGAATAAAGTCATGCGTCTGGCCTCAAATTGGGACCCTAAATTGTAGGAGTGTGAACGTTTATATAAATACTGAATTCATACTTATAATCAATACTGGTGCACATAATATAAAATAGCCTGTATTTATAGTTCTCATGATTTACTCTAAATGAGAAACCACCACCAAACATATTTATTTCATAAGTTTGGAATTTTTACATTAGGTTTTCTCCAAAGTGAGGCACCATTAAACTACACTGATGAAATCCCAATTTTAGTACAAATGAAAGTGTCACTTTCTCCTCTTACACTCTTGCCGAGGTGCCGTGGTGAGCTCACCACCTGTCGAACAGTGGGGCCCCTGGCGACCGACCGCTGGGCTGGGGTCCTTTCTGCGGGTCATGGATCCCTACCCTGCCAGTATTTATGAACTCTCATTCTGCACAGTGTTGAGGGAGCTGGTAGTTTCGTGCCATCATACTTTAGTGTTTATTCTCTTGGTAACAGAATTTGTTTAAGAAATGACTAATTTCCACTAGTATAGAGAGTTTCTCAATTTATTTTTCTAGACTAAAAGTCATACCAGTGGATTTGCTGGCTGCAGATCAATAAAGGCCTGAATTCAGTCATATGTAAAGCACACAAATGCTGGGTGTGGTGTCACAGGCCTATAATCCTATCATTCTGGAAGCCTGAGCTTGGAAGCTTGCAAGTCTAGCCCAGCCTGGGCAACTTTAGTGATTTCGTGTAAGCCTATCTCTCAAAATAGAAAATAAAAAAGGGTGGGGGTTACAGCTCTGTGCAAAGACCCTGGATGCAGTCCCCAGTACCACCCTTCCAACATACACAGAATCAATTCACCTCTTGGAACATCTATTAAAATGTCTGGGCATTTACTTAAGCTTTATTTTCTTCTTCAGGGTGAATCTCATATTCATATTTTAGGAATTCTATAGTTAAGATCTTTTATATTCTTCTTTTATTATTCATGTAGCAAAATGCTATGTTAGTTAAAATGGTGTTTATGCTCCCACTGAGGATCATTTTCTTAAATCTTACTCCTCTTCCCATGACTTAATGATCTTATATGTGTTGAAGTTTTATGTCAACCACATTTAAGTTGAACAATTTTTTAAGGCATAAAAAAGTGTGATAATAATATTCTTCCAAGAAAACGAGCCACTGAAAATGTTCCCTACACTGTTATTTTAAAAACACATCTTATGTCTTTATCAAAATAGCAGGGGGCCAGGGATATAGCTCAGTGGCACAAGTGCCTGCCTGGCAAGTGCAAGGTCCTGAGTTCAGTTCCCAGTACCAAAAAAAAGGAGATATTTGTTCCAAATGTATTAGACAAAGCAAGTTTTCAAAAGATGATGACAAAGACCTATTTCAACCTAAATATGGGAGATGTTTTAAACATTAACCCCAAAAATGTCTTACTTAGCTATGTAGCATTAGCACTTAGTAAAGAGTAGGGGCTTACTAAATATTTTTGGATTCATGCTAACTTTCACTTATATACATAAAAAAGAAGTAGCACTAGTTAGTATTCACCTGTATATAGTCCACAACTGATAACATTCAGCACAGATATAATCATAGAAGCGTTCATAAGGGATTTGTAGAAAAAGTGGACAGAAATATGCTCTCCTTAATTGGAAGAAATTTCACAAAACGCTTGTGTTGACGTTAGCGAACATAGGAACATATGGAAGTGCTGGACGGATGGCGATGGATGGGAGTGGGAGGTTCTGGGTGGGCAAAGGGCTCTATAAGTCTATTTTCCTAATGCTCACTGGAAGAGAGCTAAGATCCCTGCACACCAAGTTTTTCTCTCTGTTTTTAAATAAGGTCCACACAGCCATGACTTGGTTTCTATTTATATGTTTATGCTTGCTGAGCTTCTTTTTCCTTCTCCTTCCTGGACAAGTCTACTGGGATTAACAAAGCAGCTATTTTAAAGCAATAATTGCAAGTGAAACAGGTGGGTACAGAGCCCGAATGGATTGCACTGACCGGGTGTTTTCGTACCCTGTACAAAAGCCACCTGCTAAAGACTCAAGACCCCTGGCTTCAAGTCCTGATCGCTGACCGTGGGATGTGTGTGGGCATTTGTGCATTTGAAAAAAGTTATGTACAAATTTAATGAGGTGTCAAAATCAAAATCAGTAATAGTATTCATGATTAAACGGCCATAAAGGGGAAAAGTTACAAACAGAAGACTGTGTTGCAGTAGAAATAAGCCTGAACATCGTCGAGTACCTAAGGGAGGTCCTAGAGAAACACAAACACAAAGCGCTGAAACCCTCAACCTCAATGTAGCGGCAAGATCAGACTGGAGACTTCAACTCCAAGCCTCAGTTTCTCTGTCCACAAATGGGGGAGGAGAACGGCCCCCTCATGGGGCTGTTAGAAAATCAAATAATGCTGCCTCATTGGGCTCATGTAAAAATAAACTGTATTCATTCAAACTTCCAATAAATATTTGTTGAGACTCTTGAGGCTCAAAACAGACAAATTCCCTTCTGCGAGGGGGCTGCGGGAAGGGGAAAGGACAATAAATGAACAGAAACAGGTCCTTTGAGGAGGGTGCAGGATCCATACGCAAGAACAGAGGGGTGGGGGACGCTGGCGCTGAGGGGTGGGGGAGGGGCTGGTGGAGAGGGCAAGCAGGAACCTCTGGAGAAATGGGCTTTGTGGCAGAAGGACCGGGATGTGCAGAGATCCCGAGACAGGAGAGAGAATGGACTTGGCTGACCGAGGTGCGGCACAGGGCCAGGGAAGGGCACCCACCAGCCAGATCACCAGGGCCTTTGCCTGCCACAAGAAACTCACTTTCCCTTTTGCCACTTGAAATGTTGTCTTCCCACACCACACTAAGTGCCTACCTGTGACTGAAGTCCTCGGGCACCTTCTCACCTTAGTAACCCTTTTGCCTCTAAGATCAGTGATGTCAGGGGACACCTCAGCCTCCCAGAGATGGCAGAAGGTACCCCCAAACTGAGTTTCCAGCCAGGCATGGTGGTGCATGGGCATGGTGGTACATGCTGGTAATCCCAGCATTTGGGAGGCTGAGGCAGGAAGATCATTGTGAGTTCTAGGCCAGCCTGGGTTACAGGGCAAGTTCAAGGTTGGCCTGGACTACACAATAAGATGTCTCAAACAAAACAAAACAGACCAGAAAAAAGCACTGAGTTTTTTCCCTGTTGGCCACAGGAAGTAGCTTTCAATCTGAAGCAGTCATTCCAAACCAGTCCTCCAATTGCCCTTGGTGGGGTCTGTGGCATTACTTAGGCATGTCTGAAGTACCAGTCACACTGAGTCACCCCCTCATTCTAGGGGAGGCGGCCAGGAAGCAGCCCTGCCTTGGGGAGGTTCAGATTGAGGGCTGTGGCTTCTCTTACAGCCTGGCCCTACCCATGGTGACCGTGTCTCACGCCTCAGGCAGGGATGTCTGCGTGCTACAGAATGGCATCCCAAACACGCCCCAGCTCTCCTCACTGACCAAGGGCTGTTTCTGGTTGCTAATCACAGCAAAGATTCCTCTCATGTCCCATACCTCAGAGGAGCTGCAGCTGCCCACGCTGCAAACAAACACGTCTCTGTCCCTGTTCCACTTTCTGGTCATCTCTGAAAGTGCAATTGGTCTTGAAGGATATCCAATCTTTCCCTCCATATACCTGGTTTCATTCTCCAATTTCATCGAAGTGTTTAACTCATATTTTAAAAAACCAGTCCAGCTGGGTGTGGTGGTGAATCCCTATAATTCCAGCACTGAGGGGGCTGAGGCAGGAGGATTGCCACAAGTCTGAGGCCAGCCTAGGGCTCAGTGTGTTCAAGACCAGCCTGGACTGTATAGTGAGACTCAAAAGAAAAACAACAACAAAAAAAGCCAGAGTTAAAGATATAAGAGAAACAAAACAAAACAAGACGAATGAATGAATACCTCTTGGGGCTTTTTAAAGAAGTCAGTGGCCCACAAGACTAGAATCCAGCTTTCTAGGGCTTTTCCTCTGCGTTAGACAGTTTCAGAGGTTGGTGCAGCTATAAATATTACCAGAGATAGCACTGGTGAGACTGCCACGGCCACATGGGCATCTTTACTCTGAACACTGTGTTATGAGCGGGTGAACAGATGACCTTTTACAGAAAGATTGAAAAACATATATAATGGTGAGCAGGATGCTGTGGACCCGAGTTTCTCACCATCACCCACTTTATCTCCTGTGAACCCCGATGTCTGGGGTCCCCACAGAGCTCCTCTGTCCTAGTTATTCTCAGCCACCTAGAACCTGTCTGCACTGTCCTGCCACACAATAGGTATCCAGAGCAGCTTCGTGACGGTCACGCCATCTCGTACCTGCTGCACGCCACTCCGGGCAGGGACGATGGCTCCCGAGCCAGCCACACCAAACTCTGGCACTGGAGCCCTTCTGAGGGGTGGCCCGGGTAGCAGGAGGAGCAGGCAAGCTCGGTTACGGACAAGTGGGTCATAACTATTTTTGGAAATGAGTGTACTTCTGACCTTTTGAGACTGATGTCAAGGGCAGATAGGACTGCTCAGTTCCAGAGCTGACTTCTCACCAGGGCAACTAGGACTGCGGACCACACTTGCTGTGTTCACTCAGCAATGGTGGAGGCCACGGAAGGAATAGTAGTGCGGTATTCGGATCCTTGGAAGGGTTTGTTATTTGCTCTTACAGCAGTAGCTTCCTTTCCCCATTGTCCTGGGAGCATTCTGAAAAACCCGGGAAAAGAAAGAGTGGAAAGCCCTGGAGACATGCACTCTGGATGTGTCTCCTTCCGTGAGCCCATTCTGCATCAGCCAAGCAGCCATCCCCGGGCAACCGCAGCAGCACAGAGTTTGGAACACACACACGTCCTGCTCACGTTTCTACTGCTCCTGCTCCTATTACATCCTTTCTGCCACCACCTAACGCTATTCCGGACACATTGAGGTGCTCGGAACACTGCAACAACACTGTGGGTGGGAAAGGCCAGGAGCTTTGGGAGCAGAGAGGCTGGGAGTGCTCTTGGTTCTATGATTTATTTAGTTACTTCATGTCCTGGTGCATGTATGCAGTGCCATCAAACAAGATGGTGCATGTTTAATTTTTTTTTACATGTGTCACAGTAAAGACCCATGGTCATGAATCCCCCTCAGATGCTCCTCTTCACTTCAAACACACTCACCCATTGTTCTTGGCATTTCTGAAGCAGTTCTGGAGTGCTCTTTCATGAGTGTCTTTCCTTGTGCCATCACGGCTACCTTGATGTCTTAACTCCATTCAGAATGTTTCCCTTTCATGGTCATTTTGCCTTTGGGGAAGAGGCGGAAGCTGCATGGTGCCAGGTCTGGTGAATAAGTGGATGAGCATACAGCATCATGTTTTCATTTGACAGAAACAGTGTGTGTAGAAAACAGCCTGAGAAACGGACAAAGGATTTCATCCTCCATGGTGACAACTCTATGTCACGAATTGTTTCTGATATGGCACCTTCTGTCAAATAAAGACAATGTCAAAATGCCCATGGAAATATAAATATTTTGAATTGATTCAGGACATTGAGGCAGCTGCAACAGCACAACTAAAGACCCTCAAGAAAGAGGATTTCAGAACTGCTACAGAAAGCAGCAGAACAATGGGCTAAGTGTTTGTGAAGTGGGAGGCAATATTTTGAGAAGAATTCATGGTGATGTCTTTCCTGGTAATAAATTTTAAAAAACTGAACATTCACTTTATTTTTTGATCTCTCTTTCTATAGGTACAAGGGTATCTCAGCTCATTTCTCTGTCGAAAACGAACATTCAGAAAACAATCTCGATATATTATTCTGATCAGGCTGCGATAACAAAATACCACAGCCTATGTGGCTTCAATGAAGAAATTAATCTTCTCACCTTCTGGAGGTCGGACGTCCAAGGTCAATGTGATGTCTCCTTCTCGTGTCCATGTGCAGTCCTCCTCTTGAGGTCCTTGGTCTTGTAAGGACTATAGCCCTGTGGGATTGTCCTGCGTTCAGTTCACCCTCCTTATCTCCCCGCAGAACCTCTTTCTAAATGTGGTCCCATCCAGGACTAAGTGCTTCGGCATAGGCATTTGAGAGCAACACGATCATGTCAGACGAAGTGTGCACACCAGCCCGCCTCATCCTGGAGCACAGAGGAGCTCCCCCGTTCCCTCCCAGGAAGCCAGCTCTTCTGTCTCAGGCATCTGGGTTTCAGGCTCAGTCCCCACTGAAGAGCAGCACCCTGTGTGCAAGGGCAGAATTCGGTCACTGGTAGTGGCAGGTGGTGAACCTGGATTGCAGTGGGGACCAGGTACCCAGCCCCATAGCTGTTCACATGTAGGCCTCATTGCTTTTTCACCAGAAACAGTGTATACCTCTGCATTTCCTATTCACAGATGAGGAAACTCGGGGCCGAGAGGGTCTTTGCCAGGGTCGCGTAGCTGTTGGCCTGAGTTCGGCCAAAAGTGGAAGGTGGCAGCCATGTGAGACTGTGCACCCTGCAATCCTAGCACTTTGGGAGGCTGAGGCGGGTGGATCACAAGGCTGAGCCCAGCCTGAGTAGCTTAGTGATTTAGTGAGAACCTGTCTGAAAATAAAAATATAAAAAAGGTGCTGGGGATGTAGTTCAGTGGGAAGGTTCTGAGTTAATCCTCAGTACCAGAAAAAAAAAAAAGTAGAAGCTGGCATGGGAAGCCAGAGAAAGAGCAGGGTCCCTCCTGTAACTCAGATCCACAACGTTTTTCAAGCTCTTCCTTTCTGTAGTAAAACAGTCAAATCAGATGTGTTCCTTTGTAAAGCAAGTGAACTCTTACTAAAACCATTTGTTTTATCCACTAGCGGCATCACGTCCACCCATAGAGTGCAGCTTTGAGTTCTGACAACACACAGAATTTTTAAAAATGGCTCCTTTCCATTCCAGGGCTGAAAACTATTTAAATCAGCATGAAGAAGCTCCCTAAGAAGAGAGGCAGGGACAGTGCAGCCTTCCCTGTCTGGATCTGAGTTAGGTAGAGGCGTGTTGGTGGGTGGGTGAATTCCACACAGACAATGTGCTATCCAGGTCCAGGTGCCTGGCAGGATATGTACAGGTGCCAAGGTGGTGTATAGGGACAGACACGAGGTAGTCCTACCTCATCCAGAAAAGGTGGAGACAAGGCTAGGCCAGCCTGAACTAAACTACATAGTGAGCTCCTATCTCAAAAAATCAAAAACCAAAAACCAAAATAAAAAAAGATAAAAAACAAAGGGTGCTTGAGATCTAAGGTGAAGTTAACAGAAAATGATATCAAATACAGTGAAATTAAAAAGATAGAATACTTCACTGTGCCTAGGTTTGATCTCATTTATTTATTTATTTAGTCCTTTTGAGACAGGGTCTCACTATATAGTTTAAACTGGCCTTGAACTCACTTTGTAACCCAAGCTGGCCTCAAATTCACAGTGACCCTCCTGCCTCAGCCTCCCGAGTGCTGGGATTTCAGGTGTGTACCACCTTGCCCAGCTGATCTTATAAATCTTGCCAAAAGTACTGATAATGCATGAATTACCCATTCTAGGGGATACTGATTCATGTATAATGCTGTGGTATGGAATTTTAAAAAGTAAACAATGGGCTGAGCAGTGTCCGTTTTCATTGGAAAAATCGACCAGCAGTATGACCTAGTGACTCTAACTGGGCATCAGCCACATGGCCGACTGCAGTTGGCAAAGGAACTGGCACGTAGGGACCCAGGTGGCAGCTCCGGCTCCCTCAGCAGCTTGAAAATACAGAACCCAACACCTGGCCTTCTTTCCAGAAGGGTGTGGCCTGGAGTGGGAGGGACTCAGTGGGCCTTTCTGGAGCGACTTGGGGCATAGCCATTCCTTCGCCCAAGGGAGGGATGGAGGGAAAGAAAGGGGGTGGAGAGGTGGCCGGGGCGGGGGCACCTGGAAGTGTGATTGGAAACTTCAGGGAGATGGAAGGGGGACGTTGTGTACACAGCCTTCAACAGACGGGCAGCACAGCCAATAAAGCTGTGCAGTTTCCCCTGAGCGATATCGCCACAGAAACCCAACGATTCCAGTTTACCAATAGCTGAGGACAGTGTGACTACATTGGGTGGCTGCTTCTGGTCCCCACGCTGAAATGGCTCAGAGTGCAACCAGGTGGGAGGAGGGCTCGGTCTGCCGTGTGGGAAACCGTGCTCCTACACAGACACCAAAAGCCAGTGGCAGGGTGAGCTCATGACCACCACACTGCAGAACCCCAGGCCACACACCTCCCTTTGGGCTGTCAGTGCCTGGGGTTTTGTTGGGACGTGTGCGTGGCTGTGTCTTGCACACAGCCTGCATGATCACACAGCTTAAAGCAAATGCTGGATACCAAGAATTCACATTCCACTGAATTTCCTGGCTTGTTTGTGTTGATAAGAAGCTCTGAATGGCTGGGCATGGGGATGCATGCCTGTGTTGCAGGACTCAGGAGGCTGAGGCAAGCAGATTGCCATGAGGTCAAGATGAGCCTGAGCTACATAGCAAGATATATATATGCAACAAATATAGCAGTAAGAGGAGGATAAGAATCCATGCCATGGTCACACAATGGCATCTACTCTGTAGTGAAAGAGAATAAACTCCTGACATGTCCAGTACTATGACTACATCTTAGAAACATTATAACAAGCAAAGAAGCCAGAGCTTCATACATATAATCATATATATAATATAATCACTATGATTCCATTGCCATAAATTCTCAGAACTAGCAAGGCAGACCTATGGTGGTAGAAGCTGGTCCAGGGTGGTGATATGACTATAAGGTCACACAAAGGATTTCCATTTCCTTGGAAATTGAACCCAGGGCCTTCATGCTGAGTTATACCACAGTACCCTCCCAGTTTTAAAAAAACTTTTGAGAAAAGGTCTTGCTAAGCTGCCTAGCACTCTGGGAGGCTAAGGGAGTGCAATGATAAGTAGAAACACTGAAACAACACCCAGGATTTAAAGGCAGATTTATTTATGTCTATGCAAACTGGTCAAGATCATACCCAGAATATCAGGCCCTGATCCCTGGTGGTCTAGAGCTTATATGAGATAAGCAAGTGGGAAGTACAGAGGTAGAATGGCTTGTTAATTGGGGATTGGTTTATACTATGTGCATCACAGTGACCAGCACTTTCTAAGGGACAGAAGCAACTGGAACAGGAACTATTACCTGGGCAACTAAGAAACTGATGTATACTGACTGAGGTGGGAGGCATTCTCTGTTGCATTTCCCCTGTCTTTTAGTCTCCCTTGCAAATCTTTGCTGGGCACATTACATGTGATGTTTGAGACAAGGCCCAACTAGAAGCAGTAACAATACTCTCGCAAGGTACTGAGGGAGTTAGTCTGATTTAGGCGAGGGTCCAATGTGCCTCAGATGCTCATCAAATCTTGGTCAAGTGTTTGATTGATTGTTCTATGTTTTGGGGGCAACTGTCCACACAGTTTAAGGCCTAGCAGGGGGTGGTGAAGAAAGGACTGAGGCAAGCAGCCTGAAAAGACACAAAGATCAAGGGGAGTAATCCTGTTAACTTTGCCCTCGGGTTTCAGACATGCATCGACTAGTGAGTGTCCAAAGTGATCAGAGCAGGGCTTTGAGTGCATCATCTCTTCAGAATGAGCTGTCTGGTCTAGGCAAATGTTTCAGTGGATCTAAGGCTGGATTTCTGAAACTTGTAGAGGTAGTTAATATGTATGTGTGTTGATGTCAACAGATATAGCCCCTCTTTTAACTGGTTACAAGCTGATTTTTTCTTAAAACTTTTCTAGAGCTTTGTGGTCTGTATGCTGTATTAGGTTTTATTTAATCTAGTTTTGGAATTACCTCTGCTACAAATGCAGACCCATTGTTGTTCCAACAATCAAGAGTAGGCAATATCTAGGGATGATTTTTTATAGCAGGGTTCTACAAAGCTTTACTGTCTTTTCACTACTGGTAGGGAATGGGAGGTTGGGGCCAGTGACACAGATGCTGAAGTCTGAGCTGGCTGCAGGGGTACTGGTGCTGGCACAATGGCTTGAGCTTGTAGAACATACGGTGAGGGCAGGTCTGGTGGCTGGGATTGATATTTTAGTCAATTGGCCCCCTGAAGTGGGCTTAGGCCTCTGGACTGGATTATTTTGCATTGTTGGCAGGTTTCCAAACAGCTGCAGAAAGCAGTTTGCTGCATAGATGATCCCTGCAGGAGCGTTTTGGCCAAAATAGTTTTGTCCAAGGTGACCGCAGTATATCTAACCTGTTCTACTTCATTCCTAACAGAGTGACTTCCATCTGTAAACAGGGTATACTCAGCCTCTGTCAGGGGGTTTATTTTTAAGTCTGACTGGCTCAAGAACAGCTTATCAGACGGTCCCAGGCAGTCATGGTCTGTTGGGCCCAGCTCTGAGGGCAGGTATATGGCAGGATTGAGTGGTTTTAATGCCACAGGAGTCAGGTGGGGATTTTTGCATAAGTCCTTGGTACTGGATGAGGTCCAGCGCAGCATGTGGCACCTGCAAAGTTAGGTCTCAGCCAAAGGTGAGCTTGTCAGCTTTCTTGATCAGAAGGACAGTGGCTATTAGAGCATGGATGCAAAGAGGGAGGCAGCCCTTAGCGAGTGGATCCAAGTATTTGCACACGTAGGCCACTGGGCACTCCTAGGGGTTGACAGACTGAATAAGCACCATTGTTTTTGTGAACTCAAGGATCCAGACTCTATAGGAGCCAGCAGCTCCAAGAAATTTGTGGTGTTTCTTTCTTGTAACCAGTTTCTGCAAGATATTGTGGCAGAGCTTTTGTGTCTTTCCAGAAGGCAGCTTGAGTGTCATTAATCAGAAGTGTTTCTTCAAAGAAGAAACAAATTTTTGAACCTCTGGGAGGCTGAGTTTAGATCAGTTGGCTTTCGAGTCCAGAATTAAGGTCTTTCCATTTAAAGGGAAAGAGGGACTGGCTGACAGAAGCCAACTGAAGGCAGAAGAATGCATTTTTAGGTTCAGACAGGTGTACCAGCAGGCTGTGGGTGGTAGAAGACGGAGGCAGTGTATACGGAGGGCAATTGTAGCAGCATTGGCAGCTCAGAGATCTTGAACAGTCTTTACAGGTAGGAGAGGTGTATTTTAGCAGTTTGACAGTTTATACTGTTTGCTGAGTGGACTCTGACGGAGCTGTAAGGGACAGGGAAACATCAGAGAAAAGGTGCTCGTGGCTTGGACGTATCTGTTGTTAGAGCCTCCCTGAAAATAGTGGGAGAGTTCTTAACCCCTCATGGCAAGTGATCTTGCCCAAGGTGACTAACAGTCTATCAAGATGATGTGTGCTTGGATGTCTGTTTCTGTATTTTATGACATCTGATAGCAACAGGGGTCGTGGTGCAGTGGCATGGTTGATGGTCAGGCCCTGAGGCAAATCTTTAATCTATACCTCTGGGGAGAGTTTCCAGAACTTCAGGATTGTGATTATCTGTCTCAGGCTGATGCAGACAGCCTTTTCCTCTTGGGGAACAGTCAGAGTTGAATGGCAGTGTTAAATGAGAGGGAGGCTGACTAGTTTGGTGCAAAGGAGATGTTCTCACAGGCTGTAAGTTTGTGCTTGGCAGAAAGGGCAAGAGGCAAGAGTTCTAGCTGCCTGGGTGATGGTAACTTTTTGACAGAGGGAACTTTTGAAGGCAGAGAGTTCTGTTTAATTGTTTACCAGGAAAGTCACAAGTCTGCCCCCAACTTTTGCAATGATCATGGGCTCTTGGGGGCCCAATTGGATAGAGCTCAGTCTGTCCTATCTATTCAGGCCAGCAGGACATAACTCATTTGTCAAGGCTGACCACCCAATTTTCCTCAGTCAAAATGTGGAACTTAGAAGGAATTGTTGACAGTCCTCTTGGGTGTGCATTAGATGAGGCCATCTGACCAGGTTAGGTGTAGCCATGAAGTAGGAGGTTCGGGGGGAGGGCCTCGGTGGCCAAATACAGACAATGGCTGGCTGGAACCAGTTCACTTAGCTGGAAATAAATGAATTTGGAGCAACTGCAGTGGCTGATGGGGGTGCCGAGGTGGAATTCTCAGGAAGAATGGGCCTCTTTTTTCTTTTTTTCTCTTTCTTTTTCTTTTCTTTTCTTTTCTTTTTTTTTTTTTTTTGAGATGCAGAACATGGTTTCATTTTATTTTTACTCCACTAAAGCCCTTTTTGCCTGTAGTCAGGGACTGTGGGTTTTGACTAATTAATTCCTATCTCTGACTTCTTACGTGTGTTCCATACCCTTCAATGATAGTGCAACAAGCAAAGGGTGGGTGCCCCTCAGAGAGACCATTCAGATGCCCACATAGCTGTACCCCTTGTGGGGACTTAGGTGTGACTTAGCTAAGGAGGGTGTGAGGCTGCCATTATGCCCTATGCTGATCACCACAAAACCACAGGTGAGGGCCCAATCAGCCACTGCGACCACTGCGTCTCTGTTTTGGTGCACAGATGGAGCAGCCTACTGTTTACGCTGTCGGTTCCACTCCCATGTTCATTCAGCAGGCACTCAGAGGTTAGACATTCCAGCCCCCTTCCCTTGAGGGTGGTCCGCAGTAACGCTAGTTGAAAAGACTCCCTTTCTGCTTGAGCTGAGTAGGTCTGACAGACAGACTGATGTTCCCCTTGGGGTTTTACCAGAATCAGGCAGGCAGGTAGGCAGACAGACAGACAGACAGACAATGTCCTCGTCCCTTTGCGGTCTGATGTGAGCCACTCAAGCAGGGAGGCAGGAGTCCTCCTCCAGACCTCCAAGGGACTCGAGAAATCTTGACGGCATCTAGAGAGGATGGGGTCTAGAGAGGCCCTTGCTCCATTCTTGGGGGCCATGACTGGTGACAAAAAGAGGTCAGTATGGTCGGTCTTCTCGGCCAAGGTGCCAGATGCAAAGGCAAGCAGAAACACTGCAGTGACACCCAGGATCTGGAGGCAGATTTATTTACATCCATGCACACTGATCAGGATCATTCCCAGAATTTCAGGCCCCGACCTCTGGTGGTCTGGGGCTTATATGAGATGAGCGAGTAGGAGGTACAGAGGCAGAATGGCTTGTCCATTGGGGATTGGTTTGTCCAGTGTGCATCACAGTGACCAGCTGTTTCTAAGAGACAGGAGCAACCTGCAGTGCAACAGGAACCATTACCTGGGCAACTAAGAAACTGAAGTATACTGGCCGGGGGGGAATTTTCTGTTACAGGAGGAGGGTTGAGAGTGATAGACATTTTCTATATCATGACCTGGGTGTGGCCACAGGCAGGTACGCCAGCATCTATATATTTATATATTCAAGCTGTACATGTGCTTGAAATTTGTGCTTTTTGTCAACTACGTCTCAGTATCTAGAAACACACACACAAAGATAGTCATACCCCAGGTCATTTGACCCAGGAAGAGGTCACAGGAACCCGGGATGGGGGCATGATGGGTTTTCCTGAACACACGCTCTCCCTTCCTGGGTATGCATCTGCGTCTGTGTGGCTTTAACATTTGCAGAGGACCCTGGAAAGCCCATGGGGTTTTCTAACAAATCTTCTGACTTTCGGTTTTGCTTTGATGCAGTAACCCAATCCGCTTTCAGTGACTGCAGTGTCTTTAAAGCCGTAACATGAATACTGTGCTGAGGAGAACACACTGGAGGTGGGAGGACCCATGGGAGGACTCTGCTTGCATCCTGTATTTATAGTTTGAACAGGGCTTGCAACAAAAAGAAATATGGCTTTGGGAAATGTGATATCTTCAAGTTTCTAAAGTTGCACAGCTTCAAAGTAAACATGTAGACATAGGTTCAGCACCTATCCTGATCTGGGGTGGCAGAATATTTCTATAATTCCAGCGTTCAGGAGGCTGAGGTGGGAGGATCACTGAGATCAAGACTAGGGTGGTGTACATAATGAGTTCAAGACCAGCTTGGACTTCACAGGGAGATCCTATCTCAAACAAACAAACAAACAAACAAAAATTAACTAACTAACTAACTAAAATAAAATGAAATAAAATAAAAACACCCCAGGAAAACTCCAAAGCAGAGCCTAACCCAGTAACCAACTCATGGTCACTCTGATGCATACTAAGACTTGAGTGTGTTGCAGACTTAGGACATGGGTTGCTTTTTTCTTTTCTGAAAGAAGCTTATGACTAGTATATCTCCCTACGTCTATCTATCTAGAGAATTTTTATTTTTAAACATTTCGAGTTGTGGTGCTGCAGCTTGAACCTAGGGCCTCACACATGCTAAGTAAGCACTGTACCACTAAGATATCCAACCTCAAATTCTGTTTAAAAATATTTTGTTGAAGCCAGGTACGGTGATATACTGATAATTCCAGCACTCTTGAGGCTGAAGCAGGAAGATTCTAATTTCAAGTCCAGCCTGGGCAATTTTTCAGTTTAGAGAGACCCTCTCTCCAAATAAATAGTAACAAAAATAAAAAGGGCTGGGTATAGCTTAGTGTGAAGGCCCTGGTTCAAATCCCTAGTACCTCCCCCTATCTTGTTTGTATTCCCTTTTTGTGATTTCTTCTAAAGAAAAAAGAAATGCTGCACTCTAAAAAAAATTTTTTTTGTCTTTTTGAGACCATCTTGCTATGCAGTTCAGGCTGGCTTTGAGCTCACTTTGTAGCCTAGGCTGGTCTCAAACTTGGAACAATTCTCCTGCCTCAGCCTCCTGAGTACTGGGATTACAAGTGTGCACGGTTTTAAAAACGCGGTTTAAAAAAAAAAGTCAAATTAATAACGCATTTTTTAATTTTAGGAGTAAACGTACTTAAATTTTAAAAATGGACTCATCAAGTTGAGTGCTAAAGCCCAGCTTTATCATCACTGTACCCGTAGGAACAGTCCCTGGATTCCTGGGGTTCACTGGAGCTCACAAAATGGGCTGTAGTCTCCATGCTGACAGAGGTGGAGGCTCAGCACTCGCCTGGGTGCTGTCTGGAAGAGCAGTTGCTCATGCTCAGTGAGACCTGGAAAAAGTCTCCGGATGGACAAGTCCCACTGGGCTCTGTCCCCTATGTCACCTTCCACTTACAAAACAAACTCAAGTCTCAAGGGTAGTGGTCTGCTTAGGGTCACCTGGCCATCAGGAGCAGAATCAAGTCTTGGGTCCAAGTGCAAATCCTTGGTCCTTCTCCTAGACTGTAGTGGGCTCAGGTGCTGGGTGCTTAGTAGCTCAGGGACTTTAAAACAGTACACACTGGCCTCTTCCTTTCCACCAGGGAGATGCCCAGGGGCTCCCAGCTCCCAGCAAAGAGCAGAAGCCTGGGGCTTGGTCTTCATCTTTAATCCCAGTGCTGTTTGGTCAAACTTCAGAGGTTAAGAGCAGGCTCCTGTGTGTGACCCTCGGTGAGAGTGGTGATCGCCTCCTGCCTCCAGCTGCTGATCTGGGAGGTGGGGGAAACAAGGACCCACATTCCCTGCCACCCAGCAAGGAGTCCCTGCTGTGTCCCTCAGAAACAGATAGGCGGCCCAGCCATTTCCTTGAAAGCTGGAGCGACTGACTTCAGGGCCCTTCCATCCCTTCTGCGTTGTCTCCACGGCCTATTTCTAATTCTCCAGATTCTGCAGATGGGGAGGTAGATACGAAGAGAAGTCAGTCGGGCCAGATTTGCACGCGAGGGATTCAGGAGGGCTTTGCCTTTTGCTTTCTGGCACTCTTCCCCAAGGGGCCCGAGTTTTTGTAAGAGTTCCTGACGCTGGAGTTATTTGAGACATCTTTGACCAAGAGTTTAAGGTCGCTGCATGGTTGAAAAGACTGGGCTTGAGTCCTGGTCAAGGCATGTTTGCGGCAACGCAAAGGACCACAGAAATGTAGGCAAGCTCTTTAATTTCACAGCGACAGAAACCAGGGATGGGGCGGGGGGCGGGGTGGAGGGCTGGAATTCTATGCTTCAGTTACCCACTCGGTCCCGAGCTGGGCAGGGCCTGAGCCCAAGTCCCCTCGCCCAACTGAGCTCGGTGCTTTTCCATCCTGCCAGCTGTGCCTCATTAATTCCACCTCCGAAAGTGCCAAGGAAGTTCCCTCCCAGCGCCTACCCCGGCAGCCCGGGCGGGGCGAGCCGGTGGCACGGAGCAACCGGGCAAACGACATACCCCAGCTCGCTGCGCAGGCGGCCTGGCCGCTGGGGGTGGGGAGAGGGGAGGCGGCTGGGGCTCAGGTCACTGCCGGGAGTCCCGGCGTTCCGCAGAGTGCTCAGCGAGGCCACCTTACTTTCTCCTGGGCTGTCCCCCGCGCTGTGGCTGCATGGGAACGTTCTGCACGGGGGGCCCCCAAATAAGGCCGGCTGTCCTCGCTTTCGGGCCGGCTGTCTAGGGACACCAGGCTGTGCTCCTCTTTTCCTCCTCAGCCCCGACTGACCACAGTTGCCCCGCTGTCCCCACTCCCACGTCTCTTCCACGGAGCGGCACACCAGCCCCGGCTCCACCTTTGCAAACAGCTCCAGAGCCGCCCCACTCAGGCGCGCGGCTTCTCCGGGCCTGCACAGGGAGCTCCTGCGTCCGGCATTCCTTGGATTCCAGCGCCGTGACGTCCCGGAGCCCGACGCGCCTCCGGCCCCGAGCGGGGGATCCGCGTTCCGGCGCCCCT
>NW_004955406.1:3313453-3427607 GCF_000276665.1 Chinchilla lanigera
TGGGGCGCCTCCTCCTCCCCGGCCCCCTCTGCGTCCTGGGGGCCGGAGGGGGCCCGGAAAGGGCAGCTGAGACCCCCAGACCGCGGGGACGGGAGGGTGCAGGATGGGTGACGCTGATGTCGCTTAAGCCGGCGGGGATGCAGCTCCCACCGTGGGTGCAGGAGTTGGGGTGAGAGGCGTAGTCGTGCCCTCCCACTAGGCCCTGACCGTGCCGACCGTCTCCTTGCCTTGACTTCTCCTTAGGTGGTGGGGCGAGTTCGAGGGGGGAACGGGTGGCCGTTGTATTTCGGACCAGGTCTCCACCTCAAACTTTCAGAGTTCTGCGTCGGAACAGCCCCTTCCCACGTGACCCCCAGTCTAGGTTTGGAGTACTTCAAGTTGCATTTTCTCCCTTTCCTTCAGTAGAGAACGCCGGGGTAGCGCCGTCCCCACTTCCCCCGGCCTCACGAGTCCTTCCGTTCCTGTCACCCCCTCCTCCTACAATTTAAGAAGATTGCAGGGTTTCGGCTTCCAGGCTGTCGCAGGCGCGCAGTGTAGGTAGGAGTCTCTAGACTAGAGGCAGCGCTTTCCACCACTGGGTTCATTTCTGATTAGTTCACTCATTCATTCAACAAACCGAGTATTGCGCTTCCGTTCTGCAAGAACAAGGTCTCGGTGTAGGAGTCTGCAGCCGCTTGCCGAAACCCATCCGGGAGGCTGGTCCCAAAGGACCGTGCCCCGGGAGGAGAGCGCGCAAGAGGCTGGGGAAGGCTTGAACTGAGGGGATGGTGCCCACCCGGCGAGCGGTGAGGGGCTGCATTCCAGGTGCACGGACTGGCAAAAGGAGAGAGAAACCATTCCTAGCCGAGCAGAGATTGAACTGGAAACTGACACCCACGCAGGGGAACCACGCTCCCCTCCCAGAAGAGCAAAAGTCTCTCTGTGGACACACCTCCGTGTCACCAGCGGCTGCTGAGTGACCGTCCACATTTTAATTGGCATTAATTGACCCATGCCTGGTTTCATTAAATAGGCATGGATTCCTCTTCAGCGAACCGCGTGACTGCAGTCTGCGATGGCAGTGCCGCAGCCCCTTGTGTTAAAAGTTACCTTGCCGGTCGGTGATGGGGTAAACAGCTAGGGTGCTAGAAATGACAGCTCTCATTAGCTGAATGGGGTGATAATCTTTTGCCTCATCGGGATGGGTAGACGTGATGTGTGGAACTGGTTCACGTCTGTGTCACGTACTATGTCCAGTCTTCTCTGCTTTCAAAAGTTGTCAGTGCTCTAGCAGCGTTGTGCGGACTTCTTTTTCTTTGAAACTTTGCAAGAACTGAAATCATCTTGCAGGACTTTGCGGCCCCGTGACCCAAGATTCAGCACATGGTGCCTGCAGAAGTTCTTGTAGAGCTGCAGCATTTTGTACACGGGTCGCCCTTGTCAGGGGCACTCCACGGGGCTCAAGTGGCGTTGTAGTGTTAGTCCTAGTGCCTGAGTCTTGCCCAAGGTGGCAGGCGTCCAGCTTTTTGTGACCTCAGGCCAGTAGATAGGTGTGGAAACAGAACACTGGCTTCCTACAACTTGGGGTGTTTACCCGAGCCCCAGGGAGAGCACCTTCTCAAGCACAAGGAGGCCCCTTAACAGAACTCTGGAAAGTGGCCCAGGGGGAGCCCTTTCCTTTCCACCCTAGGTCTCGCTCCTGGTCCCATCATGGGCCTACAGATGCCGTTATTATTAACACTTTAGTTATTTGAGTTGGTGCAGGGTTCCTGTGTATTGGGCCAATAGGTGTAATAGAAAGAACAGGAGACTTTTATTTATTTTTATTATTTTTATTTTTTGGGTTTTTTTGAGACAGGGTCTTGCATTGTAGTTCAGGCTGGTCTTGGACTCACTCTGTAGCCCAAGCTGAACTCAAACTCACAGCAGTCTTCCTGCCTCAGCCTCTTGAGTGCTGGGATTGCAGGCATGTGCTACCATACCCAGCTATCAGGGGACTTTTAATATGGGAGAACTATAAAGAATTCAGAAGAAAGTCAGAATTTTTACAATCCTTTTTACCCTGAATGGATGAGCCAAGAGTCAAGAATTAAGAATTTTTTTGGTGCCTTTCTTAGTAGTGGTTCCTTTTGTTCCAGAAATATAAATATCAACCCTTTGTTTGCTCATTTTCGCCCCCCTGGGCTCCTTGTCATTGTCCTTTTTAAACAAGAATTTGATCAGATTCTTGCATTTGAACTTCATTACTTAGTTACCAAGTCCGAATGTTTTTCGCATTCATTCTGAGCCCCAGAACACTGCTGTGCATCTTGTTAGAGATAAAGCAGGGGGAGAGATAAGATGGAATACTTAATTAGCCAATTAAGGAAGGAGGTGGAACGAAGACAGGCTGGACTGGGAGGGAAGTTAATGTCTAAAATAAAACTTTTTGGTCTCCCCTTACACATTTAAGTTGATCTAATTCCCCCCCCCCAACTGAGTAGAGAGGGGTGTGAATTCGAGGCAGGGTCTGTCTTCCTGCGGGAGTGTGTGGAGGGACAGGAGGTGGATATTTTCAAGTATGGCTGGGTTTGAGTTGGGGCCCCCCACCTTTTAGCTGTGTGGCGGTGCGCAGATCTAACAGCCTGTCTGAGTCTCGATCTCTTCGTCCTGGCCTCCTGGGATATTTATGGAGAATTCAGTGTAATGCTATATAACAGTGCCTCACACAGACCGGGTCAGTGATGGCTATTTATATGTGCGGGAGTTGTATGTGGCCGTGAATGTGTTCTTTGTTTGTTATTCAACAGCCTGGACTCACATGTGTGCCAACATACACATAAAGCTTTGTCTTTGCCTTTTTTTTAGTCTATTGGCTCCAAGCAAACATGTTGGCAGGCAGCTTCTCTGTGGCCCGCCCCTCACAGCGGAGGAGATTGAGAGCTATTGCACCGGGTAGGGGGATAGTTTGGGGAGGGGCAGGTCTTACGGAAGCAGAGCAGAAAAAGAGTCTTTTGCCTGTCTGCTCCTTACTACAACAAGGGTCCAGTGTATTATACAAGGCTCTTTGCATTTCTGATGTTGAAATCCAGTTAATTAAAGAATCTTAGGATAACCGCCTGCCTTTAGCGAGGGTGCAAAAGCGAGCAGATCTTCACAAAGGAGTTTTTTTTGCAGCCTTGATTTCCCTCTTTGAAGCTCAAGTCGAGAGTCAACTGCAACTCCTCCAGTGTGGTGGCCAGCCACAGGTCGCTGGGATTTTCATATTCTCTTTCATCCCAGAGAAGTCTGAGGTATTTGAAAAAACATTGGCTCATTGATCTGCCTACCAGCCCCCTCTGGAGGGAGTTAGAAGAGGAGAACAACTCCCACGGAGCCTGTAGGGCAGGGGTGTCCTGTGTGTTCTTGAAGCAGAGTGGGTGATGGCAATAAAAATTGGTTAAATGTCCGTCATGCAGAATTGCAGGCTGGCTGGGAGGTCTTAGCAGGGTGCCTTTCTCCTCTGAGAGGTCTGGGTAAGAAAGGCAACAGAGCTTTAGGTCTGATCAGGAGTTTTGCAGTGGGAGGGGAGGGGAAAGCTATTTTACCCAGACCTGCGAAGCCGTTGCCATATATCGCATGCACAAGGATTAGGAAAACAAATACTCCGGGAATTATTTATAATTCTGAATTAAAGGATGTGACGTAGTGCTTGTGGATGAAGGACTTGGAGTAGCTGCAGATGAAGGATTATAGTGATTAAGGAGATTTTTTGCGGCATAGGAGTGGCTGTGGGTCTGAGTTGGATTGTAAATGGCATATCAGCGTTGTTTTAATTTCCTTTCTTTTTTTTCTCTGTTGGTTCTGTGTTCCTTGACTTTTCCTCTCCCGGCAAACCTTTGTTTGATTTTGCTTCATGGTCTTTGCTATTAGAAGAAACGTCCCGTAGCCATTCTTAGGTCAGCCTTATGTGTAAGTCTGATATGTGGGTGATTTAGCTTAGTTCTTTACGGGGCTAAATTAGGCCCAGGTCAAGAGTTGCATGCAGAGGCAGGTCAGTGAGCTTGACCCGGAGGACTATTGCGTATCCCAGCTCCTGTAACCCTAGCTTGCCACCCCATAAATGCTTGATGCTGCTCACCAGGGAGAGGCCGGGGACGGGACCTGCTGGCGGTGCGGCCTTCTCTAAGGAGTGCAGTGGCCTCCTCACGTTTGGGATGTCTGAGACTTTAGCGCTGAGCATATTCCCAAGTCAGGAAGACTTGGGTCAGGCCCAGGCTGGTTTACTTTGCCTTACCCATCCATGTGAAGTAGACACTTTTTACACGTACTAAATTTCCTTGTGTCTTTGAGAATCCATCTCTGGGTTTATTTTGGTGGGTTGGTTGTTTTTTTTTTACCCCATTCCTCTCAAGGAAGTGTAGTATTAGGTAAGATGTCTTACCCTAGAGTGCTTCAGAGGGCTTTTTTGTGGTTTTTTGTTTTTTGAGATAGGGCTTCACTGTGTATGTAGTTAAGGCTGGCCTCCAGTGATCCTCCTGCTTCTGCCTCGAGTGGTGGAATGACTGGCTGCACCACCACGTCCGGCTGGAGGGTTTGTTTGAACAGATTGTTCTTGCCCATGCCCACCCGCCCCGCTCCTGTCCGGGTTCAGGAGCTCCGGGGTGGGCCCAGGAGTTCTCATTTCCAAGGAGCTGGGGTGTGAGGCGCCGCTCCTGGTACACCCATCCGAGTTCCTTATCAGACTTCGGCACTGCATGCATTTGAGTGGTTTTGTCTTCTCGCTTGAGAGTTGTGGAGAGACTGGGCACCACTTCATGGCCACCACCCACAGCCGGGCCCGTGCGGAGCGTGGATGTGATACCTCTGTGTTAGGGAATCTGCTTGGCTCTCGTTTTCAAAGCAGACCTCTCCTCTTGCGACCTGACAGTTTGGTTTATGTGGCTCTAACATCATCCTGGGATCTGCTCTCCTGCCCGGTCCTACCTGTCTGAACTGAGCAGTCTAGTTTCTTGCTATAAAGTGGGTTACTTCTTCATTTCCTGTTTTGGTGACATCCTTGGTTACAATCACTATTCAAACTGGCCCGCTGGCAATCTCACTATGTTGTTCTTCCTTGGCAAGCCCAGTGCCCTTTCTCAGTCATTAAGCCCTTCGAGGCTGATGGTCTGAAATATTTTCGACTCATTCCCTTTTCTCCCTCCCCACTGCTCTTGGGCTGGTTCCGAGCCCATTGGAGGCATCTGTCTTGTGTTCTTCACTCATTCCGGGCTCGGGTTAGTCGGCTTTGCATTGCTGTGACGAAGGTCGTGGCGTACCTTGAAGGGGGAAAGGTTTATCAGTCTGTGTCTCCATTGCTTGGGCTTGAGGTGATGCCGGGCATCTGGCAGAGCAGGGGTAGAGGAGGCTGTGAGCCTCCTGGGTCCCAGGAAGAACAGAGAGAACTCAAGGAGAAGGGACCAGGGAAGAGATGGATGCCTTCAGGGCACGCCTCCAGCGACCTGCCCCCCACCCCAAAAGGCCCTGTCTCCTGTGATTTCTACTGCCTGCCAATGGTGCTGTGATATGAATTGCCAGTGGGTTAATCCACTGAGGAAGTCTGAGCCCTGGAGATTGCTGCTGGATTGCAGAGACAGTGTTCAACAGATGAGGCTTTGGGGGACATTTCGGTTCCAACTATAATAAGGCTGCCAGAAGGGATTGTAGAATCACATTTAAGCTAGGGGTGATGGAGGTAGGAACATTTCAGGATTACAGTCTGTTATGGTTTGTGTCTAAGTGTCCCCCCTCCCAAGCCTGATGTGTTCATAGGAGGGACTTCTGGGAGGTGAGTGGATTATGCGTGTGATACTGGATTAAGTGTGCACAATAAGTGGATCAGCCCATTAATTGGTTTAGCATTGTGCTGGGTGAGGTTGAATGGATTTACTGAAGACGGAAGCCCCCCCCCCATGAGGGACACTAACCAATGGGCTTGTAGCCTAAGTGCAATAAAAAGGGAAAGGGAGGCTCACTGCTGCTGTTTATTTCTGCCTTCCCTGCTGTGGACTGTTTCTCCTCTGCCATTCCCCTCTGCTAAGCTGCTGTTCTACCTTGGAGCCAAGGGCTGTGGACTGAAACCTCCTCAAACCAAGCGAAAACAAACCTTTCCCTCCTTAACTTGTAGATTTCTGGTATTTTGTCCCTCAATGAGGAAGTAATTTAAACTTGGCCTATAACTAAGCTGCTTTTGCTGGTTTGGATCTGTTGATTAGATTAGAATCCTTGATTACTTTCTTAGGCATCCTTTCCTTTTGTACCTTACATAAAAGAGAAAGGGGGAATCCTGCAGTATTCAACCTGTAGGTTACTAGTTTCTAAAACCAAGACAGCCTGTTCGCCCTAGGGCACTGGAAGCAGTAGCAGTGATATCAGTGATGTTTCCCCACGGCCCGAGATTGGACCTTCCATCCTTCTAGTTCTCAAGGAAAGGGATTCAGGCAGATTTCATGGTCATGAAGGTACATCTGCCAGGAATTGCATGTGTATTTCAGAACATGTCCCACTGTTTGCACCGCTGGCCGGCTGTGGTGTTTGCTGTGCAGGCCCAGTAATCCCGCTCTGGTTGTGCTGCTTTGTTGCCGGGGCACCCAGGCACCCTGGCACCCATCTGTACCAGCCCTCAGAGCCCTCTTAAACACAGCTTTCCCTGAGCCCCTTCTCTGACCTCTCTTAGCTTTGCAGCTGCCACCTGCCTCAGCTTCCCCGGTGCTGGGATTACAGGCGTGCACCACCACACCCAGCATAAGAGCAGTTTTAAAGTAAAATATCAGGATTTATTCACAAAACTGACTTTTAGGGAAAGTTTAAAGGATAGTAAATACTTAGTTTTATTTTTTAAGTTTTTATATTTGTTTTCAGAGATAGGATCTGGCTATGTATACCATACTGGCTTTATGTAACCCAGGCTGGCCTCAGACTTACGACTGTCCTCCTGCCTCAGCCTCCCAACTGTTAGTCTAGTTTTATACGTTTATAAGATACTGAAGTATAAGGTCTAGATGAAATTTGAGGCATTCCAGGAAAGTTGGCCTTCAAAGGAAGATTCACAGCGGGCGTGGTGGTGCGCACCTGTAATCCTAGTACTTGGGAGGCTGAGACAGGAGGACTGCCATGATTATGAGGCCAGCCTGAACTGCACAGTAACACCCTATCTCAAAAAAAAAAAAAAAAAGAAAGAAAGAAAGGAAGGAAGATTGACATATATTCAATAGTTTGTCTTCCTGAGGCCGGAAGGTGAGGGTTAACACTGAGAAATCTTGGTTCTGTGAATTCTGGCCATCAGCACGCGTCCTGCCCCCTGAATGGCAAAACTTTGAGGGAAGAGCAGGCAGGTTAGGGGGGCGAGGGGTGCCTCAGAGAGGTCGTCCCGTGACTTTACTAGCAGCTGCCTGTTGAGGTTGTTTTGTGCAGCTGGGCCCCCTCAGGCTCCAGAGTGGAAGGTGTAGCGCGCTGCGCCTCCCCCAACTCCTGCTCTTGGTTCCTTCTCCTCCCCAATCTGCGTGTTTTACACGTGTGGATGTTTCTCTGTGGTTGTGATCTTTAAAAGAATCGGCACTTAATAACACAGACCTTATCCCCGAGGGACCATTCAGCACTTGAAAGGTGAAGAGTTTGAGATGTTGCTGTCCTTATCAAATACTCCTGCCTCTGAAGACAGTATGCAAAGAAAAATATAAAATATGATTTTTTCTACGAGTTACCCATGGATATGTTAATATTAATATACTCTAAACCCCTTTATTATTTTTTCAGTATTGGAAGTAGATGCATTTTACATTTCTTGCTATCCCATGGAAAATGCTAATGGAAATTATGCATGTTAATAGTTTTGTTATTCTTGTGGGGTTTATTTTAGAATAAATAATGCGATTATTGTGGTTCTTGGATCATATAAATGCAATGGAATTTCACATATGGGTCACAGAAATACATCGAAAGTGAACACACTGTATTTTCGGATAGCTGAGGGTGTTTCAGATCTTTTTGCACAATGTTTGATGGGGTGGAAGTGCATTATCCCAGCAAATAGTTTCTTCTAACCCTTGCTTTGGTCACTTTTTATAATTCCTTCTCCCTCCCTACTCCCCTCCGCTCTTCCTTCCCTCCCCCGCCGCTCCCTCCCTCCATCCCTCGCTCCCTCCCTTCCTTTTTTTGTTGTTGAACCTTAAATCATATACTAGGGCTGAGTAATAACTGTACTAGACTCACTTTTGCCATAAATGTTCACAAATTCTTCCATCATTTGAGGAAAAGAGACATGTTCGTTAGAAATATTTCTGTGAAGAATAAGGTTATGTGCAGAATTGTTGGAAAATAGGCTTAGAAATTGCAGCATTTACCTTGGAATTATAAGATAGTTATATAGCTCTATAAGAGCAATACTTCATTGACAAAATGTTATAAATGATCACATTATTCTCCATTTCCAGGACATACTGACTAGATATCATTGGTATCTGCCTGTTTTCATGAGCTTTTCTCAAACACTTTATGTTACTTTCTCTATAGCTTGTCATGTTTTCATGCTAAAACGTTGTCATCAAACTATTGTGCTGTCAGTTTTTGCAGTGGTAACAAAAGGTCCCAACATGTTTGGCTTGTGACATTGATTCCTGTCTGCTCTGTGAGAGCAGTGGGCAGGCTCTCACGCTTGGTGGCCTGACTGGACTCAGTTGCCTCTACACATATTCTTATCCTGGGACCCTGGGTACATACAGGACAGCCTGAGTCTGGGCCAGCGTGTTTCCATGGCCGAGGACAACAGTGTAGTGAGAAGTATGTAATTGCATTTAAAGCTGTAATTGTGGAACTGGAAAGTAGGTTGCCTGCTCACGTCTCCTTGGCCAAAGGTGTCACGTGGCCAAGACACAAGCCATTGAGTGGAGGGCTAAAACTCATCCCAAAAGGATTCCTAGGCAAGTTACAGTGAGAGGCATGTTACGATTTAGATCTAGCGTGTGCCCCCAGTGTTCTATGTGTTCAGAGGTGGGGCTTTTGGAAGGTGATTGGATGACAGGGGCGCTGTATTTTTCACCACTGAGTTCACCCACTGATGCCCATAGCTGAACATGCCATGGGGTGCGGGGCCAGGTGGAGCAGAAGGGTCCCTGGGTGCCTTTGGAGGTTACATCGCTCTCTGGGGTCTTCACAGTTCCTTGCTTCCTGGCTGCCGCAGGCCGAGCACGTTTCCTTCAGCTGTGTAGTTTCTAGCTTGGAGCCAGCCGACCATGGACTGAACCTTCGATCTGTGAGCCAGGATAAACCCTTTCTTCTTCAGGTTGTAGAAGTCAGGTATCTGGTCCCAGCAAAGAAAAGCTGACCGATTCAAATGGGATGTAGGCAGGGAGCAAAGAATTGCCATCAATAATTTCATTTTACACTGTAATTGGATTCATTATTCTTTTGCAATTTACTAGTCGGGTTATTTTTAATTTTAACAGTTATAAATAACATTACGATAAACATTGTTGAACAAATGACATTTATTTTCCTTGGAGAGAATTTCCTTGGGGTATAGTTTCTGAAGTAGGCTCTGTGGGGCAGAGGGCAAGACTTGCTTGTAGATCTTGTTACATGTAGCCAGATTGCCCCTGGAAGGGGAGGCTATCAACTTCTAGGGCCAACATTAATATTTAAGTGTACGGCTTTCCTCAGATCCCGATAGTGCTGGGTTTTATAGCGTGCTGTTTCTGAGTTCCATTGTTGCTTACAGTTTTGCAATTACTGATGATAGTATTTTAAGGCCAACATTTTTATAACCAATTATGTTGTTATTCATCTATTGTGTAGAATAGAACAAGGGCCACTAGTAATTTTCTTCCCTGGTTTCTGTTAAAAATACTTATTCTCATCCTGTCTTTGTTTTTTTTTAACCACATACTTTTCCACTCACTATTCGTTGTACATCTTTGTTCTTACAGTAAAGTAAAACAGCAAAAAAACGAAACATATACTTGAGATCAGATTTTATAACTTTTATGTGAATGAAATAATTGTCATTACCCTTATGGAATTTGGTACACGGCCAGACCTACTCACATTACTGAGTTTCATTGCATATTTTAGAGTCTTAAGACAGGAGATTTATTATTGTTCCCTTCTGTAATGTTGGGTGGCTTTTAATTCCATAGTCTCAGGTTTGCCTTTTGCTGTATGATTTATAGGAAGAAAGCGGCACATTGAAATATAAGAATGGGTCTTGCTACAGCTTTTCCCTCCAAAGTAAAAAAAAAAAAAAACAACAAATGAAAACTGTCTGTTACCAACTGCATCCTCTGACAGGGTGAACTTTGCGAGTCTCAGGTTGCTTGTGCTGGCCCTGATTTCTGGCTTCGGCTTAGAAACAGTGCTGTGTAGACCGATGCTGAAGTCTTCTTGGGCGTAGGTAGTAAAGCCCTCAGACTGCAGAGGCAGGAGGGTTCCCTAGGCAGACCGGGCAGTGCATGTGTGTGCACTTGAGTATGTGTATGTTAGAATCGGAGGTACATGTGGAGTTTGGGAGTGATAGTTGGATCTTGCAACTCGTTTGGAGCATACATGCCTCCCATCTAGTTTAACAAGGGACCACCAGAACAGAACGGGGGTCTGTTCTGTGCATGCCCGGCACCGCCTGGTAAAACGTGTGGGAAACCTCACAGCTCTGCAGGAAGCGAGGGTGACAAGTGTGGGAGAAGCAAGCTGCTCTGCAGCCGGACTCCGTGACCTGAGTTTATCTGAACAGGGGTAGGTTCTGGCGACAGGATGTGAAAAGTGTGAGCTTCTAGCGTTAATGGAATTTGAAGGGCTGGGTTGGTGCGCATCTGAATAGATCTGCCCTGAGGCCTTTGGAATTTTCCCCATCAAGATTTTTATTTCAGTTTCAGTTCATTTTGTGTATGTCTCCATGGAGCTTGTTGTAGACCATTCCTTCTGCTTCCCCGTCCTCCCTCTCTTCCGCTTCTTCCTTTCCTCCTTCCTCCTCCCCCTCTTCTTCTTCTTCTTCCTCCTTCGTCCTCTTCCTGTTCTCCTTCTTTGTCCTGTGCTGCCTCCTCCTCTCCCTCTTCTTCCTGTTCCCATTCCTTTACTTCCTGTTTCTCCTCTCCTTCCTCCTCTCCCTCCTTTTGGCAGTTCTGGGGGTTGAATCCGGGACCTGGCACTCCCGGGACCTTACTTCGGACCCGTGTCCTCAGCCCTTTCATTTCATTTATTTATTTATTTTGTTTTGTTTTTCCGGTACTGGGAATTGAACTCACGACCTGCGCTTGCCACGCAGACCCTGTGCCGCTGAGCTAAATCCCCAGCCCCGCTTTCGTTTTATTTTGAGACAGGGTTTCACTGAGTTGCCCAGACTGGCTTGGAACTTGCCTTGCTCCTGCCTCGGCCCCGGACTGCTGGCGTGCGTGGTGAACCCGATTTCTTTTCAAAGCTGAGAACCTGCGTGTTTATAAAGTTCTGATTTTAGCATAGGTGCGTCTTTCGGAAAAAACGGGGTACTGAGGCTCAGGGTAAATGGAAATGAAGATGCTTTATGTTAATACCGAAAAAACCCTTTCTATTTGATTTATAAATGTTCTTTACAGACTTTTAATGGAAAAGGTAGGACAAGAAAAGACATTTAAAAGCCACCAGGCTGCATGTGGCCCCAGACTGCAACCTCTGCCAGGCCGATCCCCCACTGCCTTGTAGCTGCCCTGTGTGACCCGCAGGGCACATTGGGGTGCTGCTGTGCAGCCTGGTTCGCTGCTAAGCCGAACACTACTCTCAATCATGAATGTGTGCATCTCTTATGAGGAAGTAGTGTTATGGGAACAGCAGTTGTGGGTATATGACAGTGGCACACACCTGTAATTCCAGCTACTTGGGAGGCTGAGGCAGGAGGATCACAACTTCAGGGCTAGGTTAGGTGACTTAGTGAGATGCTGTCTCAAAATTAAGATGAAATGAAAAAGGCTTGGGGTGCAGCTCAGCAGTAGGGCACATGTCTAGTATATGAGAGGACCAATGTTTAATCCCTTTTTAAAAAAAGAAGAGTGAAGAAAGAATTAAAACTGTAATTAATTTTTAGGGGAGATCTTGACCAGGCAGCGGAAGTATGTGCATAGAGTCTTCTCCTTTCCTAAGCCAGCTAGGGCGGTCACTCTTCCTCCGTTCGGGATTTCTGCCTACTACGCGGCCGTGCCAGACAGTAGTCTTTGTGGTTGGGAATGTGCTGATGGGCCCGGTTCTCCTGACAGTTCGCCTCGTCATTACAAGTGTCTAATTTGGCACGGTCACTCCTGGTTGAACACGTAAGGCAACGAGAAAGAACAGAGCCCAGATGTCAGAACTTCAGCCCAGGAGCAGGGGCCTCCGGTCACCCGGGCTTCCGTGTCCTTCTGGGCTTGGCGGGGCGTTGCTGCTGCCCTTCTCGAAGCTGCCCCTTCCCTCCCTGTCCCCGTCCCGTTCTCCCCCACCCAGTTGTCTGGGCATGTGAGTCCTTATTCCAGATTCTAAAGGGAGCCTCCTTCCGGTATGTGTTTTGCTGAACACTGAATCAGTTCAAATGATTCGTTTCCCTGAGTGCTTCTTCTACCTTCTAAGAAGCAGCAGGTGACTTTGGAACAGCGTGAAGATTGGCGCTGGTAGAGGTGCCCTCTAATTCCAGCTTGAATTTCGTCACTTCCACGTCCCCAGAAACCACCCAACATGCTGAGAGGTGACTGCAGCCGCTGCTGGGAGTCCCTTCGCTCGCCCCTGGGAAGTTTTTGCTTGCTCTGCAGCCCCCCTATCCCAACCGTGGGGTCTGTGCAAAGGGCCCTCAGTGGAATATCAGAAACCCAAGACCTGCTTCTGCTGCTCATCAGAGCTTTGGTGTTAGGCAGGTTACTTAGCGGCCTGTGACTCAGTTTCCCTGTCTCTGTCCCCAGGTGGTTGATGCAATAGAATAGGATTCCCAGGTTCCAGTTCCACACTGTTGGAAAATTCACTCCTTCCAGAAAACTTTTTGTCTTCACTCTGCAGTTGAATTTGCGGTCAGAGCCAAAAAAGAAACCTCTTGTGTTTTACTCTTCCCAAAAGAAACTACTAGTTTGCAGATTTATTTTTGTCCAGGGAAAGAGTTCCAGTAGCAAATTTAAATCGTACATCGGAACTTCTGTCTTGCAGGGATACGGGTAGTACACTGTATTAGAACGGTTCTGTTGTACTGACCTTTGACCTTTCCTGTGGAAAATGGAGTGACCATGCAGATAATTTGTTTGCTTTTGCCTGCATTAAAGTTAATATTAATTTTGTGGCTACGTTTTCAGAGATTCACTGTGGTCATGGTCAATAGGTGGTTGGTTGCAGTGTCAGAGGCCGGGAGTCCTTGGGGTAAGAGGAGTATTGGAATTTAGCCTTTTCTTTCACGTCTCCGTCCTGTCCCATCTTTGGCTCCATGGGCTGTGGCTTCTGCTTGGTCCCCGCTGGTTTCTCTGCGTCACCTTTGTGCCTGTTTGGCTTCTGAGCTGTGGGAGTTGTTTCCTTTGGGGAACTGCAACCTCTCCAGAGTTTCAGCTTTCTTGACACCTCTGAGGCAGATTTCTTTCTAAAATACACATAATATGTTCATTTGTTTTGAAAGTTTCACAACTTAATTGGAAGTAACAGGAGACATGTGGGGTGCTGCAAACTCTGGACTGGAAATTGCCAGTCTAGACCGCAGGATGTGATAGACAAGAGAGAAGATTGGGGGCTCGGGGTGGAGGCGGAGATATTTCCAGGCAAGAGCAGAGCTGAGGTTCCAGGGGTTGCTGGAGAGGAGCACACTGAGGAAACAGATCTCCCGGTGCCCAGCTGTCTTTCCGGCCCTCTTCTGCAGGTTGACTATCCCTTATCTGAAGCGCTCGGGACCGGCAGTCTCAGGTGTTGGAGGAAGATTGTGGAATATTTGCATAGACTTTATTGTTGAGCATCTTTAATCTGAAAATCCAAAATCCTCCAACGTTCAGACTTTTTTGAGTATCACGCCGTGTTATAGCACTACTCAAAAAAGTGTCAGATTTCAGAGCAGCTCAGATTTTCAGTTTTTGGATGAGGGATGCTTATTCTGTGTTTTGAACCCTTTCTTACTTTTTTTAAAAGGAAACTTTCATGTTGCTAACTTTCTATTCTGAGTAAGTAGATTTTGGCCTTTTTTTTTTTGTCTCCGTTCTATACACAAACACAAATACAGTTTGTTTTTATTTATGCAGATTGCCATTTTCCTCTCTGCACCGTACTGCCCTGAGGACCTTGTGCCTTTCCCCTCCTAGGCCCACTTTGGAAGGGAGTGGTTCTGAGGGGCTGTCCGCAGGCTCCAAATGAGGAGGTCCTTTGCCATGCGGCAGTGTTAGTATTGAAGCTTAGGTTCCCAGCTGGCAAGCAGAAGCTGTCTTGCTCTCCTCGCATACCGTAGACCTAGCCAGGCTTGCAAGTACGGTTTCATCGTGAAAACTAGATGCCTGGCCCCAGTGATGCGTGGCCGGGGCTGGCAGGTCCTGGTCAGCCCCAGCAGGAGGCTGGGCTCCGGGCTCTCCAGAGGTGGCCTGTGCCCCTGGGCCACCTGCCTGCTGAATACCCTGGATCAGGCTCTCACTCTCTGCGCTTTCCCTGAAACTGCCCTCAACCCCTCCCTCCCCCAAGTTGCGAGGACAGCAGGTTTGTGTCGGTCATTTAGGCACCTTGCGAATATAACTGAACCTTAAAAGTCAGAAGAATTTTCATCCTCCTGGTCCAGTCACCATTGCAGTTCTCTAGCCTTCTTGAGCTGCTGCATCTCTGCTGCATCATGGTCCTGCTGGCCTCGTCCTTGTCCTCGTCTCCCTCAACCTTATCTTGCTGGCGTTGTCTGTGTGACTTATACCACCTGCAATTTGATGACTTATTAAACATGAACTTGCATGTAAAATCATTGGGAACACCTTGGCATTAATTTTCACAGTGGGTTCTATTTGTTTACAAGGAAAGCTGCACCTGATAAGGTTGCCCTCTCTTGTCCCCACCACCCAGGTGGTCTTAGGTCTCTGTTCCTATCCTGTATTTAAAATAGCCTCGGGTCCGCTAACTGTGATTCCAGGCAGCCTCCTCTGCTCACCACCATGTGGCTTAGACTCAAGGAATGTTCCCTTTTTTAATGCTGGTCTAAGCTACGTGTAATTAGGGCAGCTGGCTCTCTTCAGAACTCGAGACGCCTATTGCCTGTCTATTTCTTGGTGACGTCCTCCGGCCTGGGTGGTGTACCCTGTGTGTTCCTTTTCTGAAGACAGGTCATGACCAGAGTTCACTGTATTAGCTATTTGTTGGAGATTCATTTTGCAGGTTACTTTTGGAAAAGGAAAACAGGATGAGTGAGTATCCCTTATCCGGAGGCTGGGTTTCTTCTGAGTAGTTCAGATTTCAATTTTTGTTTTCAGATTTTAGATATTTGTGTAGACTTTATGGGCTGAGCATCCTTATTCTGAAAATCCAAAATCTCAAACCTTCTAAAATTTGAAACTTTCTGGGATGCTGATATCTTTTGGGCTTTGGAGTATCAGCTTAGAGATGCTCAGCCTGTGCGAGTTAACACTGACCTGGGCCCAGAGCCTTCTGCCGAAGCCCATCTCTGACACTCTGCACTGGGGGCCAAGCCTGGGGGATGCTTTAGATCCAAACTGTAGCACCCACTGTTTTCCTAACTGCTTCTCTTCCTACCTTCTGCGGTTTTCATGTTGAACTTTTTCTTGCTTCTGTGTGTTTACATTGTCATCAGCTTAGAGTTCGTCTTCATTTCTGCAGGGATCTGCTGTTTCATCGTACAGTTACGTCAGATAGGTCCTCTCTGCCCCCCGTCCTTTCTGCGGCTAAGGGACTGCAGGTGTTCTCTGTAAACAGCGTACCTGTACATGTGTTCATATGAAGGGTCTTTCTAGTCAGGCCGCCACATATAGGAAGGACTTGTTTTCCTGATTCACGCCTTTCTCTAAAGTGTATTTTTTTGTACACTGTACTGTGCTGTGCTGCATTTTTAAAAACTGATTCTCAGAGATCGATGTCATTTTGTGTGTAGAAGAACAGCGAATGACTGACGGGCCTTCCTTAAAATTCCCTCTGGGAAATGGGATGTGGGCCTGGCAGCCTTTATCGATCCATTTTATTTTCCCCAGTGTTACAAAAAGGCAAGGGAGGCATCTTAGCCCCTGTAAAGGGACCCTGGCCTGGGGTTAGGAGCAGGTGGGTAGCAAAGAATGCTTATCATTCTTTTGTCAGCTGGCTGTGTAACCTCCAAGCAGGAGGTCAGGCTGTAAAACATTTGAGGGAACTGGTGAAAAGTTTTGTATTTATTTACAAGGCACTTAATCACAGGCTGATCCCAGTAAACTCTGGGAGGGAAGGACAGGCCTGCGGCTCCTCAGAGAGGGCGGGGGTGGGGTGGGGGTGTGGGGGATGTTGCATTGAACCCGCCCCCTGCTCCAGTGGCTGGTGGATAAGTGAGGGGTGTCGGTAGGACCATCCTGCGCCCCCCCTTGGGGAGACTATCTGATGTTTTGCTTTTAGGTTGTGGGTGGTAAGCAGCATTTGAATTCTGGTTTGGGGAACATTCTTCATGCTTTGTTTGCTTTAATCCTTCTCAAAACTTTTCATCTATCTGTAGTGTATTCAGTGTTTTCTGTCATGCTGGAGGGTATTTGATATCATTGGTTGCCACACTCTGATAGAAAGCAAAAGTGTTCTGAGACCTTCTGTTTATCATTTGGATTGTTACCATTTTTACAACTCTTTAAAAATAAATTGAGGTGGGGTCTGGCTGAGTTGTGCATCTGGCCTCCAGCTTCTGATTCTCCTGCCTCAGCCTCCAGAATAGCTAGGGTTACAGACGTGTACCACTGCGCCAGACTCCTGTTTGTATATCTTGCATAAAAGATTTCATGAGATAGGAAGGTTAAACTCTTTGTGAATGTTAATAATCCAGATTAATGCGAAACAACTTTCTTTTACTATGCTACCAAAAAAAAAAAACAAAACCCAATTTATACAAGCAATGCTCTCCATCACCTGGAAGTGTAGGCAGGGTTGGTTGAACAAGTAAATAAGAAGAATTAGTGTTTGTCACACAAATGACAGAGCTTGGGCATCCAAATGAAATGGTAAGATGATTATTTGGGCACATCTTCGTTGTAACCATCTCTGGAGTGTGTCCTTGTATAATAGGAAGTGACGTCAGTTTGTGATGGACCTATGGGCATCCGGGGGAACTTCCTGTGTGGAAGGTGTGGGCTGAGGCCCTTGGCAGATGAGGGAGCTCTTGCAGGTGGGGCGGGGTGAAGAATAGCCAGTGTGGCTTCTGATCTTGTCCTGGGTATGTGCTTCCCTCTTGCATCTTAAAGGTTTTTCTTTTTCTTTTTATCTTTTAAATTTAAAGGCATTGATCAAATTACTCAGGGATCTGACTAAAAACCAACATACCCACCATATCAGACAGAGCAGGGGACAGATCTTCTTGGGACATCGCTCACAGGCTACCATTTATTTTCTTTTGTTATTAGAAGGTAAAGTTTACTTTTACGTGAGCACAGTGGCTTTTTTTTTTTTTGGTTTTTCTCCGATACTGGGAACCGAACTCACGACCTTGCGCTTGCCAGGCAGGCGCTTTGCCGCTGAGCTAAATCCCCAGCCCATAGTGGCTTTTTAATGTTACTTTTGTTCTCAAGGTAAATGCACAATGTTGTAGTTAGAGGCAGCGCCAATAGCAAAGTGCTGGTCCCTCTTCCTTGCATTCTCACCTGGACCCATAGCCCAGTCTCTCTGGAAAGGTCGCTCTGTAGGCTCATCCACTCCACATGCATAAGTCACTCCCTCGCTGTCTACTGTTCGTCATTCCTGAAACGACTCCTCCACTGCAGGGAGGGTGGGGAAGACTGTGTTAGGTAAAAGAGCCTGCATTTGGGTTATTTAGTAATGCAATATTTAATCTACTTCATGAGCAAAGGTTATTACCACTCTGGGCACATGAGTTATAAATGATGAATAAGACTGTCTTTACAGCTGCCGAGGGAGTCTCTTATTGGTACTGATAGACACCTAGTGGTTCTGGTATGGTGGAGTCATAGTTCAGTGTGGTCAAAGCAGCTCACGCCACAGTGTGATGCTTCTCCATCTCCCCTCTGAAGCAGTCATTTCTTTCTTGTTTCTTTTTCTATATGGCTCTGGGGATGGAACCGGGACCTTGTGACGGCTGGCAGGTGCTCTACCGATGAGCTGCCCTGTCATTTTACTCTTGGGAAGAGAAGTCCGGGTGCAGCATCTTTGCTTACAGCACCCCCTTCAGTCTCCTGACAAACCTTTACGCTTGCTGTGTGCCAGGTGAGGGAGGTGGGTGCTGAGAGCTATGAAAAGATGCTAAAGCATTCGTCGTCCTTTCTTTGGAGGATTTTCTAATTTTTAAAAATATTTGAAGTCTCTTCTTTAGAGGACTTTATTATAAGCTTTCTGTATTTTAAATCTCTTTTCTTTTTCTCTCTGCTACCTCCATTTTTTTTTTTTTTTTTTTCCACTGTAGAAGAAAGATGCTCACTTTTTTGGTGTGTTCTAGTGTATTTTCATTCATGGTCCCTGGTTGTGCTGTGATAAGATTTTGGGATGCAGGTGGTTAAGATATATATAATTTTTTTGGCAGTGCTGGGGCCGGAAGTGAAGGTCTCCCGCGGGCCAGGCAAGTGCCCTCCTGCTAGCTCAGTGGCCTTAATACCATGAAGTAATATTTCTGGCCAGTATTCCTCACAGTTCACCTGACCAAGTTCGGTGGGTTAGGCTGGCAGCAGTAACTCCGGCTGCTGCTCTTGATTCAGTGTCGTTCATCTCACCTCATTTTAGCCTTGGCGCTTGGGGTCGGGGAGGCGCGCGTGGGGACTAGCTCTCCCTCTCGCTAGGGTTCTGTGGGTGTCTGTGTCGGCAGGACAGAAGCAGCACGCATTGTACAGCGCTGTCACCCTGTGTCCCCGCCGCGCCGACCCGAGGAAGCCCGAGGAAGCCGAGGTCGGCCTGGCCTCCAGGCGGAAGGCGATGGGCGCAGGCTTGGCGAGTGTTCGGCGCCGCAGGACAGCAGCGCAGCGTCCGAGGACGCGGGG
The DNA here is from genome assembly GCF_000276665.1 of Chinchilla lanigera. Taxonomy (NCBI): domain Eukaryota; kingdom Metazoa; phylum Chordata; class Mammalia; order Rodentia; family Chinchillidae; genus Chinchilla; species Chinchilla lanigera. The sequence continues at coordinate 3,332,515 of NW_004955406.1, forward strand.
CGGAGGCGCTGCCCGGATGGCGGGAGAGACCGCAGCAGGGCGCACGGAGCTGGGTGAGGAAGGGGAAATCGGGTCCCGTTGGTGGAGGATGAGAACCATCTCCAGGAGGAGAGGGAATGTGAGCTAGGAGAGGCCAAGAAAGATGCCTTAACATCCCAGACCGCGTGGGAGTGAGGAGGGGGAGGCCCCGGGGGCTGTGCTTAGGGGTGTGTGTGTTTGGGGGCGGGGGGTGGTAATCGCCTTCCAACCGAGATAGGAGATACGAAGAAACTTAGAATTTTCCTAGCCGGGACGCTTAGTACCTGCACTGAGGTTTTTTTTACCCCTTCTTGTGTCAAAGTTAATTTAGTGTTTTCAAACATAAACAGTCTTTCTATTTCCTTTGAATCTGTTCCCAAGGAAAATAAATATTTACAGTCCCGGGAGTAACGCGCAGTGCTCAGCCAGCGTTTACTGATAGGTGACTTCAAACGCAGTTTACCGAGCTGCGCCTTGTGTTTGTTTTGCCCCGGTGCTAATCTGGCAAGAATGATGTCCAGCGGGAAAGTCAGTGTGTCTCTGTCCACCCTCTGTGGCAGGGGTGCTGGCTTCCTGGCAGGCGGCGGAGCTGCTCAGTGTACATCCCCTGGATGACTTTCTTCCACGTGGGCCAGCGGGGACTTCGAGGGTCACTGTGGGCTGTCAAGGGCCGTGGATCACTTCTCAGCCTGTGTTTCTGTGTGAAGCTGGGGGACCCTGGCTCCTCTGGGTGGGCTGGAAATGCTCTTCCTGCTTTCTATGCTTTAGAAAAGGGGTTCACAGGGTAGCATAGCCAGCTATGAAGAGCTGCTTGAAAAAGTGGCATACAGCCCGTGGCGGGGTGGTGGCACACACCTGTAATCCCAGCACTCGGGAGGCTGAGGCAGGAGCATCACTGCAAGTCTGAGGACAGTCTGAACTGCACAGCAAGACCCTGTCTCAAAAAACAAAACAAAAGTAGTTGCACACCAAGCTCTTTACCCCACCCACAGTGAGGCCCTGGTGGGAGATGGCAGTGGGGCCAGGAAAAGCTGTATTTTGCCAAATGTAACTTTTCCAAGGGCAGTGAGACAGTGACCTGTTTCTTGAGAGAAGGAAGAAAAAGGAAATCCCTTTGATGGGACGAACAGTGCACTGTGTTTGTTAACCGGGATGCAGGTTCTTCTTAGTCTCCCCTTCCCCGACGTGAGGCCTTTTCCGCCCGGTTTTCATTGCCGAGTGGTCAGGGGTGTGGAGGGGAGGCCAGGCCTCCGTGAGGCGTCATCAGGGGGAGGCGTTCGTTGCCTCTCACTGCTGGGTTCTCCTCAGTTACTGTGGAGGATGTGAAAGCCGACAGAGGCGCTGGCAGGGGTCAGTGGCTTCTGCTTAGCGTGTGACTGAAGCCGCGTCTCCTGTCTCCTGGGGTCCATGCACTGGCCTGAGGGGACCCGGGCCCTGGTCTGAGCATCTGCCCTACAGAGGCCTTCTTACTCCCCTTCTAAAGATGAGGGTCTCTGGGATACACAGCCGGACTCTTGGGGTCTTCCGTTGAGCTGGTCTCTTGGGGTGAGGGCTCCGTCTGATGGTGGAGGAGTTGGCCCACGTCAACCTCTTCTCAGACTAGTGAGCTCCACCCCTTGGGAATGCATTAAAATTAGGGTTCACTTGAGGCACCCCAGATTCAGAGGAGCAGACCATCTATTGGTGTAGCCTTGCAACCTGCATTTAACACATTCCCTTGGTGTTTTTTCAGTTGGAAAACCACTGTGGGCAGGTTCCTACCCTCCTGCGCAGAGGCGACTGCTCTAAGCCCATTTGGCAATTAGAAAAAATATCTTCCCTCCAGTAATCCATCTGTGGGATGGTGGGTGGGTGGCCCAGGCCGGTTCGGATGACCATAGGCCCATATATGTAGCACGTCTTAAAACCATGGTCTGTTCACCGTCTCTCTGCAGAGAGCTTGGAAGCACTGGGTTTATTACCTTTTAAAATGTGTGTGCTTTATCCTGTTTAGGACAGTCTCACACTGTTACTTTTGCTCCCTGGGGCTATATATTGACTGTGTGTGCTGCAGTGGAATTTGTAGCTTGAGAACATTGAGATGATAAAAGACCCCCGGGGTTCCAGAGTCAGCTCTCAAGACTATCCTGGGTTAAAAGAGATCAGGACAGAAAAGAAAATGAGGGAGGGGCATAGTTCAAGGAGGGGAGTCCTTCAAATTTGGACAGGTCTTTGAATTCCCACCCTCTTTTAATTTTTCTGGCAGTGATGATGATTGTGGTCATGATGATGTTGCTGGTGATGATCATGCTCAGAGTACTGACAGTAAAAATACAATACAAGTAGCCAAGCATGAGGACGATCTCTTTGCCAAGTGTGGTGCGAAGTACTTTGATTATCTCTCTTAATCTTTGAGACAATCCTATAAAATAATTGCCGCTTTTATCACCCCTAATTTATCCTTGAGGAAACCGAGGCAGAGAGTGTTTAGCTGAAATCAAATAGCTGACAGTGGCAGATGTGGGACTCAAACTTCAGGAAGTCTGACTCAGAGGTCCAGGCACAAGATAGGGTGCAGGTTAAAGACTCGGGTGTCTGCGGGCATAGGCGGAAGAGGTAATGAGAGGAGCAGAGGTGAGTCGGGGCCAGCCAGAGACCGCCTGTGCGCGGACGATGGTCTCTGACTCTTAACTGTACCATGCACAGATTCCAGGTCACTTACATCCTGGTTGTTCACTGCTGGGCTGACATGCACACCAGTGCCGTCGGAGTGCATGGAACGCGGTCTTTGTACGTGAGATCCTTTGATGTATACATGGAGGCAGGACGTTCACTTGTTAGATGAAATGGCGCCAAGTAAACCTTCTGACTGCAAGCCGCATTCTGAGTCTGTGGCGTGTGCTGCTACATGCAGGACCTTTAGAGCAGTGCCGGCACACTCCAGGCGCTCGGTAGATCTGCCTCTTTGCAGATTCTCTTACGTCAGCTGCCGGTTTGCAGCCTCTGCTCCCTTGCTTTTCCCGACCACCTTGTCGTCTTTCTGCTCCTCCTCATCCCAGACCAGACCATTTTCCAACCAAGTACCTAAGTCAGATGCACTGTGCAGCTTAAATCCTTGTAGTTTGAGTTGGTGTTCAGACCAGGATTCCTGGTGGGGGCGTTTTGTGTTTATTGCATGTTTTTACATGGAAAAACTGTAGTAAAAAAGACATAAAATGTACCATCTCACCCATTTTAACTGGTAATTCTGCTGCACATCTACAAGATCGTTTTCTTTTTGTTTGTTTGTTTTGTTTTGTTTTGTTTTCCGGTACCGGGAATCGAACTCACGAAATCGTGCTTGCCAGGCAGGCACTGTGCCACTGAGCTAAATCCCCAGCCCCAAGATCATTTTCATTTCACAAAACTGAGATTCCAGAACCCACTAGATTGTCTCTGTTTCCTCCTGCCGACAGCCTCGTAAGCATCGGCTCCCCTGTCCTGAGTCTGAGTACTTTGTAGGGCCGTACCACCCTGAACGCACCCGATCTCCTCTGAGTTTGAGTACTCCGGAAACCTCCCTCCTAAGGGTGGGACTGCAGCATTTGTCTGAGGTGGCTGGCTCACCTCGGCTGTGGAGCTGGAGGGATTTTAATATATGCAGCACATGGAGTGATGGCATAGGGGGAGGGGTAATTTCATCAAGATTTGTCTACTTAGCTGGGCCAGGAGGATGGGACTCCCAGACCCTGTGGGGGCAGGAGAGCAAAGCAGGGAGTACTAGAACCTTTATTTCCATCCACAAATGGAAGAGTAGGCAGGTTTGAATAATGCTGGTGTGTTTGGGGGTTTAGGTATTTTTTCCAGTACCAGGGATTGAACTCGCGACCTTGTGCTTGCCAGACAGGTGCTGTGCCGCTGAGCTAAATCCCCAGCCCCCGTGTTTGGGGGTTTAGGGACTGTCTCTAGTTGTGTGGTACTTGCCCTGAGATGATTTAGGAACACTGGCTTGGTTTGTGAGAGATTTGGAGACAGGGTCTTGCTATGTAGTTCAGGCTGGCTGTGTAGCTCAGGCTGGCCTTGAACTCAGGGTGATCCTCCTGCCTCAGCCTTCTGAGTGCTGGAGTTTCAGGTATGTGTGTTTGATGTTTGTCTGAGTGGGCACTGAATTATTTAGTTTGCCCATGAAGCAGACGCTGCGATGAGGGACTTCAGCGCTTTACCAGCTCTAAGACTTGGTCATTCCAGGGGAATTCTCTCCCCTGCCAGTCAGGCCAAACGGGCTCAAGAATGTACAAATGAAAAAAAATATGCTTAATATAACTGGTTCTTTAATGAATGGATGCCAAGTAGCCAAATTCAGAATCTGAGAAAACAGAGCGCCTATTTTAAACAGGGATCAGCATGTGATAGGACTTCCTTCCTTTTTAGGGCTGAATAATGGTCCATCACAGGTGGAGGGCACGGTGTGCCGATTGCTTGTGTGTTGATAGCACGGAGGCTTGTTCCACCTTTTGCAGTTGTGAACAAGGGCGTGCAAGCGTATACCCAGGCTGGGAATGCTTGGACCCTGCAGGAGTTCAGTTCTTAGTTCTTTGTCATATTCTCACAGCTGCGATACCACCCTGCGTCCCCACCGACAGTGCAGAGGAGTCTGGCCCCGTCCTTGCTGACACTTGCCTTGTGCTTTTTGGCAGTGAGGTAGCCACGGCTGTGGTTTTGATTTCCACTTTGCCCCGAGATGAGCGTTGTGCGCATGCCGCATCTGTTCATCTGCAAGTTACTGACCGTTGCTTTGGTTTTTATTTTACAACTTAGTGGCTGTAAGGCTGTGAGCTTTCAAGAGTGGTCAAAACATATTTTTAAAATTATTACCTGCATACAGAAGAAAAACTTCTCAGGGTGGTTGTAGTCTTCCCCAGAGGTGCAAGGGCTTATCTAACCAGCCTGACTTGAGAAATCATTAAAGAACCAGAAACTAAAGCTGAGGACTTGCAGCCTCTGGCTGTGTTTGAAGAATAGGTTGTTTTGCTGAGCACCTACTGTGTGCAGCCAGTATAGACCCATCCAGAGCAAGCAGAAGCCTTCTGGGAAGGTCTCTAGCTATTTGTCCTAGAAGAGGTTACTGTTCATCCTTGGAATACTTTGCTATGGAATCTGATTAAGCGTTTTTATTTTTTAAAATTTTTTTGGTACGGGGACTAGAACTCACGACCTCGCCCTTGCTGGGCAGGCGCTGTGCTGCTGAGCTAAATCCATGGCTTGATTAAGCTTTTTGAGATGAGGTTACAGAGAGCAAGAGAGAGGAAGAAAATGGAATAAACTGTGACCTTTTATTCAGAAGGCTAAACCATCTGATGGGAGCAGAGAATGATGTACTTAGGGTTGGTAAACAAAATTGGTCATATAGGAAAAGCCAGTCAGTGATCTTTCAATTATGTTTATATTTCATTACTGTATCATGGGTTGGTAATAACTGGGACAAAAGAAAGCCAGTTGAATCAGTCTGATGAAAATAATAGTAATGTCTGAAGTCTCCGCATTTGAATTTGAAGATGTAGCTTGGTGGTAGGGTGTCTGCCTTAGCACATCTGCGGTCCTGGGTTCCATCCCTAGCACCTCAAAAACAAAAAAAAAACAGCACACAAATAAATAATAAAGTCCCTAAATCCTGGAGGAGGGTTAGCTTAAACTCTATGAAAGCGAATTTGTAGTTTCAGAGTTTTCATAGTGCTATACACGTCTCTTGAGAATTTCACTCTAGGACTTCATAATCCAGGGTGAACCCCTGTTGACTCAAGATTAACTGAGAAGGTTGTAGGTTGAGGTGTGGACAGCTCATTTTCTTTGCTGATAGAGAACCAGAGCAGGATTAGCCTTGCAGGCAGCCTTAGAAATGGGAGGAATTCCTGTCTTGCTGGTTTTTGTGGAGTGGAGGCTGGGAAATCTTGCTGGGAGCATTGTCAGCCAGTTGGTTAATGGTTAACCTCTACAGCATGCCACACGTACACCTAATCTTTGATGAGACCTGGTGCTCCCGGTGAATAATGGTTAACCATTCCTTACCTTTGACTGAGACCATTTACCTTGCATAGTTTAGTCTTTTAAATGTGAGGGGCTGTGAAGTTTCTTTTTTCTTCTGCAAATACAATTTACACGGCACAGAAGTTTTATGACTCATTCTTTGCAAAGAAAGCAGGTGGTATCCATGAATAGTCTGCCGAGGTTTAGAAACTAGTGGAAGGATTGCTACTGAATATTCTGTTTGTTGAACTTGAACACAGCTGTGTGGTGAGGGGCCCATTTTAAATGACCCTGTGCAGAAAACACGGAGGAAAGAGGGTTCTCATTAGCAGTCTCGTCCTTTTGGTCTGCCCCGCCACGCGTGACAGTTCTTGTTGATGGCATTTGTCAGGTGGACTGGAAAAAGGTAGAAACAAAGGGAACAAAGAAAAATGTGAGGGGCCATTTAGAGCTGGGTGTGTCTTTTGTGATCAGGTGGCTCATCCTCACCTGGCCACCGAGCACCTGGCTGGCTGCCATGCCTGGGAAGGTGAGGCTTCAAAGTGACCTTTTGCTGCATCCAGCTGAAGCTTTTGGTGCTTTTGACTACTTAGAACACATTCTATACACGTCAGAAGTAGTCTCCATGTTAAAGAAAAAGCTTGGCTGGGTTGGTTCTTGCCAGCCGTGAGCAGCTTGTGATAGCAGTAGGCGTGATTCCACACTCGTGATCAGGGTCCTGGGTTCCTTTCCTCTTCCTAATCCAAGGACTGTCTGTCCTTGCTTTCCTTGCTTCGTGGTTTTTATCTGCCGTCTAAAGAGAGTATTGGGCCACGTGGCCAGTGTTTCTCTGTCACTGTCTTTGGGCCTAATTCACCCCTGAGAGCTCACTGGGGCTCCTTTCCAAGCTGCCTGTTTCGTCCGTGCTGGAATATGTCACTCTCGCAGCTCGTATTTTAGAAAAGGTTGGGATTTTCCTTTACAGTTCTCTTTCTGGAGAATGTTCCAAGAGCTGGCTGCATCTCCCACTCGGTGTGCAGCTCTGCAGCGTGGCCGACAGTCCCGCCGCACCAAGGCCACAGCTCGCGCTGAGGGACCGTCCCTCTAATAGCTGCGGTGCCTGTGTCTCAGACCCCCTTTTGACTTACTTGGGGAATGACGCAGACCGCGTCCCCTCCTTGAAGCACTTCCACCTGATGTACCCCTGCTTCCCTGGGTGCTGGCGTTCACTGTCTTCCAGGATTCTCCATGCTGGCCACCCCGTGGGCGTAGGTATCACCTCGCACCCGTCTGTCTGTCACTCCCAGTCTCAGCCACAGCCTTGATGGCCACGTTGAGCTCCTGTGCCACTCTAGCCCCAAATTCCCACTGCCCGCAGGGGTCTTTGCGTGTGATTGACAGCGAGCGTCTTAACCGACGTCATCACACACAGAATCCACTGTCTTGTTCCCCATGCCTGCCTCCCGCTTGGTAACAGCGTCCTCTCCAGTCGATTTAAAGAGATTGGGACCTGCGTTGGCCTCCATCCTCCTCCCCGGCTTCAGGCTGTGAGCCCCACCCAGGACCTTTCCCTCAGCCTGCGCTAGGTCCTCCTCATCTTTGAGATTCAGTATGTGCCTTGTATCCTTCAGGGATATTCCTCCAATTTTGAACCCAGCTCTTTATCCTGTGTCCCCAAGGCCAGCTGGGTGGGCCCAGGGGAATGGGCCATTGAGTGGAGCTGTGGGTGCCCCTCCGTGGCCGAGGGCTGGGACACCACTCTGGACATCCCGATCCCGAGAACCGTGCTGATGCCTGCTGCTTGTCCGGTTGCCTCCAGCACAGCTGTGAGAGGTGGCTGGGAGCTCTGGGCAGTTCTGGTGGAGCAGGAAGAGCGTGGATTTCCGGGACTTGGCTGCAAGGTTAGGACTTTTCTTTGGTTTTAAATTGAGTTTTGCAGCTTCCCAAAAAGTCAGAGAAGAACTGGGTGTAGTGCCGTCCTGGGCAGCATCCTAACAGCTAACCCTAATCCAGCCCAGCGCTGGGTCCCTGGGTCTCCTGGCTGTTTGTCACACTTCCCCAGAACAGGAATCTGTGCATGGTACAGTTAGAGTTGGAGACCATCGTCCCTACTGTGGAAGCCCCAAGACTCACCTTGGATCTAAAGTAAAAGAAAGCTGTACGTCAAGGCACCCTGAAGGAGGTGATAGCGGATGTGCTTGTTGCTAAACAGATTGGAACATTTTATATGCAGGTAAACCCCCTTCAGTAGTGCTGACCTTGGTGTGTCTCCTCCCTGTAAGTCACGTGATCTTCCCGGGTGGCCCACCAGCATCCTAGCTGGTTAATAACATGACTCGCTGCAGGCTCCTGCTTAACTGTGATCAGACAATTAGAAGCGAGAGTTGAAGAGGACAGGATGCTGGTTTTCGATTTTCTGTGCTTAAGCTCTATTTTTAAAGTTTATTTTGATTCGCAAATAGACACCTACATAGATAAGAATGGGAGAGAAGCAGCCAGGGTTGATTACAGCTGCTCTCCGTGTGGTTAAGATGCAGACTTTCTGATGCCTGAGATGTATCCAAGATGCTATGTTGCTGAGCTTTGGCTCTTCATGTCCCCAAAGCCCATGTGGAGAAGGATTGCTTGCCAGCCTGTGGTGTTCTTGGGAGGCTATGGAGCCTTTGGGATTTGGGGCTTAGGGAAAGAAGTTAGGTCACTTTGTTTCCTGGCTCTTACGATGTGTGCAGCCTCACCCTCTGCCATGGTGTTCCACCATGATGTTCGGCCTCACCACAGGCTCGGAAACAAGAGAGCCAGCTGTCCATGGGCTCAAATCTCTGAAGCCATGGCCAAAAGAAATCTTTCCTCCCTGTAAATGGTTTATCTCAGGTATTTGGTCATAAGGCTGGAAAGCTGACTAATACATGTCATAAAAGTCAGTATCTTTCTGCATACCAGCCCCAGTGCCCATGTGTTTAGGTCAGAAGACCTGTTGTATGTCACTGGATTTTATTTCTCAAGATTTAAGGAGTTTAGCCACTCATGGTGGTGTATGCCTGTAATCCCAGCACTGGGGAGGCTGAGGGAGGAGGCTCTCTGTGAGTTCGAGGCCAGCCTGAACTACCCTGTGTCCAGAAAAAATAAATGAGTTCCTGTAAAATACTTAGGATGACATCTGGCACCAAGATCTGCACCTACAAGGCTCCACCCGGGCTCACTGTAGGCTTTCAGGCTTATTGTAGCAGCCCATAGGATGGCAGCTGTCAAAGGCAGCACAGAATGCTTTCATTGTACTATTAATTTCATTTTAAACAAAATTATATTTAAAGTTACTTTTAGTGAGCTACTTCTCCAAGTACATAAAACACACTTTTCACAGTTTAAATTTAAAATTCAAATTCCTTCACTAATTGGATTTTGTCCTTTTGGTTGGAATTTTCTTTTGAGATGCTTTCTCTACTCTTGAAGGGTTTGAGTGGTAATACATATTTTCAGAAACGACTACTAATAGGTTTTTAAAAGATTACACTTGTGAGCAACTTTTAGTTTAATATCTTCTTTAAAAACTGCGGAACATCTGGCTACATCCTGTGCAAATGTTTGATATGAGATAACATCATTTCACGTACGCTTTCCATGCCTATTTTTGCTGTAATAATTATTTCAAATATTATTGTGCTGTGCTTTATTATGAACCATTTTATGTGATCAAGTCACTTTGCCTTTGATTTGATCATTTCTTTTAAGGAGTTTATCGTCTGCTCATTCATAGAATTTTTAAACTTTTATTATTATTTGTAGTAATAATAATTATTGCTGTTCTCTTCCCAGGGAGGGTCCCGCCCTCGGGTATACTAGCTAGGCAAGGGCTCTACTACTGAGCTGCAATTCCAGCCTTGTATGCTTTCATTGATTAAGTTTTCTGTGTTAGCCAGCTGTACTGTGGCTTAATAACTATCACATGTAATATTATTAAAATGTGAAAAGACAACTTTGGCATTTTTACTCCGTTTTGCCAGGTGAATTTCATTAATTGCCATATTCCTTGAACTTTGGTGTTGACTTAAAAAAGGTACAGCGTGTCAGTTTTGAATACATTTTAATCGTCACTGTGTAGTTTTTTTCCCAGCTCCTGTTGAACGAGACGAACCTTTTCATGGTTGGTATTCCTCATAGTTTCTAACAGGGATGAGTAATTACCGAGGGCCAGATGTTTTCAAATCTTTGCCCGAGTGCTCTCAGCCATCCTTCCGAATTAATCTGCCTTTTCTTCACGTTAATGAGCAGAGACCTAAGGCCCCACATGGTCCACAGATGTTGCTGTTCAGGACTGTCATCTGCCAGCTCCGGATTCTTTTCAAACTTCGTTACGGAGACCTCAGATAGGCTGTAACAAATTACGCCCATGTCCCCCTCTGCGATAGCCACGCTTGCGTTCTCCACTGACAGCTGGCGAGACTGTGGTGAATCGATTTCTTCCATCTGCTTCTCGGTGATTCTGAAACCTTAGGTCGTCGTGCTGCGTAGGAGAGTATTCAGCCTTGGGGGGCCGGTTGTCCCCCACCGTAAGAGGGTTGTCATTTATGAGGTGGAGGAGCATGCTGGTGACTTTCTTCTCTGTTGCTGGGAGAATGGCGCAGATCCCAGAATCCCCTGAAGTGGAGTGCGGTCCCCGCTCTGTAACCAAGATGGCGAGCTGGGGGTGTGAACACAGTCTGAGTTGACGCAGGGACCCTGGGGGAGGTTGGCAGGGAAAGGAGGGTGCTCCTCAGACTCCAAAGTCTGAATCTGTGACCGAACTCTTTCTTTGTCTCAGAGGCTCTGGTTTTTTTCCCAGTGTCTTTGATAAGGGCCACAAATAACATCAGCAACGGGGACCCCGATGGGGATGTGGTGTTTATTTGGGGAAATACTCTCTGGGGAGCGTTCGTTGTTGGGGATGTCTCATGAACACATTGGCATGGCGACCCATTCTCTCATGAGAAAGTGCGACACACAGCTGTGGGAAGCCCTTCGGGTGGAACCCTGTGACCTTCCACTCCCCTGGTGGTTGGTACAGGGCGAGGCAGGCAGGACTTCCTGCAGGAGCTGCGATGGCTTTGAAGTTAAGTTTCCTGTAATGTGAACAGTGCTTCTGTATTGAGATATAAAACTGAACCCGAGCATTATTTTCCTTTTAGGCGTTCATCTCATAAGCAATTTTTTTTAAAAAAAAATGTGTACTGAAATTAAAACTAATAGAACAAGTTTATGGAGAGTGACAGCTTAACTGCACAAATATAGTTACTCGAACTTCGGCAGACTTTCTGAATTCACCTGTGTGGATAATTTTACCGAATCTGCCTCTGTGTAAAGTGCTAGCTTTGAAGGTTTGGGGGATGGAAGAGGTAAAATATGTGATATTTAAATTTTAAATTATGCTGATTTTTGTTAGTGGGAGGAAAGATGAACGTGATGCAGTTTTTGAAGTAGGAAAGATTGTACGGTAAAATGTCTTTTCCCATTCACTCTAGGCATGGTGGTGCATACGTGTAACCCCAGCACTTAGGAGGCTGAGACAGGAGGATCGCTGCAAGTTCAAAGCCAGCCTGGGCCACATAGTGAGAACCTGTCTCAAAACAACAACAACGACAACAACAACAAGAGTCTTATTCTACTTGTGTTTTGTAGCCTCTAGTACCCCCTCCTAGAGGTCAGTTCCTCATAGCTTTAAACGTATTCGTTGGAAATAGTTTATTTCCAAGTGTGGCAGAAAATACAGGGACTATTTGAATTAAATTTATTACTGTAAAAGATACATTGCCATTAATTGACCTCAAAATCCTCCCTGGGTTAGAATACACTTCTCCCATCCTTCTTGCCCCTTTCTGAAGCAGTTCTGAAGTCCTCTTTCCTGAGTGTCCTCAGTTGCCCCGACGGGGCTGCCTCTGTGTGCTGCACTGGTCCACAGATTGCCCTTTCGTGCTCATTTTGACTTCGGGGAAGAGCCAGAAGTCACGTGGTGGCGGATGTGGCGAATGAGGTGCCTGAGGCTACGCTGTCACGTTTTGACAAGCCTGCCTTTTGGTTGGGTGGCACGAGACAGCAGCCCTTGCTGTATTTTTTACCCCACTTCAGGAAGAGTCGTGAAGGAGGGCTTCGGAACTGCTTTAGAAAGTGGTGAGAGTGCCAGGAGAATTGTGTTCCAAGGTAGGCAGACTATTTGGAGAGAGATTAATGAGGAAGTGTCTCACTGAGTAAATTTTTTAAAAATTTAAGCGCTCACCATATATTACAGTCACAACCCATAGGCATAGACATTTCCATCTTTGCCCATTTTCCATTCACTCTTGTGATTGATCAGTCTCTCTCCTGTGCTTTGCCCCCACTGTCTACGGGAAGCCTTCCATTTCAGGATACGTAGGACCTCTCCGTTTATTTCCCTGCTACCAGCACACACCGTCCCTGTGGTCTGTGCATGATGGAATTTTTAGCATGTTTCCAGATTTTGCAGTTACTTAGAACTTTTCCGCACATGTATGAGTCTTAGGATAAATTTTTATGAGTGGAATTCTTGTTTTAAGAGGTACGTGCATTTGTAATTATGTTGAAATTAACAGACTCATTTCCACCTAAGTTATACCACCAGCAGTATATGGAAGTGCCTTGCGGACTGGTAGCTTTTTCTTGGAGATGAGGTTTGAAATTTTTATTTTATTTATTTATTTATCTATCTATTTATTTATTTATTTTGAGACAGGGTCTCACTGTAGTTCGGCCATGAGTTCACTATGTAGCCCAGGTTGTCCTTGAACTTACAGCGATTCTTTTGCCTCAGCCTCCTGAGTGTTGAAATTACCGGCCTGCACTGTCATGCCCGGCCTAGAATTTGAGAATTCTAAAACACACACATTTAGATATGTCATACATAGGTGTACATACACATATTTGGATATGTTTTCTATGGTTGAGTATCGATGAACATGCTCCTTTGTGCCTTTATGTTAGGTTCCATAGGCTTCCGGTTGTGCCGGAGTCTCCCTATTATAAGTTATGAGTAGGGGAACATCGAAGCGTCTTACAGCATAGGTTCGAGAAGCACAGGGACTAGGTCGAAGGCCATACACAATTAAATTTTGGCAGATAATGCCAAATTTCTCCTTAAAAATGTTTTTATCTGTGTGTATTCTAATTAATAATCTCCATATGTCCTCACAATCTTGGAAATGATCAGTCTCTTTAATATTTTTGTTCAGATTGATGATTTTAAAAATGGTCTCTTATACATGTTTAGTTTCCATTTTCCTGGTAACTAGTAAGGTGGATGTCTTCATAGGCTTCTTACCTATGTGTCTCTCAGCTGTACCTCATCCATTTAATCTGGTTTCTGATTATTAAATATTAAAGTTTTGGTCCATTACATATGTTGTAAGTGTTTCCCCTCAGGTGGTTATTGTCTAACCTGCTTTGTGTGTCTTTAGCCACATGGGAGTTTTAAAATTGTTTAATAACATCTGTTATGGCTCTCCCACTTCAGATCTTACTTAGCAAAGGAAATCTCCATATCTTCGAAATCATAATGTATTATATTTTCTCATGTTTTTTTCTACACCGGTATAATTTTGTTTTCTTATAAAGACAATTAGATTGATTGACTGAATAATGGAATTCTGTTGCCTTTCTTCTGTAGTTTAATCACCAAAACCAATACATTTTGTAGTATTTTTGTGATTTACCAAAGTAGTTCCATAACTGTGGATCAAGTTATAGATTAAATTGGAGCTGAATGCCGGAAATTCACCTGTTGTAGACACATTGTTCCTTAGGTCTTTCCAAATCTCTCTCCAGCTGTCAGTTAAATCTTTTCAATCAGTGCACCTTTGCTGGTCACCTGAGTGGTCTCAGGACTTTGAAAAGGAGAGGGGTGAGAAAGAACAGGTAGGTACACGGCTTAAAAAGAGTCAGAAAACCAGTGAGTTGCTAATCTATGTGACGTTTTGGAGCAAGCAGGTAATAGAAACCCCCTTCCTCCGCGGTGGGCGTGATGGCTGTGGGTCACACTCCTGGTCAGTGTGAGATTCCTATCTGGGACGGTGGCCGGGTGGGGCTGGATGGGCCATTTCCACCTTTCCTGTTACAATGCAAAGTGTGTTCCGTAGTTTGACCTTCTGCTCTGGAACACTCTGCACACCATTATCCCACATTTCCTCTTGGATACCTTTCTCATCTGCTCACTGGCTCCTAGTTATGCAGCAGCAATAAATACTGCAGAGCATAAATATTTTTTTTAAGCACTGAAGTACATTGCTAAATCTGTGAGCATAAAACTGCAGTGGAAAATTACCGAGCACATTCTAAGCTCAGGACCGAGAATTCCAGCAGAGTTTTATTTTTATGTTTAGAGAAGAAATCCGAAGTGGTGTTTGTCGGTGGGTGTGAACAGCACGGTAGCACAGCATGGAACTGTATAGAAAAGCTTTTTGTGTTTTTCACTGCCCCATCTTAATTTGATAACTGCAGCCTTATCGAAGTCCCTTTCGTCCTGCAGTAGGTCAACAGAATATTGTTTCTTATTTAGATTCCTTTGAATTACAGCAGATTTTCTGACCACTTCTTAGTCCTCACCTTAATGATAATTTAATTTTTTATTTTAAGAGGTAGCAATAAGTTTAGTTCTTAATATCCCATTTCAGATCTCCTTTTTATTCCTTGAGTGCTGACTTTTTACCACATTTTCCCTAATTGTAACAGCTATAATGAACAGATGATGTATGAGATCGTGTTATCTGTGAACCAGATACTCTGATGACTGCTTGTTTTGGTTACTTTTCTCTGGTTGCTGGGACAAAATACCTGACGCCCAAATTTAAGGAAGCAGAGGTTTATTTAGCTCACAGTTGGTGGAGGTTTCAGTCCATACTGGGCTGGTTCCAAGGCGGAGTGGCACATGGCAGAGGGCAACAGTTCACGGTAGCTAAAGATAACAAAGGCAACCCTCCCTTATACTGCATGCAGGCTACCCGCCCCAGGGCCGGTGTAGCACTCACACCCATAATCCCAGTGTTAGATCACGGATCAATCATAAACTCTGAAAGCCTGCCCCATGACTACACCAGGCTTTGGGGGGACATCCAGACACAAACCATGACACTGCTTGACATACATTAACTCATTTAATCCTTCGAGTAACCCTCTGAATGTCGTTACTGTGGTTTTCACCTTATAGATGAGGAAACTGAGGCTCAGGGAGTTTCCCAGTCTGGCTGAGATGGTGCTGTTAGCTGGCTCTCGGGTTCTGTGGACTTGTTTCTCGGCCATCGGTGTCCTGAGCAGACACCGTTACAGTTCCTTGAAACTCAGAGTGAAAGTGAGTTCAAACTCGATTCAGGAATCTCTTACTTCCGAGCTCCAGCCGTCGTCACTATTCTCATGTGTTTAGTTTCTTGCCCTTAACCGTAACTGAGTGTCTCCATCTCTCTTTGAGATGAACCTGAAAGGAAATGGTCTCACTGCTCTTGCCTGGCCTAGTTCTCCGGCAGGCAGTTGTATCTTCATTCCAAGCAATTTCTGTGTTTTTGCTGTGTGTATGTTTGTTTGTGTTTTTGAGACAGTGTCTCACTAGGCAGTTCAAACTGGCCCTGAACTCACTGTGTAGCCCAGGCTGGCCTTGAATTCCTCATGATCTTCCTGCCTCAGCCTCCCGAGTGGTGGGATTATTGGTATGTGCCACCATGCCTGGTGAGTTTCAGTGTTAAGTGATGTCCTATCCCGAGTTGGTTTTGTGAGTGGGACAGGAGCTCTGAGGTTTCTCAGACCTCGTCCTCCCCTAGGCTCGCTTGTGCTGAGGTCGACAGTCCGTCAGCGGCGCTGATTACACCTTGCCCTTCCTTTCCATTGAACGTGCTGTCGGGGGTCAGAACCACGGCCCCACTCTCCTTCCCACCCAGCAGAGGAGCAGGGACTCTTGGTCTTAGGGACATCATCAAACGCGTTATGAGCTTTGGGTCTCGAAGAGTTTCATTTCTGTGACCAGGTTCCTAGCAAAAAAGGGCAGTGGTACCTTTTGAGGGTTAGGGGGCTGTGGGACACCGCGTGTGGCTAGATTTGCATGACTGGCCAGGAAACTGTTCAGGGCTTCTTTCATTGCGCCAGAAGGCATGCACCCCGGGCACGTAAACAGGGCTGACAACAAGACCATTGGCGAACCACGTGCAGGAAGGAGGAGGAGAGAGGGAGAGAGAAAAAGGAGGACGCCACAGATGTGGGAGGGGACACAGGCATCTCCCTCTAAGTCCAGGGTCACCGCTTTCGGAGCTGTTCTTACTGACTTTGGAGACGCCTCCAAGCACGTGTGCTGCAGAGGATTCTCCAAGGGTAACGTCCTACCCTGATGTCAGATCCCAGCAACCTTAGCCGCGCACGGGCGCCTGTGTGAAAAGCTCTTGTTCACAGCCGGCTCTCACGTGGGCCGGCGGCTTCCCTTCCGTCTTCCCCACCCCGTCCTCTGCGCAGATTGTGATTGCTGCCTGGGTCAGAGAGAATCCCTCTTCTGCCTCCCCCACCCTACTCAGCAGACTCATCCCCACCGAGTGCCCTCCCCGGCCACCTGGTTGCTTGCTTTCTTTGAATCTCACCGCCCTTCTGCCTGCGGACTCTGGAGTCCCAGGTTCCCGTCTCTGGCCCTTCTCACAGTCCCCCACTCCTGTGGGTTCTGACCTTTGGGTGGACTCTCTGACCCCCAACTTTTTGGGGAGCCCCTCTGGACGCCTGTGCCTCCCCTGCCCTGCAGCCAACCTGGATTGGCATCTTCTGGCTTCTGGCAGGGGCTGTTGCTTCCCCACTGGACAGGGGTGGTCGCCTCCCTGAAGAGAGCCCCGCCTTGCCCGCCTGTGTCCTGCCTGCTTGGCACAGACTTGGCTTGGGCCCGCCTCGGACGCTCCTCTCCCTGCGGGAGTCCCGAGGACCTCCTCTGTCCACACTGTTCGCCCCTAGGTGTGGGGCACTCGGAAGGGAACGGAGGCTTTGAAAGCTTCCTCGTGACGCGTCATCCCACCCATCTATAGTGGCACCGTCTCTTCTGACACCAGAATCAGATGGCACTGCGTATAGTGGCAGCGTCCGATCCTCCCAAGGGCCCCCAGAACTAAAAAGACATACATACGTATTTTAGGGTCTTCATGGTCCATTGCCTTGCACATGTTGGGTAAATGCTTTACTGCTGAGCTACACCCCAGCCCCCTAAAGTAATTTTTCAAGCCATTTGATAAATTGCGCTGTGAAAATTAAATCAGTATCTCATGTCCTCAGCAAGTTTATAACTCATTTTGTGTTGGCCTTTGGGGTTGAGTTTACAAATGCCGAACCCACAGGGGCAGAAGGCTCAGGCTGATTTTCCTGTGGACCTTACAGCCAGCCGGGTGACTACAGATGGGGCTTACTGCTTCTGCTTGTGGCAGCTGTCCCAAACCGCTCTCCAGAGAAGCTGTTTTCCCTCTGTTTTCCCTCTCCGATCCTGAAGAACCCACCTTCTCTAGATGAGGTGCTTCCTCTTGACAGGAAGTGTTGTTCTTGTCCTGAGATCTCGTGTTGTGCTGTTGGGTGCTTGGTGACTTTGATCCTTTCTTCTTTTTTTTTTTTTTTTCTTTTTATCTTTTTGAGACAGGGTCCCACTATGCATTTCAGGCTGGCCTTGAGCTCACTTTGTAGCCCAGGCTGGTCTCGAACTCACAATGATCCTCCTGCCTCAGCCTCCCGAGTGCCGGGATTACAGGCATGTGCCACCACGCCTGGGGACTTTGATCCTTTCTGCAGCTGTGCAGAAGTCGATCTGGAGATAGTTGAAGTGTTTGGTCTTCATGCGCAGGTGCTGCCACCTTTGCCTTGAAGTGTTTCACCCCCTACTGCGTGGGGTAGTGCCAGGCCCTTTGTAGGTACATGATCAGTATCGCAGTCACTGGTCTGTACTGTAATTGAACAGGCCAGCACATCTGGCTTTTCTTACTCCATAAGGAGGAGGGTTTCGGGGTCAGTATAGAATTCACTTCGAATCTTCAGAGACGCTGCCCTGTGCGGTTGGCGTGTGTTCGCATGCTGGGTGCTGACTTCTGTCCCTTGCCATGCTTCTGTTCCCTGGGGAAGGTGTTCAGGTGAGCGGGTGCAGGTGTCAGCTCTGTGCACTTTCTTTTTGCTCTTCTGTGTGCAATGCCGGAGGGGAGGTGGGCTGTGGGAAGCCATCCTACAAGACTTCTCCCTGTCCGTGTGTCGGAGCCTGCATGGATGTCGCCAGGCAGGCAGTGCCTCCCTCTCCCTGCACCCTGGAGAAGGCCCTCCCCACCCACGCCTTATCTTTCATCTCGTAAGTCTCTGCTTAGTGTGTTGTTTGCAGAGGCTGAGCAGAAGCTTTCCCCTGTTACTTTTGCCCTTGGATTTAACAGTCCTTAAGCCCTGTCCTCCGGCGCAGCCTGGCTCTTCCTCCTGCTCGATTTCTGTCCGCATCTCTCCTGCACCTCTTGGCTCTCTGGTCACAGGTAGGCTGCCCTCGCATCAGTGGCTTCCAGAAGCACCTCAGAGCACAAGCCCAATTTACTGGTCTCTTCTGACACCAGAATCAGCTCCAGTGGAGGCGAGGGATCTCTGTTCACTCCTATGCTTCCCCCGAGACTGCAGAAGCATAGAGTTTTTTTTTTTCTGGGATTCTGTTATTGTTGTAGAATGAAAAAAGATGCTTTAGGGAATCTGTCTTGGTTACTTTTCTCTCATTGCTGGGACAAAATATCCAATGCCCAAAATCTAGGACTGACAGGTTTATTTAGCTAACAGTTTGTGGAGGTTTCAGTCCATACTCACTGGCTGCAAGGCAGGGTGGCACATGGCAGAGGACAACCATTCAAGGCGGTGCATCACAGCCAAAGCAACAAGCACAAAAAGGAGGAGTGGTGGCTAGCAGCCTGTTCCTCTCCCTTACATGTGCAAACTGTCCACTCCAGGGCGGGTGTAGCTCTCACATCCATAATCAGTCAAACTCTAAAAGCCCGCCCCATGACCGAATGAGGCTTTGCGGGGGAACACCCAAACACAAACCACAACAGAATCTGACCAAGGTGCACGGACTAGAATGACAAGGCACAAACTTGGTGCATCTGGGTGTCATCAAGGTTTTTCAGATTCATGGAGATTTGCCAAACTGCCTGTTTGTCATGTCAGCACCCACAAACTTAACTATTAATTAATTAAGTTTTTTGGAGACACTGTTGCAGTTCAGGCTGGCCTCAAATGCACAGCAATCCTGCCTCAGCCTCCTGTGTGTCAGGATTACAGGCACGCACCGCCTCACCCAGCTATGTTTTCATTTACTTTTTCCACCATTGTAGGATCAAGACCGGCCTGTAGGCACTCCTGGGGGCAGTGTGCAGGCCTAGAGGGGTTGTTTTGTTGTGTGAGCGAAGAGAAACACTGCTGGTAAATACCCATGGCTGGGCATCTGGAGTGACCCCAGGCACATATTGAGCAAGGACACGAGGGTCCCGGCCTTCCACGCCCTCTCCTTCCACTTCTTTTCCTTTGCGTCTGTCCTGGGGCGGGCATAGCCATGTGCCCGTTGCTCTGCCCCCAGGACGGAGGAGTCCCTCTCTGCAGCATGACTCATGCCGTTGGCCACCAGCGGAGGTGTCCCTGTCCCTCGGCACACAAAGGCTTGTGCTTTGGGGCTTCACAGAAGGTGGGAGACCGCGGAGCTCGTGCAGCCTGTGGGGCTCCCTCGAGCTCCATTGCCAGCCAGTGCATTGACCCGGGAAGTTGCTCTTCTGGAAATTGGGGACTTGGCTACCCCAGGGGTGGTGACGTGTGAGGAGTACCGCATACAGAGGAAGTGCTCCTGAAGTGAGTGGTGACTGTAGTCTGTGGAAAATCAGGGTGTGGTTGGGGCCGGGAACGTTTACTGATGCTTGTAACTTGTTGGCCGTCTCTCACACACACACACACACACACACACACACACACACACACACACACACACTCCGGCCACAGCGGTGCCAGCATCCGTAGGTGTCCGAGCACAAGGAGCCGCCACTGAGATGTGAGAGGCTGGCTGCCCCCAGCGCCATGGTCCTGCCACGGACGGACAATGTCCACACCTATTCCCCTCGCTGTCGGAGGCCCCAGCACCGCTTTCCTGGCCGTCCAGCGCAGCCCTGCCTGGGGACCTCGCCCGGAGATTGTCTCACGGCTTCCCCCGCCTGGCCTGTGGCAGCCCTGACTCCCGGGCAGACCGCTCAGTGGGAGCACGGGCGTGGCACGGTGCCGGCCAGGTGGGTGTCGGGACGGCGGTTCCCGTGCCGAGCTTGGTGCGCTGGGCTTGGGGAGAACGCACCGCAGCGCTCCACGCTCGGATTTCTGTGCACTGGGTCTTCCCACACTGCCCGGCTGCTTGGTGGGAGCCTGTCCCGTGACTGTGTGACCCGGACACTGCGTCACCTCACTGCCCTGAGGGCGGGGCTTCTGGTCTTCTCCAGGGGTCGGAGCTGAGCTTTGTCCAGAAGACACTGAAACTGTCCGCTATGCAGTGCCTCCCCCATAGCCCCTGCTCCACCCTCCTCACTACGCAGAACAGAAACAAACGCGGTTCAAGACGGAGCACCAGAGAGCCCCTTTCACTTACCCTGCCAGGTTTATGCTCTTACCCTCCCCCTCAGGGTGAGGTTTCTAAAATCCACTTATGATTTCCCTCATTGATTTGGAATGACTTTGTCGTTAAGAAAAAAATCAAGCAGGTGGGATGGGCAGCCTGTAATCCCAGCACTCTGGGAGGCTGAGGCAGGAGAATTCCAGGTTTGAGGCCAGGCTGACAACTTAGCGAGACCCGTTTTATGGGGAGATCCAGTCTATCTGCTGTGTATTTTCTGTCGAATAATAAACTCATCTCAGCGAGTTAGGTTGTAAAGATAACTCAGCTCATTTTAGTGTTACAGTGTGAAAAAGAAGATTTAATAGAGAATCACAGAGATGATGAGCTAGTGCCTAGGAAGAGAGGGTAAGAGAAGATGGGGCTGTTTATGCTGGAGTGCACAAGAAGGGAGAATTTTAGTCAGAGGGTTAAATACATAAGGGTGTGAGGTAGGGATGGAGATTCCTAGGTGCCCTTTACAAAATGAGAAACTCTAAGAAGAAACAGATAACATTAGCAACAGCACAGATAGACACACAAGCAGCAGGTCGAGGAAGTGTATATTACAAAGCAGAAATTCAGCACTGTGAGGATGGTTACCATGACCAGCCTGAGTCACTTTTCGTCGATGTGTTCAGCTGGCATCTAAGAAGTCTAGCATTGCATGCACGTGACTGAGACCTTTGGGAAAAAATTATTTTTTTGAGACAGGTCTCTATGCAGTTCAAACTAACCCTGAACATCTTGGCAGTGCTCCTGCCTCAGCCTCCCCAGTGCTTGAATTACAGACATGTTCCTCTGCGCCCAGCTGATATTTGCATCTTTTTTTGTTTTTCCAAATCGGTGTATTCTCTCTTGAGAATGACCAGGCTCAGGCAGGAAAATGAAGGCTTGTCTTTTTCCTGCTTGCCTGTTTTAACTATGCCAGTAGAACCCTCACGCACAGACCCAACTCTGCAGTGGGACGCTTGACAGCCAGTGTTGAATGAAATGGACTCGTTCTTTTAAATCACACGCGGGCCTGAGATAAAAACATTTAGCTTTTGTGTCTTCTGTTTTGTGGGGGGGTCTCCCATTGTTTCTGCTTCCAGCATTACATTTCTGTGTAACTAAATGACCTGGGTACAGTCTTCAGCCCCCCTTGGAGGTCTCACTTTCCTCTGGAACGGGAACCTTTGACACCTCCTTTTCCCTTTTATTCACCCCCTGCGGACAGTTCCCAGGTGGTTGTTTCTGTTTCTCTCCCGCCCAGTCTCTCCCCTTCCTGCTGCGCCGCAAACCTCTGCTCCGTTCCCATCTTCCTTTCCCACGGCTCTGCGGCGGAGAGGTCTTGTTTGTGTCTTTGGCAGTGCCGCAGTTGGCATTCTGTGCTGCGGACAGGTTTGGAGGAAACGAGGGTTGGGGAAGGAAGTGCAGGTATTTGATGTTCAGCCAAGTGATATTTTCCAGAGTGACCATGCAGCATGGGGAGCGCATCACCAGCTTGAAAGCTACCCATACACAGGCAGCCCCTGCCGTGTGGCCCCGTGGCTTGGCCCCGTGGCTTGGCCCCGTGGCTCCCGAGAAGAGGCACAGCGGATATCTGCGGTGCTTTGTCACACCCAGGCTTGCTTCTGCGTCCCATTCCTCGTCTGTATTACTGCTGGATTTGGGGAGGCTTTCTGCTTCTCAGACTTTATGTCAGAAGGATGGATCCCTTTTTTAGGGTTGGAACTTACCTTTCTTAAAACTTTTCTTAAGAAGTCATGTTTAAGGTAACTCATTAAGAGAAAAAGATTGTGCACACCTGTTATCCCAGCACTTGGAAGGCTGAGGCAGGAGGATTTCCAGGCCTGCTTGGACAACATACTGAGTTCAAGGCCAACCTGAATCATTTACCAAGGCCTTGTCTCCAAAAAACAAAAGCAGAAATCAAAGCCAAACCAAACCAAACAAACAAAAAACCCAGAAAGCAAACAAAAAAGGGAAGAAAAATGGAAAAAGTTATAGTATGAACTTGCTCCAAGTTCGCTTTCTTTCAGTTTTAGACCGTGTGGCTTCTTACTGAAATAATTAGAAAAATGTATTATTTTAGTCATTTTACGGGTAAGGAAATAGAAGCTGGAGCTTTTGCATTTGATAGCAATTTGGAAAAATTGTAGGACTATGCAGAAGGAGACTTCTAAATATATAGGTTTGGATTTAATAAGGTTTTTAACAATATATTCTAAAGAGAGTCAGGGCTGGGGCAGAGTGTTTACCCAGCATGTATGAGATCCTGGGTTCCACACTCGGCACCACTGAACAAAAAATCTAAGGCTCTTTGAGAAATAGCGATAGTCAGAATGACGCTGACATCACACCCATAGAGAATAGTTACGTAAATTGTGATTTATAGCGCAGAGGGACATTGTGCAACAGCATGCAGTTATTTTTGAAAAATTCTCATTTATATGGGAAAATAATACATAGTAATCAGAGTTAATAATGCAGTATATCAAATTTCCTACCATCTCAGTTGTGTAACTGAATTAGATTTGTGTTCCAAAGAAATTGGACAAAATATGCCAAAGTTTTTAACATTGATCCTTCTGGGTGAAGCTACTATGGGTAATTTTTGTTTTTTCCTTTCAGTTTCCTGTGATTCCCAGTTTCCTTATAACAAATTTATTAGGTGTTGTTAAATCTTTTTAGTTGAAGTAGAAAAAAGGCTGACATTTCTAACTCTTATTAATAGAAAAGAATGCCAGCCACTGTAAGTTCCAGTAAGTAGTTTTAATCGGTTCTGATTTTGAGAAGTCATGCTTGGGCCTAAGTTGCTTTTCTTTTTTCCTGCTAGTCAGTGTATGATTGTAAGTGGTGCTGAAAGCCGTTTGGCAGTGGATGAGTGTGCTAAATATTGTTATTTATGAAGGAGCATCTGTAGGAATCTTAGAGCATAACCTGCTGGTACATGACTCTTGAGTGGTTTACATTTTTTCCCTAATGCAATGTTAATAATCCAAAGATTACATACAGATCAAGTAGACACTTCTTCTCCGCTCCATTATTTATCCCTGGGAGGATGGGAATCCTTCGTGGTTTTCTCCAAGCTCAGAGTGACAGAAGCTCACACAGGGTGACCAGTTTTATTGTACACATTACTCTGCGGCTCTTCCCACTTGCAAGCGTAGCATGGCCATCACCATGAACCTGTTGCATGAGGGCCTGAACAATGCGGATGTGCCTGACTTAACTTGGACATCACCTCCCGAGGGTTCTTGGGGTGTTGTCATTCCTCATCCTCCTTGTCTCCTGCAGTTGGTGTTCGTTGTGCACCCTTACAGATAATCTGTAAGATCTGTTGCTTCTATATCCAGTGAAACTTTCCCCAAGGTAGCACTGCTGAGTCACACATACGCTAATTATAGTGCAAAGAGATTTGGGATTACAGCAGCTATGTAAAACTGCGTGGGTTTCTGCCCTCTTAGAATCTCACTGGAGAGCAGATACGCGTTTGTTTTCCCAGGGATGTCTTTGCTGATGCAGAAACATGTTAGTGCATGGTATTTATTTCCAGGGGAGTTTGGAATCTTTAGCATTCTGGAACAGAGGTATAAACCAGAAGAGCAGAAGGCCCCTTGTGAATTAGGTTTACTGTGAGTAGGACCTGCTGTATTTATTAGATAGGAGTTTCTTAGAAATTGCGTGCTTTTAAGTTTTTCAGCATTAAGAGCTGAGAGTCCGACTCGAGCACTGGGGCAGGCGACATTTGCCGTCCTGTCCCTGGTACGCTCGTTCCGCAGGGTGTGCACCCCAAGCTTGCTCTGAAGGCCGAGGCTTGCAGGCGAGCAGTCTCCCGGGGTCACCGCTGGTCACCGAAGTGACAGTATGCTAACAAATTGCATTACAGCATTGCGGTTACGGACTGCAGGCAGACGGGCCCCGTCTCTGTAACGTCACTGAGAGCTACTTCGTAGAGCACACGTTGCTCTGGGTGCCCACTGAAGTGGTGTGGGGTGCATGTCTTCCTGAGGACAGAGAAGTGAGGATGGCTGTGACGGGTCTGGGGTGCGCTGTGCGTGCCCATGGCCCACCTGGAATAACACGGGCAATATCACCCCCACGTCTGTTGCGAAGCTTTGTTTTCCCCTTGAGTAATTACCGTCGGGTTGCATCAGATGGGATGACACAGCTCTCGAACAGCTGACGCTAGTTCATACCTGTTTCATTCCTTCTCTCCTGTGATTCAGCCTCTTGGCGCTGAGCTGAGATTGCACGAAGAGTCTCAGAAACCACCAAGTCCAGGTCGTCCGCCCGGCTGACCTGAGGGGTCATAGATGGGAACCAGCCCCTCCCTTCCCGTCCTTGCCGGGGTCCCCGTCACACGTCCAGTTCCATGGGTCCTGTACCCGCTCGTTTTGCTCTGCGGTTTCGTCTCCATGTGATGAATGTCTTTAATGTAAAATACTCTCTATAACCGTCGGCTTGTGGAAAGCAGCGTGTTTGTGGTACTGGACGTTGTGTTGCCCTAAATTTCCCAGAGGCCTCAGCGAGCAGCAGGAACAAGGGCCGCGATCGTAAACCGCCCACGCTGTGTGCTGGGAACTTGTGTACAGGTTCAGCAACTCTCGTCCCCAAATCCGACATGTTTCCAGGATGCAAAGCCTTCGTTGAACCAACGCGACACCACCGTGAAACCTTGTTTCGTGCGCAAAATTATTAAAGATACTGTACAAACTTAGCTTCAGCCTGCGTAAGTGGCGTATGGGACACAGACAAGTTTCATGGTTTCTTTTTTTTTTGGTTTTTTTTCCTGGTATCAGGAATCGAACTCGCGACCTTGCGCTTGCCAGGCAGGCGCTGTGCCGCTGAGCTAAATCCCCAGCCCCTCGTTTCATGTTTAGTCTTAGGTTCCATCCCTAAATGAATGACACAGATGCTATTATTATTGTTCTTTATTATTTTGGGGGGTTTTGAGCTAGAGTCTTGCTGGCCTTGCGCTCACTGTAGCCCAAGCTGGCTCCGAACTTCACCTCAGCCTTCCCAGCGCTGTGGGATTCCGGTCCTGCGCACCACACCTGGCTCGTATTTGCAATTACTTTAAACAGTCTGGACAACATCCGAAGTCCGCGTGTATTCTGAGCCTGTGTGGGGCACTGCGGTCACCCTGACGCTAGCCGTGAGGAGGGCGGGATGGACTTGGAGCCTGGTGGTGCAGCTTGGAGTGCCTGAGCTGAGCTCTAGGCCGGCTCGGCACTGGACGCCGGACGCAGGACCCACACGGAGAAAAGGGGTGGCGTGACTTGGCGGCCGCTGCTGTCCCCATAGGAAGTGACCCGCAGGTGCCCTGCGCAGGCGGGAAGTTGAGGGACCTCAGCCAGGCCTGGGGAGGAAGGAAGCGGAGAGGGCTGCGTGGAGACGCTGTGGAGGCGGCCCTGGGCAGCGGCCTGTCACTGTCACAAAGAACCCCTCGCTCTGTTCCTCTGCTTGTCCTTCAGGTCGCACCGCTCTGGAGCCGGTGGTGCACAGGAAAGGGGTGTGTCCTCCAGGGGGTGGCTTTGCTTTGTCACAGGCCCGGACTGCGGACCACTCCGGTTGCTTGTGAGATGGATCTAAGGAAGAGGTCTGTGCCGCCGGTCGGGCCCCTGCCACCCGCCACCCGCCACCCACAGGGCACAGTGGCGGAAGGCCTGGCGGTGAGAGCAGGTGGGACCCAGCTGTGCCCCCGTGCCCCTCTGGCTCGAGCAGCCTCAGGCAGACCTAGGTCCTGGCCT
Source organism: Chinchilla lanigera (assembly GCF_000276665.1). Classification (NCBI taxonomy): domain Eukaryota; kingdom Metazoa; phylum Chordata; class Mammalia; order Rodentia; family Chinchillidae; genus Chinchilla; species Chinchilla lanigera. The sequence goes on from NW_004955406.1 coordinate 3,358,852, forward strand.
GCTGTCCCTCTCCACCAGGACCCACAGTGTGCTGTGCACGGGCAGAGGTGGGGGGCGGCGTCAGGCCCTTGTCATGGAGTGAGGTTCTTGTCATTGTCGCTGTTTTTAATGTCACTGGAGTTAGCCAGTGTCTAAGTGCTGGGCCAGACAGAACCGACTTGACAGTCACTCGTCACCGTGATGTTGGGCCAGTTCTTTGACTGGAGTCTGTAAAATGGGATCCAAGGCCTGGCCCTGTCCTGGGCTGCTGGAGAGAGCACGCCGCTGAGACCTTTGTGTCTCTGTGGTGATGGGGTGCTCCTGCTTGCTGACCCAGGAGCACCCTTTTGAGGCTCTCCCGCTGGTTCCTGGCTGTGACCTTCCGGCCACACATCACTGTGGGTGTGGACACTGAAGGCGAAAGGTGGGGTGACTGAGGCCAGAGCAGACCAGCAAGCTGGGCCGAAGGGCCCACGGGCAGTCAGTAATGCGAGCTGGACAGGGGGCGCATCCCACGTTTTGTGGCCCACCGACTGCTGTTTGCATCTTGAACAACTTGTGTCTTACGTGAAGATTTGACTGCTGTCTTTCAGAAGTGAAAGGAAAAACTGCAGCTGTCCTTCTGATCTAGCTAAGTTGTTTTGGAGAAGGATAGGAGGTTTGGGTTGTGGGAGGATGGGGAGGACCCTTTTGGTCCATAGCACACCTCTGCAATGTGGCAAGGTCACCTCCTGGAGTATCATGTAACAAAAACCCTCCAGCTTTTTCTTATGGAAAGTTCCAGGCACATGCGAAATGTAGAGAATGGTGTATCCCTGACCCATGTAGGTCCCAGCATCACTGACCATCAGTTCACTGCCAGTAGGGCTCACCCAGTTCCTCTACCCCTGTGAGTGATTAAAGCAAATCCTAGAACGCATGGCAGTTTATCCACAGATGTTCAAGATGCACATTGGATGCCTTAGAAGTTTCAGTAGGGTCAGCAATGAAGACTTAGATCGTCCTGGAGGATAGCCATGTCTCCAGCCATCCTGCGATAGGGCCGACCTTCTTGACCGTGACCAGAGGGCCTTTTCACAGCCCGTCTTCCCCTAGGGTCCATCACCACCTCGCTTCATTCAGAGTCACAGCCTTGCGTGGGTCGCAGTGCTAGTTCAGTGCTAGTTAGGGGAATGGAGGACAGAGAACCACCCTCTGAGCCAAGGTGGTTCCTGATGGCAGAGACCTCACCTCTCAAGAGCCTTTTCTTATTATTTTTAATCACCGTGGTAGGGCTTGCTGAAAAATGCATTTATTTTCTACCTGCTCAGCAGATGGTGCTGGGTATTGTTTAACTGTTCCTATTTAAGATAGGGCCTTTGGAAGACAGCTCTGTATGCTGTGGAGTGCTTGTTTTGAACCACTTACCCTGTGACAGAGATGGCGAACCTTTTAGAGCTCAGGGTGAATCAGGCAGCCTGCTGCAGCGTGTGGGCCAGCGGTGGGTTTGCCGCCCCTGCCCTGTGACTTCCCTTACTGCCATTTGTCCGTGTCCGTGTCAGTGTCTGTGTCTATGCAATCCGCCCCTTGTCTGTGAAATCTACTGAGGACTGGGAAGGAAGGCCGAAGTGCTAAGAACCGTGTGTTCAGTTAGAGGAAGGGCCCCGGGGTGTATTTGTGCTCCTTGAGCAGAGCGGGTGATGTCGGAGGTGAAGATGCCCTGAGTTTGGCCGCTCAGGAGCTGTGCTGGCTCCGTGTCGTGCTGTTTGGTGGCGTTTGGTGTGGAGAAGCTGCTTGGTGCAGGGGAGGTTGTCATCGGCAGGAAGTAGAACTGCAAGAATTTGTCTTCTATTTGCAGACGGGGCCAAGGGGAGCCTTTGAATGGGAAGTGCCTGGGAAGCTTGGGAAAAGGCCTTTTGGATAAATTTACATCTCACTGCTGAATGTTTGAGGGTGGAAGGAACTAGTGGAATTCTAAAGTTTGTGTTTTAAACCTTGCACAAAGCTTTATGTGACTAAAAAATAACTTGAGGTATGGAGATGACTTGAGTTTTGTAAAAGTTTAAAACTGACCCCCGCAGCTACTCAGGAGGCTGAGGCAGGAGGAGTGCTTGGGACCAGGCTAGGTGACACAAAGTGATCTCATCTCAAACAACAACACAAACAATAAAATGGGTAGAGGAAAACAGTGATATAATGTTCACCACGCATCACTCGCTCTTTTCTGCTCTGGAAGAGGAAATCACGGCGGGCATTTTCGGTACTCTGTGCTTCCCCTGCCCCTTCATACCTGTCTGTCCCATTGCTGCTCCTTGGCGGAGGGTGAAAGTGAGCTGTCTCCTGCGGGTTTACGCACAGGCTGGACCAGTTTCCCGGTGCCTCCGAGCTCGTAACCTGCCAGGACTGCATAGCTCTTCGAGGTGTGCTCGGCGTCGCAATCACGTGCAGTGCTGGAGAGATTCCAGAGGTTCTGGGTAAATACAGCACGGAGCTGAGGAGCATCGAGCTCCTTTTTGTGACTCCAGAGCTTACGTGGGGTGTGCATGTGGTGGTTGGGTGCACATGTCTGAGCCAGGGAATAAAAAAAAAATTGATGCTTGTGTGAGGACTAGGATTTTAATTGATGTCTTTCATTTCCCCGGGGACCATGCAGATAATTCAACAAAGGAAATTAAACCGTATTTCCTTGATTGTAGAGCAGGATCTATTTCTTACCCAGCCTGTGGAAAGGTTTATTTGGTCAGCCAAGTGACCTCTTCCGTAGTGTGAGAAAGCTGTCTTTGCTTTGTGTATTTGGCACTGAAAGGGTTTTTGTTGTTGCTGCCGCTTTTTGTTTTTCTTATTAAAAATATGAGTACAAAATACTAGAAGTCCACAGCTCATAAAGACAGAAACTTGCATCCTGGAGCTTTTAGACCGGGCAGGAGTGGCTTTCAGAAGTGACTTTGAAGCTTCTCCCTGTGTTCCTTCCCACAGCAGCCTGTCCTGTAAAAGGTCTGTAAAGCGTGGTGTTTACAGAGCAAATATCGCAGCACACTGCTCTCAGCGGCCCTGGCACTCAAGCACTTTCATCCCGGCCGTGGTCCCAGTGGATTGTCTTGCGGGGAGCTGTCGAGGGGCGCACCCCTTCTCCGTGTGTGGCCAGCCCCCGTGAGGCAGAGCCTGGCCCGGAAAGGCAGCCTCGGGTGGCGGGAAATAGTGTTAGGACCCGAGTTCACTTTCTTCTTTCTCTCCCCAGACTGCTCATGAGCGGCGTCCCTGAGCCCTTACCGCCACCCTTCGCTCAGAGCCCTCTCCTGGGTCCCCGAGGTCCGCTCCAGGGTCTGCATGCCTCCAGGGCTGGGCGCGGCTCCTGGCTGTCGCTCCGTCTCAGGGACTGTTTCCCCTGCATCCTCCGCAGCGCGTCCTGCATCCCTTCAGCTTCCCGCGGGGACAGAGCTCCCCTTTCTGACTGAGGGGACTAAGGGGACCGCCAAGCAGAGCCCCACCCGGCTCCCCGCCCCGCCTCCTGGACCCTGAGCGGGCCTGAGACGAGGTGCAGTCCCCGTTGTGCGGGAGCCTGGACCACAGGGCTGGGGGTGAGGTCAGGGGTCCTCTGGGGTCCGTTTTCTCCTGAATGCAAAAGGGGGACCCCGTGTGCAGAGGCAGACGTTGCCCGTAAAGATGGCGAGGGTCGTGCTTCTCACCGGGTCAGCTGCAGAGGCCATGAGTCTGGCACAGGCGGCTCTCCGGGTCAGCTCTGAGCCCCACGGGGCTGGCCGGTGGCCGTGGCTGGGCGGGAGAGGCGCGAGAGACGAGGCTCAGCTTGACCCTTGGCCGGCGGCCCCGGGAGATCGACTCAGCTTCTTGCGAGACTCCCTCCTTTGCCGTTTTCCCCCCTTTTTCTTTGAAGACTTTCTCCACAGCACCTGGTTAGGCAGCGAGCTCCTCTTGGCACAGCGCCTCGCCGTGCCTCGAGCACACCCAGCCCCAGCGCGAAGGGAGCCTGTCTGCAGCTGCTCGCTGCGCACCAGAAGCATTTCTCATATACAGTCGGGTCGGGGGTCGTCCTACAGGCCAGAGACCCGCAGGCCTCAGGGAGAAGTCACTGGCCGCCCGCTTCTCTGGTCAGTGCCAGTCCCCCCTCCCCTTTCGTTAACAGTACTGAGCACCAAACCCAAGGCCTTCACACTGAGTTACATCCACATCCCTTTGTAATTTATTTTTATTTGGAGACACAGTCTTGCTGAGTCACTAAATTGCTCAGGCCGGGCTCAAATTTGGCAACCCTCCTGCCTCAGCCTCCTGGAGTGCTGGGATGACAGGTGTGCTGATATCACCACATATGGTGCTGGTTCTTTCTTGAAGGTTTGTGCGTGACCCTTTCCTCCCAGGAAGCTCTGTGGCATCTTTCCTCAGCATCGTCTTTAGCGTTCAGTTTGTGGTCACTTTACTGATGCGGAGACCTGTGTGCTCTAGGTTGCCGAGTTTGGGACGTGTTCTGCCGGCTTTCTCTTCCACGTTATTCCAGGCACTGAAGGCCTAGGAGAGTTCTGCTCTCTACCCAGGGGGTGATTCTCTTCTCTTCTCTTTTCTTCTCTTCTCTTCTCTTCTCTTCTCTTCTCTTCTCTTCTCTTCTTCTTTTCTTTTCTTTTCTTTTCTTTTCTTTTCTTTTCTTTTCTTTTCTTTTCTTTTCTTTCTTTCTTTCTCTTTCTCTCTTTTTCTTTCTCTCTCTCTCCCTTCTTTCTTTCCTTTCTTTTCTCTTTTTCTTTCCTTCTTTCTTTTTTCTGAGACAGAGTCTCACTGGGTAGTTCAGGCTGGCCTTGAACTCACAGTGATCCTCCTGCCTCAGCCTCCCGAGTGCTGGGATTGCAGGCATGCTCTACCACACCCGGCTGCTACATTTCTTTGCAAAATACGTGTTGGGGAAGAAGATTAGCAGCTTGTTTTGAAATGAGAATAAATTAATATTTGTCTAGAAAGAAATTGGGAGTCAGCTTTGTTAATTTGACGATCAAAAACAGAAAGTTAATTTTACCATCAAATACAAAAAGCATTAAAAACAAAAAGTTGCCCTAACTTCACGAATGGTAAACAGTTGCAGCAAGTTGATGCTGTTTACTAGGGCTGTTCTTGAAGCATAGATAAATGAAACTATAGATTTTAAGTGACTTTTGTTTTTATTTGTTTTCAAAATAGGCTTTATTTTTGAGAGCAGTTTTAGGCTCACAGCCAACTTGAGCAGAGGGGATAACCATTTCCCACCCGCTGCCCCAACGAAGGCATGCACCCCCAGCACCCATCCCCGAAGGCCATTGGTTACAGTTGGTGAGCTTGGGTTGATGAGTCAGCATGCCCTGAAATCCATCCTTTATTGTGGGGTTCACTCTGATTTTTAAAGAACCTATGTATTTTAAAAAGTCATAGAATGAAGGAGCTAATGTTACTTTTTGAAAAGCGTTTTTCATTGGGAAACTCAGAAGTGTCATAAACACGGGGCATTCCTATGAACGTATGGTGTGTCTGTGTATATGTATTTATTTAGTTTTGAGGCAGGGTCTCGAAGTGTGGTTCAGACTGGCCTCAAACTCACTATGAGCCCAGGCTGGCCTGGAACTCATGGTGATCCTCCTGCCTCAGCCTCCTAAGTGCTAGGATAACAGGCGTGCGCCACTACACCTGGCTCAAGTGTGTGGTATTCAGATGTAGGTTTATAAATGTTCCTGTGATACAGCCGCCCTGCAAAGGCCCCAGTGAGCCCTTGGGGCGAGTGGGGAAAGGTGTTGAAGCCAGGCTGTGGTGGCCGGGGGCTTGGTTTGCAGCAAGTCCGCTGTATGGGGCCTGCTTTAACCCCAGTTCCACCTGGAGGAGCAGGGGCCTGAGCATTGAGGTGAGCTATGTGCCTGTGCTGATAGTTAGAAGGTGGAGCTTGACCTATGTGCCATGGATTCTTCCAGACCTTAAAGGTAGGGGCCATTCATGGACGATGAAAATACAGAGACCGAGCGGTACGACTCGATGGCTAACCTTGATGTCAGGGGTTGTTCTCCTGGGGTAACAGGTGTAGCACTTCCTGAAGGTGAGCGCTCGCCAGCAGGTGTCTCATTGTTGTCCCCAGAAGCACGGCGCTGTGTCTGTGCTGTCCTGAAGGCAGAGGTCTGGGCTTTTCACTGGGGGAGGCCTGTGGGAGAGCTAGAAAATGTGCTTCAAGCTCTGGAGAGGGTGGAGTCAGGGCACTAATATTGTCAACATAGATTTGTATGTTAAAAAAGAAGCACACGCCTGCCTGGCAAGCGCAAGGTCCTGAGTTCGATTCCTGGTACAGACGAGGAAAAGAAGAAGAAGCACAAATGGAAAAGAAGAAGGAAAAGAAGGAGAAGAAAAAGAAGCAGCAGCACAGATGACTTTGGGGTTCAAAGAAAAGGGATGTAAAGACTTCCATTAAAAGAGGCAGGGGCGTTTCTGTGGAACCTGGGAGGTTGGGATGTCATGTTTAGGCTGGTGTCGAGGGTAGCCTTCTCCCTCACTGTTCCTGATGGGGATGCTTAGATATTCAGAGAAGCTGAAAGAACGCCTGGGTGTTCAGCACCTGTGAACACTTTGTCATGTTTGTTTCCGCTCTGAATGGGTGGCTGTGCGTGTGTGTGTGTGTGCACGTGTGCGCGTGTGTGGTACTGTTTAACCGTTTGAAAGTAGGTAACAGCACTGTGACATTTTTATTCCAGTGTCTGCATTGACAGCGAACACCATTCTCCTACGTAACTTCAATTCCAGTCTCAAAAACTGAAGAAGATTAACAGTAATACATTAATATCATCCAGTTTCTATTTTTTGTTTCAGTTTCCCTGATGCTCTTCCATGTATTTTTTCATTTTGCTTATTTAATACTATTTGTAGTAGTACATGTGTGCAGTCCATAATGCCAACCCCCTTGTGTGGAGCTGACACCTGTATATAGTACATCTTAATGTCTTTTATCGTCACCCCCTCCTCTCCCCTGCCTCTCCCTCCCTCCACCCCTTCCCTACTTCTTACTATCTATTTTTTACTTTGCTTATTATTTATACTTTGGGTTTCTTACATAAGACAAACCATGTGATGCTGAAGCTTGCGTGTCTGATTTCTTTCACGTAACATTGTGGTCTCAAAGTGCATCCATTTACCTCCAGGTGATGCGTGTTTATCTTCTTTATGGCAGAACAGTATTCTGTGGTGAGTGAATACGTTTTCTGTATCTGTTCCTCTGTTGATGGACGGAGGCAGCTTCCAAACTTTAGCTAGTGTGAGTAGTGCTGCTATAGACATGGGTAATTGGGGGGCACTGTAACATGACGTCTTTAGCTCTCTTGGGAAGATACGTAGAGGGGGAATAGCTGGGTCGTCTCATATATTTTTGGTGGTTATTCTTTTCAAGCGTGGATTTGATCAGATCATCACATTGCATTCTATATCCCTAATTCCTGAATGTCTTTTACTCTAGGGTAATTCCTACCGCCTCTGTATTCCCCTTTTTAATTTTTTGTTTGATAACACTAACAGCCTTTCAGAGGAATCAGACCAATTTTCTTCTAATTTTTGTTTAATCAGTGCCTAATCTTGGGTGCTTCTTGCAAATGGGAGCTTTAGGAAATTATTTAAATGCAAAATAGGTATTTTCTAGGAGATGTGTTCTCAGACTGTCCGTTAGCCATGAACGTGAAGCCGTCGCTCCTGATCACTGTTCTCGGCAGATAATCTACTGTTAAATAATCTTTATGTACCAAAATAACGTAAGGCAGTTGTAAAGTGTTCACACAATTTACAAGCATATAAAATATAAAGTTGGAGTTGTGTGATATCCCCGGATAGCCCTGAGGTAATCACTTTCCTGAACGTACACTTAGAGGTCTACAAAACATCAGCCCCGAGATCGCCGTGCTGAGCGTTCATTCTTTCCTGATTGTGTGTTTTGTTTGTTAGAAAAATTGTGCTCATCTGCACACGTTGTGGTGCGACTGGGTTTTGATCTCACTAGCTCTGCATTCCAAATGTCATCCTCTAGAATGTGTGGTCGAGGTTGTTTTCGCTAGGAGAACACAGAACCAAGCCAGCACATTCTTTCATCAGCGTTTAAGGGGAGACACACCCAGGTGTAAAGTGCCTAGCCAGGATTAGAAATGCGGCTTGTACCCACGGAGCAAATACCTTTCTCTGTTTGAGGCTCTCTGGCTAATGTAGGCCTTCAGACCCGGCCTCTGCCTTGTGTTTCAGGAAGGCGAAGGGAATCTATCAGCGGCACACACTGAAGGGGTTTGCATTTGAATTCTGGCCTCCTCTTTCCCTTTTCCCGTGGGGTGGGTCTCATGTCCATATCTCGAGATCAGGTTGGCCACCTTGCAGGTAAACATGGTACACTGCCAACATAAAGTGACTTAGAAATGCTAATGCATTTCATCCGGCCAAGTTGCTAGCATATGTATTTGAGGCCCTCATAAAACATAGACCTGTCACGCCAAGGAATGCACCATGGGCGAGTATCCAACACCTGCTCTGGGAGCCAGGAGTGTGTTTTGCTGTGTTGTAGGTTAGACCCTGGCCACCTCCATGGGCACGGGTACCACGGTGGGTACCACCGGCAGTGGTTTGCAAATGTTGATGCCATCTTATTAATGTGAGAATCCCCTCCAAGTAATAGTCATTCCTGCTTGTGCTTCTAAGTGACCTAGGGCTCAGGGATAATTCAGCAACCAGGGATGGACAGAGGGTGTTAGGTCTGGGAGGATTGGCCTGAGTTAGGGCATCGAGCTGACAAAACAGCCTGTGGCTCTTCCAGGAGGGCCTCCCCTGCCTTGGAGGAGAGCTCACGGTTTGGATGGAGAAGCTTTTTGGAAAGAGAAGCGTCCCGAGCCTCCCTGTCAGAGTGTTGCTGGCCGGGTGGGCTGGTGAAGCCACTCTTGCTATTGTGCCTCCACACGCTCCTGCTGCATTCTCCCTGGGTGGGACGGCAGGGTGCCCGTGGAGCTCATTGTGAGTGAGTTCAGCCATCTGTGACTTGGTGCCAGGGCCTTTGCGTCCAGATTTTGCAAAGGATCAAAGTGACGGTAGGATGGCTCTCCCCATCTGTCTAAATATTTGCTGAAAAAAAAGACAAAGGGTTGTGATTTTAAGTGCATTAAAGAACTCAGATACTTTCAGGGTGGGAGGTGGCTCAGTGGTAGGCCCTGGTTCAGTCTCTAGCACTAAAAATAAAGTGGATTAATTAAAAAAAAAAAAAAAACAATAAAGCGGGGCATGGTGATGCATGCCTATAGTCCCAGCACTTGGGTCTGGAAGGCTGAGGCAGGAGGACCACCAGTCTAGACTACATGGCAAATTCAAGGGCAACCTGGGCTACTTAGAGAGACTTTCTCTCGAAAAACAAATGAAAACTCAATTATTTTAAAATGGTTTTTAGGAATGGAGAGTGGCTGACTGTGTTAAATGTGTCTTGCTACCATTTCGTATCATCCCCTCTGATAAATCATGACAAGCGTTAAAATATAAAAAGTGAAAACAAAAGCTAACCATGCTAAACAAGTTAAGATGTAATAGTGCAAAGGGTGAGGGGGAATGAGAGCAAATCGTAAGTTCAGGGAGGCCCTGACATCACAGTGCCTCACTTTTTGCATCCGTGGAATGGGTATGAAGAAATTCCCTTGCTGGCTGCCACTGCACAGGGTGGTAGTGGCGGCACTGGGGGGTGCAGCGTCCAGATTCTCAGCCTGAGCTTCAGCGAGCAGGCGGGTTGTGGCGGGACGCACGTGGGACCGAGGTTGCAGACTGTGCTTTGCCGCATACCCGTGCTAAGTGGGTAAGGTGCACGCGCTCTGTTGAGGCACCCAGGAGCCACCTGGCTCACAGGCGTGCGGGCCTGCTTGTTTGTATGCAGGTGTGCATGCCTGACAGTGCGTGTAGGTGTGCGTGTGCATTCGCACGTGTGGGTGTTTCGTGTGTATAAAGCATGCATTGCACCAGGGACAGACTCCCCTCCAGTGTGTGACCAGGCTGCTCTCTGTCCGTTCACAGCTGTCCTGCAGAGGCCACGCCGGGCATGGACACCTTTCCCCGCGCCTGCAGGAGCACAGGTAGGAGTGTGACCGCCCCGTCGCCCAGTCGCTGAGGCCCTCGCGGGAGAGCGACAGAGCGAGCCATGCCTTTCGGCCTGAAGCTCCGCCGCACGCGGCGCTACAACGTGCTGAGCAAGAACTGCTTCGTCACCCGCATCCGCCTGCTGGACAGCAGTGTCATCGAGTGCACGCTGTCGGTGGAGAGCACCGGCCGGGAGTGCCTGGAGGCCGTGGCGCAGAGGCTGGAGCTGCGCGAGGTGAGCGGTGGGCGGGGACTGGCGCGGCGACTGAGGGCCCACCCTCCACCTCTTACCCCCTCCGGCGGAAGTGATGTGTGCAGGAGCATCTTGCTGTTCTCAGCACGGGCGGGGTCAGGCGTCTGTACGCGGGGTGCAGGACGCAGGGACCCTGCCTAGAACTTCTAGAGGGGCCACTTCCCGTGTGTCCCCGGGCCGGAGGCTTGGGAGAGGGGAACATGAGAGCGTTGCGCACTAAAGCTGTTTTCTCTCCTTAGAACAATTGCGTGGGGCGTTGCCATCTTGGCATCACGGCTGCCTGTCGGGGGAAAACGCCCACGCGCGGGTGGCTGCAGCTGCTTTTTGTTTGTTTCTATATTTGCCTCTTCGAAAAGATGAGGAGCAGGAGCCCTTAGAGCGAGTGTGAGCAGGGAGGCTCCGGGAGAGCTTGTCACTCGGGGATTCGCTCCTTCTGAGGCTCCCCCCTCCCCGTCATTTTCAAGCCATGTGACAGGTTCAGGCTTCACACTGGCCACTTAGACGGTCGCCTCTGTCTCCTGGGCTTTGTGTGGAGACCTGGGTTTCAGCGACCAGGAGCCCTGGTGGCTGGGTGGGCCTGGACACCCATCAAGTCTTGTGTGAAATGTAATCATAGACTATTCGAAAAGATACGCAGCGGTCCGACCTCACAGTAACATTAGATTAGGCGTCCTTTGTGCGCAGCGGTGGGGAGGGGATGCCGCGATTAAGTCCCAAGCACAGGCTTTATACTCCTGTATGCGGACGCAGATTACTGCTGTGTGGCTTTCTAGCTGCGTGGCCGTGGGAAGTTACTGACCCTCCTTGAGCGTCAGTTTTCACACCTGTGAAACGGAAGTAATGGCACTGATTTCCTGGGACTGCTGTGAATCTTGAAATAGATGCTGTGTGGGAACTGTGCAGCGCTGTCTAATGATTTATAATTGTTTAAACTCGAATGTCTCACAGATCAGTTTTAGGTAGGTCCCATTTCTACAGCACAGACAAACAGTAACCGTCGCCTTTGACTGCAGCTGTACTGAGCTGTTCCACGCGTCGTCTCGTTTAATTCTGACACGAGTTGTCCTCCTGCTTGCTGTGCCCTCTTTACAGAGAGGAACTGGCGCTCGGGGCGCCCTGTGAGGGCCCTGCGCTGCTGGGTCCTGCGGCTGCTTCAGCCGGGCACGGGGAACCAGTGGTCCAGACCTGGAGGTGTGCGGCGGATGAAAGCGGGTGCTGAGCTGACCCGGAACCACTCTCCTGAGCTCTGTAGTCAAAAGAGAAAGAAAAGAGGGACAGCAGGGGTCCCACCGGGGTTGTAGCCCGCCGGCGAACCCTCTGGAACTGTCTGGTGACACGGAGCCTGCCCGAGATGAAAGTCGTCAGAGGACGCCTGGGAGGAGCGTGACCTGATTGCCAGCTGACCGGGGGAGCCGGGAGAGAGCAGCACAGAATGAGGATCCAGGGAGGGACAGGGCCAGCAGGGGCTGGCGGTGATCCTGGCCCAGGCAACAAAATGAACTTCTTGGGAAAACATGGGGTTTTCTTTGTTTGTTTTTAAGGTCAACACATTTAAGTAGGAGTTTCTGCCTGGGAACTCTGTTGAGGAGGAAATTTAAGAGAAAGACTCAGTGAAACAGAATTCTGGTGCTAGAGTTGCGGCTTCTCTGGACCTGGGGGTTCAGCTCCTTTTCTTTTCTTTTTTTTTCTGGTACCGGGAATTGAACTCACGACCTTGCGCTTGCCAGGCGGGCGCTATGCCGCTGAGCTAAATCCCCAGCCCCAGCTCCTTTTGTTTTCTGCACATGGACTCTTAGGAGGACCCTGCTGTATAAGTAGTCTGTTTTCCGTACAGAGGGGTGTCGTGTCTGGAACCTCATCCCCATTTGAGAATCACTGAGGGGTTCAGGGGTTCAGAGCTAAGACTATGTTCCTTTATGATTTATTCACATATATAAAAAATTAATATTGTTGGCCCACCCTGTGCATGGGTTTCTGATCTGTGCGTTCAACTAATTGGAGAAGTAAAAGATTCAGGAAAAAAAATAGCCGTTCTGTTGAGTAAGTGGATTTTTTTCCTCCTCATTACAGCAGACCCCGGAGTTACTATCGGTCCAGCGTATGAACAGCTTGGGTAGTGACCAGGACTGTAGCTTTAACAACTGACGAAAGTCTTGAGTTATGACCCGAATGCCGGCCGCTGGTGCTTCCAGATGGCCTCAGATACAGGTTTACCTTTGAAGAGTTCTGGAAGGAACGTGACAGCATTCTTTTCAGTAGGGGGTTAAATGAGAAACCCTGGGCCAGTGTCTCGGAAAGGACCCTGGTCTGCTGTAGAAGGGAGACTCTGAAGGCTGTGTAGCAGAACCGGAGCCTCTTAACTGACAACTGGAGTTACCAGCAGCCCTCGGGAACGAACTGGGTCCCTAAGTCAAGGGTCTGCTGTGTTTCTTAAAGGCTATAGTGTCACAGCCACTTGCCTCTGTGTATGTCGTGCTAGCCACGTGAAGGCAGCTAGAGAAGACAGAACACACGCAGGGGTGTGTGTGTGAGTTACATGCGGGGGCCGTGCCATTGTGGGTTTTGGTGTCTGAGGGGGTCCTGAGACTAACCCTAAGGAATGCGTGCGTGGTTACGGCACTTGACACAGGGTGTACTGTGTGTTTGTGGCGAGGCCCTTTAGAGTCGGTACTGGAATGAGGGAGAATAAACCCGAACCTGGCAGCTGCTGAGGCCGTGGGTGAGTGGAGCTGTGCGGACTGCTAGCTCTGCCCGTCCTTCCTGACGCCCATGGGCACACTGCAGTGGGCGGAGTCGAGAACAGGGAAGGAAGCAACAGAATTTGGTGGCTTGAATGGGAAGCTTAGAGCACGGTGCTGCCTTAGTAGCTGTGTAATTGTAGAGTGCCCCGCCCCCCACCACCCTGGGCCTCAGGTTCTCATCTGTAGAGCAGAGGAAGTGATAGGAGCAGCAGTGTCACAGGGCCTGGCACATCGCCCAGCAGGGCTACCTGAAGACACCATGTGACTTTTCCGCAGTGGAACTTCCTTCCAGAGGGTGGGCTCTCACCTTTCGTGTCTGCTTGTTCCATTTCTAGATGGTTTTAATGATTAGAAACCATCATCTACATTGAGCCAAAATAGCAAAGTCTCCAGCTCCTTGAAGAGTTATTAAGAATGGCACTGTCTACCAGGATTTTGGGAAGCTGAGGCAGGCAAGTCACCTCGTATTTGAGGCCATCCTGGGCTGCATAGTGAGTTCTAAGTCAGCCGGGGCTTCATAGTGAGACTCCTCCTCCTCAAAAAAAAAAAAAGCTCAAGCCCAGCCCCGGCAGCCTTGTGACTTACTGAGATTCTGTCTCAGAGTAAAATTTGTAGAAAAGGCCTGGGTGTGTAGCTCAGTGTGAAGGCCCTGGATTCAATCCCAGTACTGAAAACTGAAAAACCCACGCTGTCCAACATAGTAGCCACATGTAGACTACCAAACACTCAAACTGTGGCCGGCTCTGTGTGTGTCTCATACCAGATGCTGAAGACTCGGGGCTGGGGATTTAGCTCAGCGGCAAAGCGCCTGCCTGGCAAGCGCAAGGTCGCGAGTTCGGTTCCCGGTACCGGAGAAAAACCAAAAAAAAAAAAAAAAACAAACAAAAAACCAGATGCTGAAGACTCAGTGTGGAAAAGAGGAATTCAGCTATCCAATAATTAAGCTGGGCATCTTGGTGCACACCTGTAATCCCAACACTTGGGAAGCTGAGGCAGGAGGATCAGGAGGATCGCTGTGAGTTTGAGGCCAGCCTGGGCTACATAGTAAGACCTTATCTCAAACAAAGCAAAACTACATATATTGTGCCCAAACTGTATGCACACTTCAGAAAAGGAAAAAACGTGTGTAAATATTTTAATACTAAATTTATGGAGACATCATGAGATTAATACAAGTTACCTTTGGGCTCTACCATGACCAGAGGTGCTTGAAGTGGTGGCCACTGGCTTCCAGACATGGGTTAGTACAGCGAAGTGCTGCTTGGGTAACCTTGGTCTTGGGATTGCTGCACATGCGTGTTCAGGTTCTTCTCTAAGGGCCCGCGGTGCAGTGGCTTTTCTGTGATGTACGACAACCTGTTGGTGCCCCACATGAGGGTAATGTCATCTATTAAAAAAAAAATCACATTACTTTTCTTTTCCTGAAGTGTGTGTACTTTTTTGGTGGATTCTCTCTGTATATAAATATCCAGTAATTACTTTTACATTGATGATAGGTTGAGATGATATTTTAAATACATCATTTTTCAGTAAAACTTATTAAAGTTAATTTTACCTTGGTACTCTTAAAAGTAGCTACTAGAAAATTTAAAATTGAGTATGTGACTGATATTTCTAGTCAATAGTGGTGTGGTAACAAAGGCAAAGAGGGCTTTTTTGTTTGTTTGTTTGTTTAGTTTTTTGACACAAGGTCTTCCTCTGTAGTCCAGGTTGGCCTTGACCTCAAGGTAATCTTCCTGCCTCAGCCTCCTGAGTGCTGGCATGACAGGCATGCACCACCACACCCAGTTGCAGAGGGCCATCTGGGTAACGAGAATAGTGGTGAATGGAAAGGCTTTCAGGTTGGGGTGTGGCTCAGTGGTTGAGTGCTTACTTAGCATGCGTGGGGCCCTGGGTTTGATCTGCAAGCACTGCAAAAATAAAAACACCAAGACCAGACAACCAGACAACAAGTGTTCTAATAAAGTGTGAAAATAGGCCAGAATGATATCCTTAAGTATAACCTTGTCTGTACATTTTACTTAAAAACAGTAAGTGCGAGAGGGGGAGGTAAATGGCTTAACAGAAGTTTCTGGGATGTTCCTCATTGCTAAACCCTCCTGGAGGTAGAGAGCTGTCTCCTTGGAAATTCCCGTGCTTTGCAGAATGAATGAAGCCGATGGTTAAACGAACAGTTCCCGATTTTTAAAGGGACACCCCCCCACCAATAAACATACTTATAATCGTTTTATAAGGTTGGTAGTTTTTCCCTAATTCGGCCTCTTTTTACCTCTCTGCAAATGTATATTTTCATGTTTACTAAAAGCTCATTTATCCAGCGCTTATAGCTGTAGTAGAAAATTTCCACATTGTTCCATCTTCACCATGGCTAGAGGTTACAGAGACATAGAGCTTTAATGTGCATTCTCCCCCGCCGCCGATACCGGGAATCGAACTCACGACCTTGCACTCGCCAGGCAGGCGCTGTGCCGCTGAGCTAAATCTCCAGCCCCTAACGTGCATTCCTTGTCATTGAAGAGAAGTTGACTTCGGAGAAGCTCAGCCTGAGCGACACAGTGAGACCTGTCTCAGAGTAAAAATACAAACAGAATGAAATGGCTGGGGAGATAGCTCAGTGCAAAGGCTTGGGTGAGAGAGAGGAGGGAGGGAGGGGGAGGAGGAAGGAAGGCCGGGCGGGGAGGGTGGTTGTGTTATATTATTAAGGGTGGTTGTGTGGTTCGGTTTTTTTTTGTTAATCTTTTGGCAATTTTTAACCTCTGGGTGATTTGGAAAGTACCCGATTAACTGGAAAAAAGTCATCCCCCTGGCCCTGTCCAGTAATTGTGGAATCCTGCTGTATTTTATAGCTTCCTTACCCACATCTATATAATTGTACCTTCATCGAGGATTAAAACAATGGACCCTGATTAAGAACCTGCTAAGCCTAGACTGCCGAGGGGGATACCTGATCTTTGGATCTCCTGTTGAGCTTTTTGCTCTGAAAGATGACAGCGTGCAGTCTCACTCGCTTCACGTTGTCTCCGTGTTTTCAGATTCGGGGGTGTAGGGGAGATGCTTGTAAAGAATGCTGGCATATGATGTGGAGGTTCCTGACTCTCTTTCTTAATTGATAGTGGAAATACTGGGAAGAATAGGCGATTGTTACAACTTAATACAGGTTTTTGTTCTTTATTTTTTGAGATATGGGGTCATTGTATAATGCAGGTTTGCCTAGAACTTACCAGTAGCTCAGACCGGCCTTAAGCTCCTAGCGATCTTCTTGCCTCAGCTTCTTGAAGGCTGGGATTACAGGCCTGTGTCATCACCCCCACCTCAAGGTAAGACACTTTAATACTTTTACTTCTGGATGATTTGTTCTTCAAAATGCTTGCATGAAGATCAGGAGTTTAATCCTTTCACACCATTGGTCAAAAAACTGGAAAAACAGAACTCTCAGAAAAACTTCTTTTGCCAGGGATATAGCTCAGCAGCACAGTGTCTGCCTGGTAAGTGTGAGGTTGTGAGTTCAATTCCCGGCACCAAAACAAAAACAAAAACAGAAACAAACTTGTCTTATTGACAGTTAATATGCAGAATTACATCATGTCTTTACAAATAAATGAACAAGTGAAAACCACTCTGAATTATTTTAATAGACTTTTGTTTTATTTTGCTCTTTTGAGATAGGGTCTTGATAGTGCAGGCTAGCCTTGAACTCACTACGTAACCCTCCAGCTCATGCATGGGTCCTCCTGCCTCAGCTTTTTCAGTGCTGGGTTCCCTACCCCATTTCACTGCTGTGCATTTTTAGTAATTGGCTTCCCTCTCTGGGAACTGGTTCTCTACCCTCTTTTCTTATCACTGCAGTAAACTCATCACTGTGCCAGCCAGTGTAGTGAGCTCTCCAGGTGGAGAAGAGGTGGGATTTCTGCCTCCCGGAGAGGTGGCCTGTGGGTTGGAGTGCCTGGCTTACATTTGCTACCTCAGGCCTGCAGCAGGTGTTTCGGGCATTTCGTTGGGGAGTCCATTGAGGTCCTCTGGTCCTGGTGGAGGTGGCTTCTATTTGGAACCTTTGGCCACGTTTTTCTCAATCATGAACAAAACTGAGCTAGCACTTAGTTGGCAGGGCGATGGTAAACAGGCCAGGGCTGGTCCCAGGGACCGTGCAGGGGAGCCGGTGGGTGCAGGCTGTCTTCGGTTCCATTTCCTGGGAGGCACCGTGTGGATGCGGCAGGATGTGATATGCTCTCCTGTAAACCTGAGCAGCAAACTGAACAGGACCGGAGGCAAGAGAAGCAGTTGGAGGCTGGGTCTTTCCATGCCAGAGCAGGGATGCGGCTGTGGGGGCAATGAGCACAGCAGTGTGTTAGGGGGAGACAGCTACTTGGGGCAGAGCTTCAAAACACAGTGGGCGAGTGGGAATCCTACGAACAGCCTTTCCTTCTCCTAGGTAACTGGGTGGGTGCAGCGCGGTACAAACAGGGTGTTTTGGCTGCGAGTGGGTAGAAGCTGTGTGTGTAGATGACCTGCTCCTCCGGGGCTCCCCTTCCCTGAGACCCAGCTCTCGAGTCCTGCCGTTGGATAACTGCGTGCAGACTCCCTCTGCAGTGTTCCGCGTCCTCTGGAAAATGCTTTATTTGGGCAACAAAAAAATGTTACACCACAAATTACATTTTTCCATTTGAAGTGGTTTGCTTTGTATTTTAGAACTCCATGATAAATACTGTGGCTCCAGATTATTACTTTACTCTGAGTTTTCTTAGACCCCATCATTCTGTGAGCACGCATGTGTGTGTATGTGTGTGCATGTGCTTGTGTGTTTGTATGTGCTCCATGGAATACTTCTTCTTTTCTGGCTGTTTTTTTGCAGAAGGTCAGGTCTCTCTTCATCGTCTTGTATAGGTGGTGTACGGCTGTGGCTGTGTCTACATGTCCCTCCAAAGCCACACGTGGTCATAGATGGGACCTTTTCAGAGGTGGCTGAATCTAGAGTGTGTGACGCTGGGATGGATTCATGGTGTGATCCTGGGATCAAGGGCAGTGGGATTAAGTGTGTGAGTGCTACCCGCCCTAAGTAGCCTGGATAAGATATAAGGGATAGAAAGAGCTGTGGTCAACCCTTACTGCTTTGCTACCTTTTGCCCACCATGAGCTGTTTCTTCTCTGCAATGCCCCTCTGACCCAGCTGACTATGGGCCCCTCTTGGGCCCAGCTGACTATAGGCCGAAACCTTTACAAACTGTGAGCTAAATAAATCTTTCCTCCCTTAACTTTGTATGTTGGGTATTTTGTCTTAGCAATGAGGAAAAAGTAACTAAGACAGTTCGGAATGGAAAGAAATTTGAAATACCTCCTTTAAGGCATAATAGCAATAAAAATACCGATTCTTTCTGGAAAAAAAATCAGTTCTTGAATGCACATGCAGATATCGTGGATGATTCTTAATCCAAGTGTTCTTAATTTGAATGAATATTATAATTAGAATGAAGTGTGGAGCATAAAAATACCTCCCAAATGTCTAAACTACTTGAAGTGAAAGGTAATAAATCACGATTAGTTGGTTAAGTAATTATGCAGCTTGCCTTCCTTTCCTCCGCCCATGCTTTGAAAGGGCTTCTCTCTAACCATAATAATTATGATTTCCAGTGTCATAGTTTGTGAATGTAACCTCCTTTATTACATGCAAGCACTCCTTGTCATCCGGCATGCAGCGGGAGATCCTTTTATGGCTCTGTCTTCCACGCAGGAATTCAGTGCAATGTGGAGCTGCCTGGGGCCCTGTTCAGTCAGGTTTGCCGAACTAAGTGCCCGGGGGACCTCATTTGAAGCCTAAACCTGTGTCATCTGTCCCTGAGAACAGCATCAGATTTATGTCCCACTGTCCCATAAACACCTGTAATGAGGTTCTCAAGAAGAATTTAGTGGAACCACTGCTTTGTGGTTATTTTTCTTACAGCTCTGTGTTATTTAGAGTTAGTCCAGCTTCTGCTTTTGTCTGCTTCTTGTCATTCACTTCCAGATAACCCCCGTTTAATAATTGTGTGATTCATAAGCATTTCAGCCAGCTTTCCTAACTATAGCAAGTGCCCAAGATCATCAGCTTGTGAAGGGAAAAAGTTGATTCTTCGGCTTATGGTTTCAGAGGTGTAAGTCCATGGTCCCTTAGTCTGTTGCATTGGGCCTGCAGAACAGAAGAGAAAGGTACAGGGTCCCACATTCTTCAAAGGCCTCCCTAAGGACCTCCCATTAGACACTACCTTTTGAGATTCCACCTATCCCTCTAGCGTGAAGCAAGGGACCAGGCCTTTAACACCAGACCCCTGGGGGGAGGCATCCAAACTGTGGCAACAGAGACACTGGCAGTGCTGATGAAAAAGACCATTGGGCCTCCTGCCCGCCTCCATTCACCAGTGATGAAAGTGATGATGATGGTGGTGATGATGTCAGTGATGGTGATCATGATGAAGGCAATGATGATGGTGGTGGTGGTAGTGATGGTGATGATGGTAGTGAAACAGCTGTAGTAGCAGCCCCACTGCATCAGCCACAGAGGATATCATTGGTGATATTCCTTACCATATGCTATTCATGCAGGTGACAGGCACTGTCTGATTTGTGTACCTCACAGTCTGTGGGTGGGCATCATACTTGTTCCCATTTTGCAGATGAGAAAACTGAGAGTCCCTGGGGCTCAGTAGTAACTTGTACCCAGCTCCTGAGGTGTGGAACACAAGAGCTGGGAGAGGAACTAACTGGCTTCCAAGCTCATTTTCTTTGTATTCAGCCCCAATCCATTTTCTTGATGTTGTCACTCTTGTCCAAACCACTGGTGGACTCACTGAAGCTCAGAACTGGACAGCTGGGTCCTCTAAGTTGATAGAAATATGCGCTGGGCTGGTGGTTGCAACTGTAGCTTGAGAAATGTGTAGGTTTCTGGTATGAATGTGCCCTTTGGAACACTGTTGACGAAAATTGATGGGATCGTTGTATCTGGCTGACAATAAATCCATTAAAAATATCCTTTAATGCATCGAAGTCTGCAGCCTGCTCTAGGCGAGGACAAATTGGGCTCTCTGGTCAAGTGAGAACTAGGGTTTGGGTTAGGGTCAGGGCAGGATCTATCCTTGGTACTTTGATCAGGCAGCCAGCTGGGGTGGGAAATAGATGCAAGAATGCCTCTGGAAACTCAACGTTGCAATGAAAACATCCTTTTGAAGGCAGATTTCCAGGTGTGCTGTAAACGATTCTAGGCTATAATTGAAATATAAAAGAGTCTTCAAAGCAGTGATCTATTTATTTGGTGATTATTGTGCTAATCCTGAAATCCTAGTATGAATTAATATAAAGACAACACCAGTTGCATAAAAGTACCTGTTTTAAATGATTTAGCATGTTGTTCAAAACTAGACTGGTTGGGGCTTCAAGTGTGAGAGTGAAAATCTCACTTTCATCTATCAAATCCCACTCTAAGCTTGCCAAGAACAGCCACGAGGGGCTCCGAGGCAGCTGTGAAGAGGGGGGCCTTCTGTTCTCACAGCGTGGTGAGGGCAGAAGGGTTTGCTGCAGTTTATGTTATAATAAAGTGGTATGGGACAATGTTTGTAAAGTCCTTCCTTAAAGCTCAAAATGGACCAATACATTTTTGGTTAAAACCTGGTGCTCTATGCAGATATTCTTGAGTGCGGGAGTTTTCAGCTGGCAGGAGGTTTTTCCTCTGGAGTTGGGTGATGATGTCCCACCCAACTGGGACACAAGTGGGAGGGCCGGGACAGACTTCGACAGGGAAGGCAGACTTCATTTCTCAGGCAAAACGCACCGTGCTCACCCTGTGCCTAGCACAGGTACTGCATACAGACTGCAGCCCTGGGCAGGGGTGTTGCAGGTGGAGTCGTGGCATTGCATGGACAGGACATTTTTCACCTATCCCGTGGTTACCAAATAGCAACCTCGTGTGCAGGCTGAGGAGTGAGCGGAGACGCAGGTGCAGGAGGACTGTTTTCTGTGTGGTCTGTGCTAAGCCCCAGCTGATGCGAGTTTCTTCCCCTTTTATCCAGACACACTACTTTGGCCTTTGGTTCCTGAGCAAGAGCCAGCAAGCTCGATGGGTGGAGCTAGAGAAGCCACTGAAGAAACATCTGGACAAATTCGCTAATGAGCCTCTGCTGTTCTTCGGAGTCATGTTCTACGTGCCAAATGTGTCATGGCTTCAGCAAGAGGCCACAAGGTAGGTGCAGTCGCCCGAATCCCATGCCGGGGATGGATGCACCGGGACATCGGCGGGGCCGTGGGACGGGTTGATTTAGTTGTGGGTGTCGTGGCAGGGAGGGTGGGGCTGTTTACCCCTGGCTTTGTAGCTGTGAAGTGTAGCCAACCCTGGCGGTTCCCCGCAGGCCTGGGGAACTGGCAGTGACCCCGAGCCAGGTGGAATTTTGTGTCTGGCAGCATAGACAGCGTATTTGTTGGTGGATAAAAGAGATGTGCTAGAATGTAATAGAGATTTAACCCCTTGATATGTTTTGTCCACCTTTTCCCTCCAAGTGGCCCCCCAAAATGTACCAAACTGCTTTGGATTTGAGGACTATGAAGGTAATCAAAAATGGGAATAAACTGAGAAAATGTGGCGAGGGCAAGAGTTTTGATCCCCTCGGGTTCAAGAGGAGGGAGCAGGGATGAGTGGTAGAGAAGAAGCCAGGATCCCGGCCCTCGGGGCTGTGCCCTGCAGTACCCACCTGCCATCTTCCCCCTCATCTGTAAAGTGAGGGTTTATGAGAATCCATGAAGTTCTGATAGTGTGTGATTCACTGAGTGAAACAGCTATTTTTTGTGGATGTTCTTGCAATTTACCTATTGGTAAGTTTTCCATGAAACTACCCGAGGATCCTCCCCACCAAGTGGATATTTCCATCAGAGAAGGGAATCACATAAACCCTCTGCTTTTCCTTCTCTTGCTGGGATCCTGGCTTCCAGAGTGCTGGGCGAGGGATGCCAGCGCCATGTGCAGAAGGCGGTGCCCGTGCAGTATTCCATGTGACTTTTATTTATATTGTTTTACAGATTTTAAATTTCTGGAATAAAGGTGCAGTTGAGATTCTCATACACATTTCTGGTAGTCCCTATTTTCTTTTCCCTTTTCTTTTATTTAAAATCGAAAGCCATTGTTGAATAGATGGTACGTCTGAAAATAGACACCAAGAGTTAGCTCACCGAGTGACTCAGAAAACCAGGAATTCAGCCTATCTCGTGGAAGTCGTTTGAAGCCCTTTGATACATACCGTCGTGCACTGCTTTCACGTGATCTCACTTCTCTAAGTTTTTCCCGTGGAAAAAGCTACCAAGTCCCTCTGCTGGCTTTGAATCCACCTTAGGTACTTTACACAGTGCTAGAAACACAGCATTAGGTTAATAAAGTCAAGTACTAGCTGAATCTTGGCTTTTGGGCAATTAAAGGCAAGATAACAGGGACAAGGGTGAATGCAGAGTATAAATTAGTGCGTCTTGTGAAAAGTCTGCCAGAAAAATGAAGTGTTACTCAAGACAGACTTAGTCTGTGAGCTCTACTCCGAGGGAGGGCAGTTGAAATGGTGAGGGACTGAGAACTTGTGCTTGACAAGGTTAGAGTTGAGTAAGCTTACCAGAACGAGGCCGCGAGGGCACAGTAGCTACCTTTAGATGTCTGAAGATCCTTTCGTGGGAGGGGGAATATTGTGTTAACTCCTGAGCACAAAGTTAAGGCCCTGAGTGAGGAAAGTTTAAGGACTTGGAAGTCTGGCTATTTGGCTTAACATAAGAATGTAGCTTCTAATAACTGCAGCCGTGTAAAAGTGGAACAGGACTTGTGAAAGGGTGGGGTCGCTGGGAACGTGGTAGCATGGACTGTGTGATCTCTGGAGTGTGTTGTGGAGGACTCTGCCATGGACCACTTGTTCAGAAACCAGACGTCCGCTGTGCCGTCACAGCCTGAAGCATTCATTATAAATATGCATCCTAGAGCTTCACCAGAAGTTTGAATGGGAATGGCTAGGGCTAGAAACAGGACTTCTCAGGTACTCCTGGCACTTGTCCAAACTCAGAAATCAATGGACTCTGACTTATAGTTTTAGATTTTCCTGATAAGTATACTTAATGCTGCATTATCTGACTGTCAATATTTGCATCCATAAACTGACACAAAAAGTGCTTCGATCTCCAAGTCTGAGTGAGGTATAGAATAAAATGTTTTGGAGGTGGTTATAGGGCAGGGAAGACTTCTTGCCTCTTGCTTTAGAATGTCTTTTGCTTAGCCTGGCACATTTAAGATAAAAATTAACAGGGAGGGAAAGAAATGCTTCCTAATATAGGATTTAAAGCAGACTCTTGCTGTCGTTTGAACAGAAAAACAGCAAAGAAAAACTTTATAGGGTTTTTTTTTGTTTGTTTTTGGTACTGGGAATCGAACTCAGGACCTTATGATTATCAAGCAGGTGCTGCACCACTGAGCTATATCCCTGGCCCCAAGAAAAACTTTAAAACTTTGAAAGACTGTTGTAGACTTAAACATTGGAGCTGAACTATGTCAATTTCAGGTATAACCTGCTTTCTGATGTTTAAAGTTAGGAACTGAGTTAGTGGGAAGAATTGTGTGTGTGTGTGTGAGTGCTCAAACTGCAAAAAATATCTGTTGGCCCTGAGGGGTCTTAGGGGGAGTATACATAGTCAGGCGGAGGAGAAATAAAGAATGTTGTAAGTAAATAATTAAAGTTGAAAGCAGGAGAAAGAAAAAAGAAGAGAACTGCACAGCCTTGGGAAGGCTGAGGGCCGCTGGGGACGACCCAGCAAGTGAGTGGTCGGGATCTGGCTGTTTGAACAGGAGCGAATCTGTAGATGTTGAGGCTCTCTGGGTTTGGTGCTGGAGATGAATAGATGTACTGAAGTCCAAACGGAGGATGCTGCTACCCTCGGTCAGCAGGAGCCTCTGCATCTGAGGCTTCTTGGGAGGTTTCAGAAGCCTCCGAGGTCCCAGCCGAACATGAAACTGCATTCCAGCGGAGCAGCCAAGGGGAAGCAGTGGGCGGGGCGGGGTTCCGGCAGAATGTTCCACGGCCTGCAGCCCGCATGGGGAGCAGGGTTGCAAAGAGGCTCCTGACCCCCGTCCCCAGTTACCAGGATCAAATGGAGATGGGCCTTGGCATCTCCCAGAGCACCTGGAGTCCACAGACTCCGACACCAAACAGTTAGTCTTTGTGATGCCCCCCAGGGGAAGATATTTGCATAGATTAGAAGTAGAAATCTGTCTTTCATTTGCAGGCAACTGGTGGAGGAGGCGACCATCTGTGCTTAAGAAATAAGCCTTTGTCTGGAGCCAACCAAACTTGTTTTCAGCCAACACATGTTTGCCTGGGTTTGGCTACTTCTGTTTGAGGGGAACGCAGGTTCTGTAGCATGAGTCATGAGCAGCGATTTCTTCTCTCTGATTAAGGACAAAGAGTCCAGGGCTTATAGAGGTATATTAGGGTTTGGGGTACAGCCACAAACCTGTGTACGTGTCCGAGGTACGTAGGAAGAAAAGGAAGATTATATTTAAAAGGTGTTCATTTCACTTGTCCTGAGACCGCCCCACCCAGCCTTGAAATGCCCAGGTTAGTAGTATGTTCAGAGCCCTGCCAAACTTTGAGAGTGATGAACTGGAAAGCCGTGAAGCTCTGCTTTTTCGACATGAATTTGATACTCTTGTCTCTTCCACTGGCTGTGCCTGCTTTGGAACAAGTATCTTCACAATGCAGGGAAGCTGCTGAAATGCAAGGACCATGCTGGAGAAGCAAGGGATGATTCTGCTTTAAGGTGACCACTGAGTGACAAAACAAAAGACATTAAGAGGCGACTGCACCTAGGAGGAGTAGAAGTCAAAGGGGGGAAATTCTGATGTGATTCCAGAAGTGAGGAAAAGCTGGCAGAAAAGAAGGACATCCTAGGAGACAGATGGAGAATGAGTCACAAAACCGTAGGCATTAAGGAGATTAAGAACCTCTGAGCTCGTTAACCTCTGCATAGAAGATATATTACCTTGGGGCTTTAAAAATGTTAGTTTCCCCCCTTCGGTTAAAATGACTCAAGGGATTGGACCACCATAATTTTTTCCGATTTGCTCCGTTTCTCCTACTCTTTTTTGCCAGACTTGCTGTCCGGCAAGGGGAGTCTTGCTAGCAGTTCATCTTCCCCGACTCTGTCCTCTTGACTCAAAGGAAATATTTTTGTAATGTGTTTTAAAGATTTGCATAGCAACAGCCTCCTTATAAACACATGGTTTTCGGATTTTTCTGGACCCAGAAGTAAAAAAAAAAAAAAAAAGAGATGGTCTGTGAGAGGTGGAGAAATTCTTAGTCAAACAGAAGGATACTTAATAATAACGGGGGCCAGCCAGAAAACTGCTGGCCACCATCGCTGTGTTGAGTGTAGGGCTGGAGTTTTCTCAAATCTTCCTCAAGCGAGGAAGTCTCTTGTTTTTCAGTGCTAAGGAGAACGCTTTTCAAGGAACATTCTGAAGAATGAACTGAAAATTCAAGGTTTTGATTGCTGAGTGCCTCCACGTTTTACAGTTTCTAAGATTCTGAGCCATGGTTTTTCTTTTCGGAAACGCGTTTGTGTTTGCGTGACCCTGATGCGCTGCGTGTTGCCAATGGCAGTGGAGCCTCTCCCTGTCCTAGTGAGGTCTGGGAACATCGCCTCCTTTCCCAGGATGCACCGCGGTGGGGCTGTCCACCCTGGCAGTGAGAGCGCCCTGCAGAACTTAAATGGCACCTCTGCTGCCTGTTGTACCAAGAAGACATAACCAGCTCCTCCCCAGCCCTGGCCTACGTGGCCCTGTTCTCGTCTGCTGGGTAGCGCAGCCTAGCAGTTATTTCCAAGAAGATGTTTAAAATACTTCATCTCTGTATGGACTTGCACGGGGCATTCTTCAGTGTTCACGTGGTTCCCGCCAGGGAGGAGCTGGCCGGACCAGTTGTCTTTCCGCCAGCTCGGAGCTCGTGCCCACATTGCAAGCTCTGATGCTTAGGTGGGTGGCCGAGGGAGGAAAAGGGCATTTTGGGGTGAGGGCGAGTAACAGAGGAGTTTGGTTCTTACGTATGTAGACGCGCAGGGCCTCTTCAGTGACACCTTTGGACCTGAAGCAGGCATATTGATGGCAAAGCCAGGTTAGGGGAAGCCCCACATTCCCGTGGGGGACAGGAAGGTGTGTGTGTGTGTGTGTGTGTGTGTGTGTGTGTGTGTGTGTATGTGTAACTACGTTTCAGGAAGTCATTCCAGTGACCTTATAAAGCATTCTTCACCTTTAGTTTCTTGTAAATACCACTGCTTTCCCCCTAGAGTCTTGCCGGGTGCCCTGTGTACAGCGGCTAGAAAGTGAGTGTTCAGGGTGGCTCCTCTAAGAGCCTAACTATGGTCCTGTTTCTGTTTCCTTCACAGCACTCTTTATTTTGTTCCTCTTGTTCGGTTCTTTTAGTATTTTGAAATGTCATGTTAATGGCCGTTTAAAGTTTACCCGTGGTTTTGGAAATGAGGACTCTCTCCACGTGGGACTTGGGGTTCAGCAGGAATTCCTCTCCCGTGGAGAGGACGTGGCTGGGAACCGGGGCCACCCCCTGGCTACCCAGCTCTGGCCCGTGCTTGGGAATGCATCCTCGCTCAGTTGGTTACTGAGAACAGCCTTGTTTCTGCCAGACAGTAAGATATCTTGAGATGCGGCCGATACTGTGACCTAATCTCAGTCGTTCTGTGCAGTTACTGTAATGTGGGATGAGATAAGGAGAAAATGCCTGTCTGTAATAAACAGTGACCTCAGCAGGAAGAAGAGCCACTGTCCCCACGGAAGATGGAAATATTGTCAGAAAGGTTTGCTACCTTTTCATTCCTTTTCTTGGAACCTTCTGGAAAGATCATCTCATCTTAGACATTGTGCTTGTGGGTAAGAATATAGGAAGGAACAGATCTCAGCGCCCCCTGTTCCCTCCACTGAAGAACTGTATCTCCACAGAGCTTTTATTTCTCTTCCACATGTTTATTTATTGGAGACTTACTTGAGTTTGTGCTACCCTGTTTACTTCCAGGAGGAAGGTGCCCTGCTTTGGTGAAACCCCTGGATGGGAGCTCAGCAGGTGTTGCCCAGGAGCAGGGGTGACGTTGAGGTTCACTTCATTGCCCATGGCTTGGTGCTCAGAAAGGCCTGGCTCTGGCTTTAATGTTGTGCTGGTGCCATCTTGAAATTCTCAGTTTTTAGGCTATCGGTCCTGCCTTTTCACTTTGCATTAAACTCTGCGGTTTAAGCAGCCAGCCCCCTGTTATTCATACTTCTGCCATTGTTCACTCAGCTTGGCTGTTTAGTTGTTGAATTGTGATTTCTCCTCAGGTTGGGTGGGTGCTGGCTGCATTGCACATGTCTTCCAAGTACACCGAATCACTTCTGGTTTTTGACCCTGTTAGGTCAATGCAGTAGTTTGCACATGTGTAGGTAGATAGTTGGCTATTTACATACCCCACTGTCACTAGAACAGAGACATAGAGACAAATTAAATGAGAGTAAGTTGAATCATAATTGAGGTGCGTCTCTGCTGTGCTTTCCCTGCAGGGGAATGTGAGTGTGTGTGTGCTCACTTGTGTGCATGCGTGCTAGGGATTAAACCCGCGCCTCCAGGATGCTAGGCAAGTGCTGTTCCCCTGCTGTACCCCTGCATTACGTGCTCACCCCAGTCAGTGTTCTGTAGTAAAATCACTAGGCATAATTTATTACTCATTGAAGAAAAAAGTCAGAATTTCAAAAGGAAATAAATCAGAGGTCTTGTTAATATTTCAAAAGGAACCTTCCTATAATAATATTCTTTAATGCATTTGCGATGTTTGATCTTTATAAAGCAAGAACACTTACAAGTATGCTTTATCCACTAGTGAAGCAGTTTACAAAAACAAGTAGAGTATACCTCAAAGAAGCCTTTGCCTTTAGGTCATAATTTTATTATTGCATATTTTAATGCTGTGGTTAATATGGATTCACTCCTCTATTATTTGGAACTTTTCAACAGCAAACAAAAACAGTGTGCTTTTATCAAGTTGCTTTGTAAGTAATTTCTCAAGTGAAGACATTGGTTTTATCTTTTGTGGATTCCTTGATGTTCAAAGATACATTCATTCACTCATTCCAAGTGGTTCTTTATTAAGAATTAACATTGCAAAACTAGAAAAATATCAGCATTCAACCCATGGAATATTAAAGGTTTGTGATATGCAGGGATTAAAAATTTAAAACATCATATTTTTTCAGAATCTGGGCAGTGTATGATGATGTGATGATACAACATTGTGATGTTTTCCTTTAACAAAGGGGTGGAGAGAGGAGAAAAACAAACAGAACGAGAAGAGGTGTTTGGCGTGTCCAAGCATGCAAGCTGTGCTTTATGAGAAATTGCAGAGACATCTACTGCTTACGGAGGGTTCTTAGGACTTGGAGAGGTACGATTACCACGGGTAGGACTGGAGAAACGTGTTGATTTCAGAAATGGACTCTTAAAAAATCTTGGGGTCAGGGAGGCCTAAAGGATAGTAGGTGGTTTGGAGTTCTGTGCTCTACTTTTCCTGTGCAGAGCGGGGTGGATGCATGTTCTGTACCCAGGCACTGAAGAGATTCTGCGGGCAAACATCGGCAGGGGCCGGAAAGCCGAGTCCAGGACTTCTGACCCTCCCCGCCCTGAGGCTGTTCTGGTTCTGAGGGTTGGTGGGAGAGTGCCGTTTGCATCCTGTCACCAACTGCCGTCATCTAACCGTACTAATGATAGCGGCTAGCATTTAGGTGCAAAGTGCTGTGTGCTGGGTCGCCTTTTTTTTTCCCTCCAGAACTGGGTGTGGAACCCAGGATTTTGCACATCCTAAGCAAGCACACTATCACTGAGATACACTCCTGGCTCTTTTTTTTTTTTGTTTTTCTCCGGTACCGGGAACCGAACTCACGACCTTGCGCTTGCCAGGCAGGCGCTTTTGCCGCTGAGCTAAATCCCCAGCCCCCACTCCTGGCTCTTTTTAAAATTTTGAGACAGGGTCTCTCCCTATGTTGCCCAGTCTGGCCTTGAACTTGCAATTCTCCTGCCTCAGCCTCCTATATAGCTGGGATTACAAGATTGTGTCAGCACGCTGCTATGCTTAGTCACTTACGTGACCACCTCTTGCAGCTTTGACTAGGTGCTATGATGTGGGCATAGGGACTGTGATTAGTCCCTGAAAGAGCACTGTTGGGTCTGGCCTACAAAAGAAGTTCTCTTACTAACAAGTGGAGTTCTAAGTTATCCAGTACGCGTGTCTTTTATGTTACCTTGCTGGAGAAACACACCCATGCCCATCTCCATCCTCAGCCCTTTTTATTTTATATTCTCAGGCAAGGGCTGAGTATCTGCCTCATCTCTGATTATCCACAAAAAGATTCATCCATAGCCATGGTATCAATCATTTTGCAGGCCAAAAAAAAAAAAAAAACAACAACAAAAAAGTGCCTGCCTGGCAAGCGCAAGGTCATGAGTTCAGTTCCTGGTACTGGAGAAAAACCAAAAAAAAAAAAAAAAAAAAAAAAATCAGTTTTATACACGTGTAACCTATGTGAAAGAACAGTTTGCTCTCTATCAAGCCAGGCTACGTTTTCCCCAGATCATAGGCTTTTATGTCTAAGCATGCAGCCCTGAAGATTACAGTGGCCAGTTGCTTTATTTCACAAGGACGGTGTCAAGCAGGTAAGGGACAGAGGAACTTTGCTCGTAGTCACACAGCTGCTTGGTGACAGAGGCCTGGCTTAGTCTGGCCCTGGAATGGTTTTAGCTGACCCAGGCATGCTGACACGGGGGAGTCTACGGATGAGATTTATTTAAACTCCCAGAGAAACTTTGCCAGTGCGCCCTCCCCAGCCCCACAACCACTAACACACATCAAGGGTTTTGTCAAAGGGAAGGAAGTGGTGTAGACGAAAGGGACAGAGTGAGGGGGGGCAGGCACTTCTGTGAATGGAGCCCTTTAAATAGCGAGCATTATGTAGAGATCGTAACTAAGATGGGTTTTATTTAGCATTTTTATCAGTCATCTCCAGGCCTGGCCACACCGTGAAAATGCCAGGCTTTCAGAAGAACGAAGTCCTCTAGAGGAGAGGAAAATTGAGACACTGGAAATACACAGTGGAAAGGTGTCAGCCGGCGTCAGGTTGCCAGATGTGACTGCAATGGTGACCCTGCTTTCTGGTGTCATTTGTAAGAGCAGGGGAGGAGGAGTCTAGTGGGACATGTTGCAACATGTTTCGGTTTACAGCTTCGAACTTCTTGGAAGGTCAGCCCCTCGGTCTTGCGTTTACAGCTGGGCAGAGCAGTAGACATTTCGTCTGCTGTTCCCGCCAGCATAAAAATGAGTTACCACTGTTCGGAGCAGAGCCCAGCAAATTTGACGTAAGTTTCACTGAAATACAAGTCAGACGCTTGATATTAAAGCCCATCATGGAAACAAAGCAATGTGAGAAACAAACATTTCTGACCAAAAGTGTTTATTACAATGCTCACTCAAAGGAGAAACCCATAGGTCTAAGGGAAATTTGGAAATGTCACTCACTGGAATCCCTGGAATAAATGACTCCCGGTAAAAAGAGGCGGCTGCTGAGGACCCTGATGGAAAATCTGAACCCAAGCTATGTGTCTGCTGGAATTCTCTTGGGATGATGGCTGGGATCAGTTCGTGGTATTTTTGGTTTAATCTTTGAGGAAAAGAATAGGTGGAAATGAGATACTAGATAAAATCCAAATCCTGCTATAGTACTAAGAGCATGAAGTGGAAATCAGAAGACCTCATTTTTGGGTTATTTGGTTTTTGATCAGGCTCCACACGCTCCTGAA
Organism: Chinchilla lanigera; assembly: GCF_000276665.1. Taxonomy (NCBI): domain Eukaryota; kingdom Metazoa; phylum Chordata; class Mammalia; order Rodentia; family Chinchillidae; genus Chinchilla; species Chinchilla lanigera. Next base: position 3,389,751 of record NW_004955406.1, read on the forward strand.
AGTTCAGTACTGTGTGTACGATCACCAGGAGTAGGTGCTGTCAGAACTGTGGTGGGGGTTAATCCAGAAAGTGCCCGTGACCAAGGTTAGCACACAGTAGGTATTCAACTAACACGTCCCCCTGATGTATGAGAAGGTGGCCCTGAGTGGCTGCATCTCACAAACCAAATCCCAGAATGTAAAATCCAAAATGCTCTGAAACACAAAACTTACAGAGCTTAGCTTTAGGAGCGTTTTGCATTTTTATTTTTCCATTAGAGATGCTCAGCCGGTAAAGTCTGTGCAACTATTCCCAAATCCTAAAACCTCAAAATCTGAAAGACTTTTGGTTGAAAGCATTTCAGATAAGGGCTACTCAGCCTGCATCTGTCACGGGGAAGAAGAATCTCTGGGGTCCATATTACAGAAACCTACAGGAAGAGCGAGCTGGCAGCTTCAGTCCAACCTGGCCACCCTGAGGCATTGTATGCCACCATGGGGCTTAGTGCATAATTGAGGGCTAGTGAAACGCAGGTTACTCCAAACCCTGTTTTACTACAAACTTTGTGGAAGGCAAATTTGGTACTGACTCGAGTTCTGGAAATCAAAATTTACCTCCCCAGTGACAGAGGGTTGGATAGCATTGAAGGTGACTTCACCTTCGACCCTTATTTTCTGAGAAACTTCTCAAAGGCGGAATTGCAAAACATAATTTAAGCAGAAGTTGTGTGTTGTTATCATGGGCATGTATTTCCCTCAGAGGTTCCCACTGTCAGGCTGGGGGCTCATGGCCTGCAGGGAGCCCCTTTGGTGCTGTGTCCTATACCAAGCATGGCCCACTAGGGTGAGTAGGCCCATGTAGGAAGTAGGGGAGGGTGGGCCTTGCCCCAGGTGACTCAGTGAAGCCAGTCAGACACACCAGGCTGACCTGATTGATGCTCCTCTCGGTACTTGTTATGTCATTTGCAGAAGGTGTCGTCTGAAAAGACTAGCAGATCCCAGCCAGGTGTTATTCAGGACATGACAGGCCCTTGGCACGTGACAAGCATTAAAAAGCAAACCTGAGAAGTTGGGGCATCAGCCTGACCCCATCAGAGTTGCTCACAGCATTTTCACACGGTACCCCTGACACTCTGAGGCAAAATCGGGTCTAAGTGGTCCCCAAGCGAGTCTTCCTTGTGTAAGTTTGGTTAAAGGGACAATACCCGCATCCTGGTGTTCTGTCATCAACAGCTGCTGGTTTGTGTCCATAGGTCTATGCTGGGACCTCTCAAGGTGAATTTTGGAGACCCCAGAAGGAATGAAAGAGTTGCAAAGCTTGAGACATCTGGTTTAAGGCTGAGGAATTTAGAGGATGGATGGATGTGATCTTAAATATAGGAGAGTTGTGGGTGTTTTCCGGTGGGTGGAGAAGGGACAGATGGACAACAGAAGGTTGGGCAGGAGTATGGGTCGTTGCTGTTTGCTGAACTTCAGAATATTTTGGCCTTCTATTTCTTAATGCATGATATTTTATACATAATATAATGTATGATCTCTCTCCTATTCAGATTTTTAATTTTAGTGTATTAGTGCATGTGTGTAGTACAGAAAGTTTATATCTCTTGCTGGAAGTTGATACAGGTACATATCACACCTTAATTTCTTCATTCATCCTCTGGCTCTCCCCTCCCCCCACGTCTTTTCTTTCCCTTTCTTTTTTTTGGTACACGTTTGTAGTACACAGTGTTTACATTCCCCGTGCGGAGTTGGGTGTGTGCATAACACATCCCAATTCCTTTGTAAAAATGAATTTTCTTGCTTTTCTCGGATTTTTTGATTTTTATTGCATATTGATAAGTGTAAGATGAAACAAGTAAATTTAGAAACATGAATTCATTTCAACCAAGGAATATACCAAAATTGTAAAAATATTAAATTATTTTTTATGATCAGTTGATGTGTATGTGTGTGTGTGTGTGTGTGTGTGTGTGTGTGTGTGTGTAATTTTATAGGCTGGAATTCTTGATTCCAGTTGCCAGCCAGAAGCACAATATCTGGCCTTGCCTCCAGTTAAGATGGAGAAGCTCAGTTCTAGGTAGCAGTTAATGTTTCAAACTTCTATGGCTGCATTCTTCTTACACATTGATAGATTTTCATAGGTGCACATGTGCACACTGACACACACCTGATTTTAGGGTGTGCTGATTCTTACTAGTACCGAAAGCTTAACCCTGAGAGCTAATATTCTGATACTCTTTTATAGAATGTTCCACTGTAATGTCATAAAAGAAAGTCTTTACAATGTTTATCCACAGGAAGCTGGAAAATAGCAGATAAAGGAAAGCTACATTCTTTACTCCTGATTGACGGAATATTTTCTAAAGGGCATGATGAGTTATTTAACTGTATTCTACAATAGGCATTTTTCCTTTCTGATTTAATAAATTGTTTGAAATTCACTTAGAACTGTGAACCTCTGTAGAAGGACGTTGGAACAGAATTGTAGATATACTTGCGCGTGGTTCGGTGACACTTCCACTTTATGTGAGCACACACGTGTGACTAAACTGTTGCACTTCTCCTTGTTCTTCATCCTGTGTATAAGTAGCTGGTTAGACAGAACTGAAATAAGTGCGGGAAGATCCGTCTCGGGGTTAGTCATGGGGAAGGAAACACGCTTTCAGTCTCTGATGTTTGCGCAGCATTGTGAAGATGGCTCCGTCGGGCAGTGTACAGATTTTCCTTTCGGGCTTTTCAATTAAAAAACGTGGAGTTTGTAGGGATCAGAAACATTACAGATCATCAAGTTAGACCCCTCTTTAAGAAACCAGCCTCAGCAGTGGTGTGGTCATCGAGCGCAGCTCCTGCTTCGGGGCTGGTATCCTAGCCCACCCCTGCTTGCACACCCAGCCGTGCCACGCTCCGCCCTCCCTTTGCACAGACCCAGGGGCCCCCTGTCTGCTTCCTGCTCTGTCGCAGGTCCACCTGCCATCCACCATCACTCCGATTTTCTGCAGTTTTTCAGATGTCTTTAACGTCTCCTTCTCACAGAACCCTTGCCTTCTGTGTTCAACTACACTTCAGTTCTCTGTATTAAAAGTGAGCGGTGCTGGGTGTGGCTCAGTGGTAGAGCACACGCTCTCGGTTCAGTCGGCAGCACCGAAACGCACATCACACCTGACTTCCACTTGACATCTGTCTTACCTTTGTACGCCGGGGTTTTGTTGTTTTTGTCCGTTTGCTTTGCTTTCTTTCTGTTAGAGGTTGACGCCGTCTTTCTTTTTTTCATTTGTTCCTTCTCGAGCCCTTGGAAATTATGTCCACCGTCATTTTATTCACATTGGCCTTTTGAAGCCTATGGAGGACACCTCTGCCCCTAACCCAGTGACCTTTCCTTCTCTTGCTGACCCCTATCAGGTGCGAAAAGCCCACTCCTCAGAGTCCTTGGCGAGTGGCCCAGCAGGTGTCAGTTGGAGAAAGTGGGACTTTGACGATGACATTGAATTTTCATAAATGAACTAAGACTGTTGGACAGAAGACAAGAGGCCAGGGGTTCTGAGCTTGTTTTGCTCTTGAAAGTCCCAGCGGATGAGGTGACTTTCATACGTATCAGGCGATCACTGATGGACAACGGGATGGAAGGTGTGAAGGGACAGCACTTGTAGCAGAGAAAACCACATAAGAGAAGAAAATTCAGCGTGAGGTCCTTAAGGGCATCTCCGCTGTGAGAGGAAGCAATTAAACTGTGGCAGAGAGGCAGGGATATGGCCCAGCGGTAGGGTGCTTGCCTAGCATGTGTGAGGCCCTGTATTCCATCCCCAGCACTGCTTCCCCAAAAAAATTATAGCAGAAGGAACCTGGCCGGGGCTTATATTTTGGCCCCAGCCTCTGCACGGCTTTGTTCAAGGTAATGATGTTTATTGCGCCTCCTCACAACACAGATATAGCTGTACTCTGGAATTGTGTAGAAGCCCTGTAGTTTCAGCTGGAAATGGGGGAGGACCAGGGCCTGCAGTTCCACACCGCTCTTTGTGTCCTTGGGAACTTGCCGTGAGCTTTGGACAAACCGGTTAACCTCTCTGTTAGTTCCTAGTTGGGTAAATAACGTCTCCTTTATAAAAGCAGAATTGAAAACATTTCTATGTCAGAGAAACCATCAAATCTTTTTACTTAAGCTTTTGATTTCTTGGAAGAAAGAATTTTTTTTTTAAAGTGCAGAGTTTTTCTGTTACTGTTAGGCCGCAGGTTCCTGATGTAAAACCTCTTCTTTATACCGAAACTAAAGTTATGAAGTTTCCTCTATAGAGTTTTAGTATGGTAAGGCCATTAAGGAAAAAGTGTTGTCTTCTAAATCCGGGGTTTCCAATATTTTCATTCTGACAAACCCCGCTTTCATGTGTTCTGCTCATCATAGAACTCTGTTTTTGAAAGTTTACCTAGTTTCAGTATTTCTTTAAAAAAAAGGCATTCTTAAACACTAAGTATTTGTCCTCGGTGTGGAATAGCTTTTTACATCAGTGCTTTCGTGAGCTTGGGCTGTCCATGTTTGGAATCATCACAGTCACTTGGGGTTTCATTTCATCCATGCCTGCATTCATAAATACTCACCGAACAGCTCCGTACGCTAGGAGTCTTCCGGTTACTGGTGGTGCAACAAAGCAGACAAAGTTCCTACTTTCTTGAGGGTCGTACTTTTAAAATATTTATGGTAGCTTATGAATGTCTCATCATTTTTATAATTCAGAGTGGGAAATACAAAAGCACTTGGCAGTCTAGTTATCCGAATGATTAAAGTCAGATACCAAGTTGTATTTTCTAAGAAAGTACTGTGAAGTAAGGTTAAGTTCCTCAGGATGTTTAATTTCATGTAATTGTACAGATGTTCTCCAGGCAGAAGAAGATGGAGGTAAGATGAAGGTGTAGAGGATGTTTGTATAAACATTTGTACAGATGATAAAATGCTTGTTCTTACTGCATAACCTTTCGATCCAATTCTCCTTTCGTCTTATCTTAAATCTGCAATGATGACTTTTATGAGGAAATCATCTTGTCTCCAAGCACAGCAATGCACTTAATGTCAGAATTGGTGGAGATTAGCCGGAGACTGGAGAATACCGGGTGGGGATTTAGCTCTGTGCGGAAAGTGCAGAGAATAGTCTGCTGGTATGAAGATGGTAATGGTTTAAGGTGAGTGTTCATAAAAACAAAATTTAAATGCCAGAAAATGCGTGGACTTAGAACCATAACTGGTGCCAACTTGCCTAATTTTTTTCATGTGTGTTTTTGATCAGTTCCTGTCACCAAGAGCATTTTAATTGTAGTGAGCTCTTAATTTGATATTGTTATGTTTAGACACTGGCAGTTTTATTGTAATGGGGTCAAGTGGGACATGCCCTTTTTTGAGCTTTTCTGAAATTGTGCCAAATGCTGTCTTACTAAAATAATAAAATTTGATAGCTTTTAGTGTGACTTCTAGCCATAGTTTTGTCTCATGGCTATGTTAACGAAATGGGAGGCCTTATGTCTTCCGCAGTCATCGTTGGTCAGAAGCCCACTGAGGTTTTGTGGAAGGGGAGTTGGAGCCCCTGTGTGTCCTTCTCCTGGCCAGAATCCTCTCTTTCCAGCGGGCCGCGTCTCTATGGTTCAGGCCAGTGTACCACTGACTGCCCAGATTCTGTGTCCTTTCCAGATTTCATGCCCCACGTGCTTGATTCTTAAAGAGGGATTTGATGAGTTCCTATTCTGGTTCCTAATGAGATATTTGAAGTCCTTAAACCTAGGGTGAAGAGGAGGACCGTGCTTAGAGCCCTCTTTTCTAGGCAATGGAAGATAGGAGAAATTGTCTCCGATTTGGGAATTGTAGTTCCCTGCTTGATAATCTCCTATCCCTGTCCCCTTTTCCTAAACAAAAGGTTTCCTTTCACCTGTATGCGGTCCCTTGTAACTTTAGGTCATCTTGTTTTTTTCTCTCTGGGGAAAAATGACAGTTAAGGGAGCTTGAAGTTCCCATGTGTCGGAGCTTATGAAAGATGTTGTTGTGGAGACTGAGACGTTAGAAAATGAAAACTCTCAAACAAGCAAGGACACCCAAAGTTCTCTTTAAATTGCATTTAACGAATGAAGTACCTTCTCCTTTAATCCCAGAGCCTTAGGAGGGATTTGAAAGGGAGAATTGTAGAGAGGCATTTCCTTGCCCGAAAACATAAAGCACAATTTTGGCAGAACTCCAGGCGGAGGAAGATACTAGATTCTTGGGCAGAGAGATGTTGCGGGTTTGGTATTTTATCTTTGGCGGTTATTGCAACATTTGATCTCCTTGGCTGCCTTTGAAGATGCCATAAGAGAAAATTATTCTTTCCCATATTAAAAATCCAGTAAATAGTCCACGAATTTATGTGGTAGTGTGTTTATGACTTGCTGAAGTTTTTTTCTCTTCCTTCTTCCCATTTTACCTTTGAGATGTATGCGCCAGACTACAGAAACCAGACACGATACTCTTTCATGACACAAGCCCTCTGTTCTCACCAAAGAGAACTTGATTCTGAAATCAGAAGACTTCACAGGTCTCCTCAGCCCACTGAGTATTAGTTTGCTCCCGTGTAGAAAGGAATCAGGGTCCCAGGCTCAAAGGGTGGCCAGCGGCAGACAGTGACATAAAGTGGCACAGAAAAGCCCTTGGGAAACAGTTCTACACATGTGAGGTACTGTCATTGTCAAAAAATGTTTGAATGCCTGATCTTTTAATATTTATAGAAATCGAGCTAGAGGTGATGGTACACGCCTGTAATCCTAGCACTTGGGATGCTGAGGCAGGAGGGTCACTGAGAGTTTAAGGCCAGCCTAGGTTATATAGTGACTTCAAGGCCAGTCTGATTTATGTAGCAAAATCCTGCCTCAGAAACAATTTAAGAAATTGACAAAAATGCCTGTTGTGAAGAATTCAAGTTTTCCAAAGTGATAGACATGGGGTATGTTTTATTCTTACACCGTACTCTAGAAACATGGTAACATTTCTTTTAGGCAGTTTATAAATTGGTTGTCTTTTAAAGAAGACCTCATCACATTTGGCTGTAATGATGTCTGGTTCTAATGTAAGTGTGCAGTAGAGACCTCCAGTGTGCTAGATTTTTGAGAAGAACCAAAATGGTGAATAAACCAAGCTTATAAAACAGCCAAGGAGGCAAAATAGATACATACGTAAGTGGCCTGAGAAGGACTGTGCTAGAGTAATAAAATACTTCGTTAACACAGAAGGCGGAGGAAATGATTCCAATCTGGTGAGTGGACAAAGTCTTTATATTACAGTGTATAATGCTTCAAGTTTAGTGGTTTTGGCTTTTTGTTTTGTGGCTGAGTCCAGTATTGTTTTATGTCAACTGTCTTGGTGGCTAACTTCCAAGAAAACATTCGCTTTACCCGTCAGGTTTCCCTGAGTCAGTAAGTGAGCATAATGCTTTTTGCCCAGTTGTGAAATCTAGGACCATTTTCTCAGTGTGTGAGTTGTGGACCGGTGTTGGGCCCTGCCCTCGGGGTGTGTATGGGCCAGTAATGGGCAAAGTGAGGATGGATGGGTTTGTTGTCATTAGAAATGCATAACATCTGGGATAGCTAAGCGCTGTCTGAGGGAAAAGGGTGAATGTGATCCTGTTGGCCAGATGGAACGTGGAGTGCACATCTGTGTCTCACCACCAGTCCGAACTGTGGCAGGTGACATCACTGTGTGAGCAGCTCTCTGTTGCTGGGACAAAATACTTGTCAAACACAAGTACTAAACATAAAGGCAAAAAAGCTTTCTTTGGCTAATAGTTTCAGGGGCTTCAGTCCATGGTATGCTGGCTCCAAGGCAGAAATGTCATGGTAGAGGAGCATGGCACAGGGAAACTGCTCGTCTCCAGGTGGCTGAAAGCAGAGCAGGAAGAGCCAGGGAGGAACAGGCTAGGATGTTATATACCCTTCAGGCCACACCCTCAGTGGCCCACTTCCTCCAAACCAGGCCCTGCCTCCTGACAGCACGTTCAGCTATGAACATGGTGGGTTAACCCGTTGACAAGGTTAGTGTCCCAGTCACCTTCCAAAGTCCCGCCTCTGGAGAGGTTTTCGAGGGATGGTACTTTTGATCCAAACCATAGTCACGCAGGAGGATCTCCAAAGGATCTCCTATATTTTTAACTTCCAAGAATAAATAGCAGTTCCCTTGTTAATTCTTTATCTCATCTAGCTTTTGTCCTTGATCTTTTCATTGGTCAGCATTGTCTGATAGACATTTAACATTGGCCACTGTTGTGAAACTCGGACCCGTAAACTCTGCCCTTCAGAAGATGTGCGTCACATAAGAGAGCACGGGATGAGTGGGCACCTGCAGAGTTTAAGCCCTGAAGCTGGAAGCCCAGCCATTGGAAAACTGGCAGACTTGGACTGGTCGCTAAATACAAGCACCAACCAGAGTTTTCATGAGGCTGGGTTCGCTCACAGGGACAAAAGTTAGGTGAGGGCCTGGTCACTGTGAGAGGGTCAGAAGACATTGCTTCTACGGAGTTACCAAGGAGGAGACCGAGGCAGAAGGCAAGATAGTCTGAAAGGAGCTGAAGGCACGGAGGATTCGCCACCCATCGCTAGGAACCAGAACATACTGCAGTCAGTGGCAGACCATTCCTTCTCTTCAGCGCTCGCTTAGGCTCCTGCAGCCGGTGAGAGTTGCCTCGGGCTGGCTTGTCACTTGCCTTTTGGATAGCTTCGCCCCTTAGCTTGCTTGTGGAGCAAGGTTGCGGGGGCAGCAGGTTTACTTCGTTTGCAGTGCAGGCATCTGGGGGTAGAAGGAGGAAGCCTCATGCATGGCGCGATCTTCTCATTCACCTCCATCTGCATTGAGACTGAAGGCCACCACTGCTGGGGTACCCAGCTGTATGACGTTTATGGATTGGGAATGTCTGTATTTTTGTTTTTATTTTTATCGTAGTCTCTGGGATATATAATTAATTACTTTCTTCCATTGCCTCATCCATCCATCCACCCAGCTTTTATTAAGCCTGTAGTCAGTGTTTCCTGCTCATTTTTGGACGTTATTTCATCGACAGAAAACTGGTGTTTGAACACTTGCCCCCTTGTGAAAAGGGCCATCCCTGCCACGGCCCCCTCGCCCCGTTTGCCAGTTTCCCTGTGGTTCTGTCCTCCAGACCCAGCGCATTGCTGACAGCAGTTCTGCTCCTCCAGCTGCTGGGTCACCAGATTCCTAGGTGCTTCTGCCGACTTCTTAGCCACGAACCTGGCTCTTGCCCAGGAAGACAGGTCCCTGGGCAGTTGACTCACCGGCTTCCAGATGTAATGTAAGCTCCTTTTTCCCACAGTGGACTCGTAGGTAATATTAGGAACACATGCTTTTCAGGGCAAGCAGGTGTGTATTTTGAGCCGATGAGTCAAAGCATATTTATTACCAGTGTAAAAGGGACAGGCTGTGTGTAACACAGCTGCAGCGGAGGGGCGCGGCTTTGGCTGGAGATCAGCAGGAACCCTTCTGGCACCTCGGTTGGTGCCCCTGGCGCCCACCTGCAGGGCTGTCTTATTTAATGCTCTTGCTCTGCAGCTGACATTTATCCCTGAATTGCTCTTTTGCAGTTTGTAGTTCAGAGAAGCTTAAAGCACTTACAGTTAAACAAATGGTCCCCACTAAACAAGTATATTTGCACTTTGCATAAAGATAGAAGGTTTTGAAGGCTCCCCTGGTACGTGACAGGTGGCGTCCTGAGACCTTTGGGGCCTCTGTGGCACCCAGAAGCGAATCTGATGACCTGACTGTGAAGGACGCAGCTCATCCCCGCTTCCTTCCTTCCTTGGTGTCAGTATTTCATCCACTCAGACACCGTGGTGGAGTCTTCACTGTGTTCACAAAGTCGTGCAACTGTCTCCAGTCTCTGATTTCAGAGCACATCGAGTCGTTCTTTATTCTCCTCTTCCCCCAGCCTCCGGCAGACACCAAGATACTTTTCCATTTCTGTGAGTTTATCTGTTCTGCACATTTCACATAAATGGAGTCATACAAAATGTGGTCTTTCGTGTCTGCCATCTTCCACTTAACATAAGGTTTCAAAGTACCTCCAGGATATAGTGAGCATACGTGCTTCGTACTTTTTTATGGCTAAATAATATTCCTTGTTTGGGTGGACCACCGTTTTGCTTATCCATTCACTGGGTTGTTTCTGGCTATGGCGAACAGTGTTGGTATTGATGTCTGCGTTCTTGTGTGAATATATGTTTTCAATTTTCTTGAGTGTGTATCTAGGGGTATAATTGATGGGTCATGTGATTGTTCTGTGTTTTAACGTTTTGAGGAACTGCAGAACTGTTCCAAGCTATTGGCATTGTAATACAGAGTAGAACAGACTTGGCTTTCACTTTAACATCAGACACTTGAGCACAGAGTTTTTTTTCCTTTTTGAAGATGACTAGTCCACTTCTCTTGTTCTGTTTCCCTAGTTGAGGGTATGGCCTCCTGTCTGCCAGGGAGGAATCTGTCCGGAGAGCCCTGGCCGAGGTGGAAACGGTGATGTCAAGGCACGCGCTCTGCATCTGTGATGTATTACGACGGAAAATGAGCTTTCTCTTTTAAGCAGAACCCCGGATGAAATTGCAGGCTATATTGAGGAATTTATTGTGCTCATAAACTGTACCTGGATTCCCTGTAATTTGTTATAATTAATGCAGCAGCGCAGGAGCAGCAAGCAAGCGTCAGGCCGAGGCATGCTTTTCTGAGTTGCGACACCTCCCTGTCATTGGCCTGTTCTCACCGGCACTTAAGGGCCTGTGTGTGTTTGTGCGCATTTAAACAAACATTCCCCTTTGGAGGAAACAACTGCAATCCTTTGACTCATTGAAACTGAAGGAGTCCTAGGGAGAAGGGAGCTGTCTCTGTCAGGAGAAGGCATTTATTGATCAGTGGATGTCGAAAGCTTCCGGCCTCGGACTCTCGCCAAGGAAATCGTGTCTGTGTGCATTCGGGCTTGTGCAGGTGTCTCAGTGTTCATCCAGGCACACAGGTTTGCTCGTGCTGTGGCAAGGGCCAGCCGGAGAACTTTCCCTTGTAAGGTTATCTTTGTCAGAGTTACAGCTCTGGTCTTTTCCTTGGGTTTGTTTTTCTCTCCTGGGGTAGTTGCATTTTGCAAGACTGCTTTGTATCTGTTCTTACAGACTTCATTGACTATCTAGTTGGACATGCGTTAAATGGGAAGGCTTTCAGGTAGTGTGTGGAGCGGTACCTAACCTGGCTAGACTTCAGGAGTCGTGAAGTGAAAATCTTCCCGAGGGTTTGGAGGACCAGGGACCGAGGGAGAAAGGCGCTCAGGTTACGTGGCTGTGCGCCTGCGCGTGGGCTGTTTATCTGGTTCTGGCAGCCGGTCGGGGCGGCCACCCTGCCCATTATCTGGCTGTGAACGCCCTTTGGAATGGATGGAATGTGCTCTTGCCCTCCTGCTCGTATCCCTGTCATCTCGGATGGAGAATTATTCCCCTTTTGCTCCCTTGTATCTCAGGATTCCAGGACAACTTGTCCTCTGTCTTCTCTCTTTTGTCTTTTATAGTAGAGAAATGTCCACATTTGTTTCTTATTTGTACAACATAACATCGACCAGAGGAAGCTCTGCTATCTGGCGCTTTGGGACATTTTGCACTGTCCTGGCAGAGCAGGGCTCCAGGACATCCTGGCACGAGTCTTCCAGTGTTGCCAGTCGTGCAAGAAAAAAAAATGTTAAGCAAAGAACGGGCATTTCCAGTCTTAGCTGGCTCTTAATAAGAACAGTGGCAAATCCGCAGGGCCGCCAGCCCCAGTCGTTTTGTGGAAAGGCACCCGAGACTGAGGAATGTGCTCAGGCCCTCCAAACTACCCTGTGCCTCCTGCCCCTGTGGGCGCGGGAGCCAAGTTGGTTTGGGCTGCAGAGGAGGGGTGCGGTGGAGCCCTGGGATGATCCCAGCGACCTGTGGGCTGTGTCACAGCTCACACGGTGTGTCTGCTCGCCTGCATTTCTCTCTGGAGGAGCGCTTTCTCTTGTTCCAGACTTCCTTAGGCAGTAGAGGTAGAGGCAGGAAGGCGTCAGCGAGCCTGCTGTTCCTGCAGCTTCACTGGGTGCAGTTACGGTAGCCACAGACCCGAATCTGCATAACTTTCTGTGATCCAGAATGTGGAAGTGGCTCCCTGCAGGGGTCAGCGGAGACACGGGGAACACCGCTGGTGAACTGCATTATTGATGGATTGAGTGAGTGAGTAGTCAGGGTCTTGCTACAGAGCGCAGGCTGGCCTTGAACTCACCACGTAGCCCTAGTTGGCCTCAGATTTGTATGATCTTCCTGCCTCAGCCTCCTAAGTAAGTGCTGGAATGATAGGTCCATGCCACCACCCCCGACTGCATTCTGCTTTTCAGAAATAACTTGCACTTAGCTGTGTGTGCAATTAGGGGTCCCGTACCCACCTGTTGCTGGTCACAGCCCCTCATCTAGGTGGGAGCCTCCCCAGGCCCGCTGTCGGGGTTTCATGTGTTCTTCTTGTCCGCTAGGAAGCTGTGTGCAAGGACTGAGATGGAAGAAACAGCCTGCCATAGGATTTGGTAGGGAAGTACCACATGGCAGTGTTGGCCTCACGTCCCAGGCACAGCCAGCCGCGCTGATGGTGCAGAGGGCGGGGTTCGCACGAGCATCACAGGCGGTGCTGTTTTTAGCTGTGACGTCAGCGAAGTTGAGGGCTCCCCAGCCTGGCACAGCAGAGATCAGACTGCGCCCTTGCCTCTGTGGTTGGCTGTGCTCTGGGCCAGGGCAGATGCAGCTTTGCCTGTCAGAAGCGCAGATAACCAGATGGAGCGGTACATGCCTGTGATCCCAGCGTTCAGGAGGCTGAGGCAGGAGGATTGCTGTGAGTTTGAGGCCAGCTTGCTGTCTCAAAACAAAACAAAACAACACCCAAAAATAGCCAAAAAGAAGCTGTGTCACCTTGAGCAAGTCCTCAAGTCATCCTCCTCTTTCAGTACAGCTTCCTGTTCTAGACACAAAAGGGCTGGACTTGAATTTTTAAAAGCCTTGCTTTGTTCCTGAGCTTAGGCATGACCATGCTGCAGCGGTGGAGGACACCCGCATCTTCGGGGCTTTTGCTGCTGAGGCTGCTCCCAGGGCACAGCCTCTTGGGACAGCAGCCACTGCCCGGGTCCTGCAGGTCTCAGGACAGAAGTCACTGAGGCTATGCTCCAGCTCACTGTCCCTTGCACTCCTGTTTCAGGGCTGCAAAGCTGGTCCCCAGGGAAGTGAGGTTAGCAGCTGTGACCTTGCTGGAGGGACCACTGCCAGCTGACCTTTGGTGGGGTTGTGACACTCTGCTGTCACCTTTAGACCTTTCTGTGTTGCTCGTCTCTGCTGGGCACTGCTGCCGGCCTGGGCATGGCATACTGGCTTCCCCAGTGGGAAGGTGGAGCACTGACTTCCCTCCGTGTGTTTGTGTGGCAATGCGGGACGTACTTTGTGGGATTTCTTGATCCAAGGGTAATGAACAGACCTGCAAAGGAAACACGGGGACCTGACTGCTCATGTAAATTCCTCATGTGTGAATTAAAAGCAGAGACAAAAGAGTGTAGCAGTATATCTCCATACGTTGAGGCTCATGGCTGCTTTGGGGCATAATTTTGAAAGAGTTCTTTGATACTTCTGTTGGAATCACTGAATGCTCTATTGATTTGAAACCATATGGCTATAAATAAAAACTTTCTTTTCAAAATCTTAGAGGAGAAAGGAACTTGGAAAGGTCACTGATTTTGTTGCCATGGGACAGGAACTTTCCAGATAGACAAGGTCTCTGGAGAAGAGGTCGAAGCATCTGTCCGGTCCCGTTTGCGGTGATCATCAGGAGCTGGTCATTAGGAGCACTTTTCTGTTTCACCCAGAAAAACCTGAGTTTACTCAACAAATGAGTCTTCAAACACAAAACTTTGAAAAGAGAAATTCTGTCTTCATTCAACAAGAATAATTACTAATTCTTAGAGGGAGAGGAGAAGCCTAACCTCATACCAGTCATTGGACCTTAACAGGCAAATGGACTATTTCCCAGTCTTTAAATATGAAAAATACTAAAAAGTTTTCCTTGTGAGCTTGGAATTTCAAAGAGGATCTCTTTGGAAAGTTGGCAAATACTTTCCTGGCATGAAGACTGGTTTTTCTTTTTTTTTTTTTTTTTTCCTTTTCCCCTCCACCCAAAGCTGTGACAGGGTGGAGTATACTTCCATGAAATTGCATGTTTCCAAAATAGGATTCACGGTTATATTCTACTGCTGGTATAATTGAATCTCAAATCAAAACTGAGCAGAACCCAAGCATTCTAAAAATAGAATTGCGGCTCATATTCCCGACTCTCTTCTTCCTATGGGATACAGTTTTGATATTTCACGAAAGTGCCTTTTGTGTAGAAGTGTCCCCACCAGCCCATTTCCACAGCAGTCTGAGTTTCGTCCTTGGTTCTACAGACTGACCTCGTATGCGTCTAAGTCAGTCTCGTGTGGCAAGAGCAGTGTGTCATTACTGCTGCCCACGTTCCCTTGTCATCTGGGTGCCTTCCAGGAGAGAGCTCGGCTTTCTTCAGCGCCAGGGTTCCTGTCCCGAACGCCCCACATCCATGGCCAGGAGCTGCGTGAGAGGGGAGCAGGATTCACTGTACCCTCGCTCAGGATGGACCTGGAGTCGGGCTTGCTCATGCGTGCAAGATGAAAGCTGGGAGCCGCAGGCCAAGGAAACCTAGAGCTATGGTTTACCAGACCCTGTGGGATAGTTGATGGGTGGTCTAGTTCTGAGGGAGTCCACTAGTAGATAAATAATCTTTGGTGATCACTTCCCCTCCAATGTGAAGTCTAAAACGGGTGTAGCTCTGGCCAATAACACCAGGGTAAGCTCTTCCCAGATTTTATTCCCTGTTTCTTAAACATTGAACCCTGAGATGGGGCATTTGGGAAATGTGGCAGGGGTCCCAAGAGGGACACGTGGTCCTGAATGGCAGAGACGGCCTTCACTTTCCCTGGGAGGACCCCAGCGGCCAGCAGACCAAAGCTTACAGGAAGTGCTTAGTAAGCACAGTACGTACTGTACTGCTATCCACCCATCTCCCTGGCTTGTAGAGCAGAAAAGAAGTGGAAAATACCCAGGACGTTTGCTAGGATGAGGTGATCTTTCACCATCCTTTTTGACCTTGAGATCTTGTTTCCTGGGGTGCTGAGTGTTGAGAACCCCCTTGCACCTTTCTCAGGAAGCTTTATGATTCCTTCCAGTCTTGGGATTCTACTTTTGGATTCTTGGGGGCAGGGGTTGTTTGTTTGTTTGTTTGTTTGAGAAATCCTTTGACTTCATGGAAGCAAAGCACAATGGGACCCTCAAGCAGTACCCAGGATGAAGTGAATGCTTTTCTTGTTGCTCTTTTGTTCTTGTACCCTGAGCTTTGAAAGTAAGGTCTTCAGATGTGAAGTGGCTCACCTTCAAAGATGTACCCGCTTTCACAAGGAACTCTTGGCACTTAAAAGAGGTTTTAATAACTCGAGGACCCCCTTCCTTGGCTGGATTTCTGCTGTGTAAGAACGGAGGAGGTTACAGACATGAAAGGTCCTCCACAAAAGGCTCCCAGGCTGTTCCCCAAGGCTCTTGAAGAGCAGGTTACCTTGCATAAATGAGGGGGCCTTTTCCTGTTCCTTGAGAGCTGGCCTAGGACGCAAAGGGGAGTCAGAGAAAGCAAGAATCAGGAACCAGGCTGGGGCAGTGCCCAGGTGGCAGAGAACGCTGAGAACTGTGGAAGGAAGGGTGTGGTGTGCGAGCAGGAAGTAGGAGGAGCAGTCTTCCGGGCAGGATCCATGTCCCCCTTCTGAAGGTTGACCCAGGGGCCTCCCAGGAGATGCAGTAATACTGTGCATCATGAATTTGTTTTTCAACACGGATCTTTCATTTATTTCAAGTAATACAAAGTTGTGCTCGGAGTTGTCAGAGTGCACGCTCCTCGAAGCAGAGCCCTGCTTTTGTAAAACCTGTTCGTTGGAGCCCTGGTTGCTGAAGGCAGTTGAGGAAGCTGCGATCGGTGGCTGTGGCTGGTTCTGCTTCCTGTCCTTTCTGTCCCAGGACTTCCTCAAGTGCACAGGAGAAGCAAAAGTGGGAAGAGATTTTCGCAGCTTGTTTTACTATAGCAATTTAAAATGCTTTTGATTTTTAAAATTTACTCTTGTACTGCACCTTCAAATTCATATGAAACTGTTGCTTCCACATTTTTATTTATATGGATTCTCTCCTATGACAATGAAGAGATAGGTCGTGATTTCGCTTTTCCTGCTGTGGTGTGGTATTACCAAAAATTTCCCTTAAAAACAGTTAGTACACCACAGGAAGTGGCTTTGGTTTCCTAGGGTTTTAGAAATGGTCCTACCTGGTGCTTCTGCCTTTACAGTTCATGTACATTCAGAAAGAGTAGAAGTGCCCTTCATAACCAGCAAAGGGCTTTGGTCCCTGAGTTCCTACATGTGACCTGTCTTCTTGTTTGTGGGGACTTAGCCCCTTAAAGGAATCATGAATCTAAGGGCGCTGGGCTGAGATCAGAGTTCCCCGTGGCCCCAGCTTGGATGAGGGGGCACAAAGGTTTTCTGCGCACACCAGGGACCGGCCTCTGAAAATCATTGCAGACATTTGTCACACTCATTCATTAATGCCACCCAGTGGTGAGGAGAGGGAGTACGATGACTGGCCAGCAGTGAAGCTGGGAAATTGATTATGAACTTGTCAGATGGGAGACCAGGGGAGGGCAGGAGAAAAAGGTTATTTTTCTGTTCTCCATTAAGTTTCATGAACATGGATTTTTCGATGACTTCCAGTGTTTGCCCTTCTGATGCGAGTCTGGATTTTTCTCACCAAGGCTTGATGTCTTTGTGTTGTCCTGTAGACCCAAGAGGAAAGAAGGGAGCGAGGGCTGGGTGAGGTGTGTGGAATAGTTTGAATTGCCTGTGCCCAGGAAAGCTGGGCTTTGGTCATCTCTGGTTTTCCTCGATTGAGATGTTAAAGTTATATTGAAATAAGCATTACAGTTACCGGATGAATTGTCAGCATTAGCCAAGAAGTAATTCTGGGCAGATGTGACTTAAAGAGGTAACTGATTTGTAAGGGCGTGGTCAGAGGATGTGATGTCCTAGGAGGAAATGTATGTGGTGAGGAGATTTCTAAATGTTTAGAGCACTATAAGGTTACAGTTTTTTTTGTTAAGGAAGCAGTACTCTGTGGTCAGAAGCTTTATGCTGTGTGTGGGCACACTCAGCCTGCATTTTGCTGGTAGGAGCTGTATTGCAGGGGAGAAAGTTGCATTCAATCAGATTTTGAGGAGCCACAGATATGTAAGGTGAAGCCTCACTCTGAAAAGCGGTATCAAGCAAATGCAAAGGAATTGAAATTGTGCCATGTATATTATCAGACCATAGTGTAGTGAAATTGGAAATCAGTGGCAAAAGAAACCACAAGAACTTCATTAACACATGGAAATTAAATAGCACCCTCCTGAACAACCAGTGGGTCACAGATGAAATTAAAGAAGAAATTAGACAGTTTCTACAATTAAATGACAATGACAGCACAACATACCAGAACTTATGGGACACAGTGAAAGCAGCCCTAAGAGGGAGATTTGTAGCAGTGAACACCCATATCAGGAAAACAGAGCGAGCACAAATGATAAGCTGTATCCTATCCATTAGCACAATTCCAAATTATTTGCGATCTGCTCTACCAAACTTCCGCATTTCAAAGATGGCACATTTCTAGAATTTATTCGGGACATGCACACTGGTGAGTGGAGCTTTGGCTGTGACGTCATCCTTTGTGTGCAGATTCAAAAGAGTGATTTCCTTCGCGGTCTTCGTTAGGTAAAACTGGTCCTTAGCAGTAGTCCTCCTGCTGGTCCACAAGCAAGTGGTTAGACGAATGCACTGTCAAACACAGAATGACAGGAGTGGCACCTGTGACATCGGACAAAGACAAACTCGTCACAGGTCACTTTCCATCTTGCATAAAGATGACCCTTGTCAGCACCACTGTGTATCTTGCTTTGCACGCTGGGTTTTGCACCCAGAGATGTGTATGTTACAGAAGCATGTTCCAGGCACGTGTATTACAGGATGTTTCTTCTTCTCTTCCCCCGAACAGATATCAGTATTACCTGCAAGTCAAAAAAGACGTGCTTGAAGGGCGGTTGCGGTGTACCTTGGAACAGGTGATCCGGCTGGCCGGTTTAGCGGTGCAAGGTAAGACAGTCATGACCAGCATGTGGCATTCTACTTCCGGATGAGCATGGTGCTGCTGGCTTCTCCTAGTGGAAAGTTACATGTGCTTAAATCACCCTTTGAGAATGGTCCATTATTATTTTAGATATCTTACATTAAGATGAAAAATGAGTGATTTGGGGTGGAAGAGTAGTGGATTTCTCAAAGCTGTTTGCCAACGGCTTGTGTTGGTATTTGAAGGAATAGCAGCCTTTTCTCCTGCCTTTAATGAAAGCTACACTTCAGAGTTTGTGGAATATTTTCTCAGGATTATTCCACTGCACATGTGGCCGTGATCTGTGGCTTGATGGTAGAAATGTGCTACTATCACAGCTTCTGGTGCAATAGCTTTGACCATTGTTGCAGAATTTATTCGGGTACAGTTGGAGATAAATTTGAAATCCACAATGGTAATGTGAAACAACAAATATATGCTTCAATAAATTTGTATTTCAACTGCCCTATTTGGATTATCAGCTGGCTATTTTATTTACCTTCTCTGTTATGTATAGGTGTGTGTATGTGTGTGTGTGTGTTTGTGTGTGTTTGTGTGTTATTTGTTGAGTGGTGGCTTAAATGCCATCAGTCATATTGCATACAAGCTAGAAATACGGTTTTGACAGGGAGTCCTTATTTTTTTGAAATCTAGCTCGTGTCCAGGTGTGAGCCCGCCAGCAGCTGAGTTCTTGCTGTGTGGACTACTGGTTTAGAAACTGCAAAGTGAGCTTCCCTCCTCACGCTCTGAACTGAGGATGCGCCTTTTGGGTTCTAAATATCCGTGAACTCACCCTTCCCTTGGCCTCTTTCTCCCCGGGTGATTCGTTGCATGGCAGTGTTTGTTGGCCGTACTGTGCCTGTAGAGTTAGCTCCCACTGTTACTCTGTGAAATGACAAAACCTGTTGTATCACATCTGTCTACTTGGTGACTGGAAAGGGAAGAATCCGGGGCTGGTTTTCATAGAAATAGCACTGGCAGCATCATTAAAAAGGTAGCGCACCTGTCTTTCATAGAGGAGCGAGAAGATCCACTATATGCCCCATCTTCAAATCAGACCCTTCTTTCGAAAAGCTTTGATTGAATGACGCATCAGAAATACACGCTGTGATGGAAGGTGATAACTGCTGATTGAACTTGAAAATAGAAGAGTGGGTCAGTGTTGTCTGTTTTGGTTTTTGAGACAGGGTCTCTCTATGTAGCCCAGACTGGCCTCAAACTCATAGCAGTTCTCCTTCCTCAGCCTCCCGAATGCTGGGATCGCAGGCGAGCGCCACCACTCCCCGCTGGCTTTTGCTCTTCTTGATTGCTGTACCTACTTGATAATTAGTTAAGCGCTACTGGTACACTTGTAGGTCCATCTTCGCTGTCTCCGCGAATTCTCTGTGTTGACCTTGGTGTGTGTGTGTAGCTTTCCATTCTACAGCTGTTCTTACCTCTCAGATACCGTAATCCACGTCTGTTAGGGGCCGAATCTGTAACATGAAATCGGGAGTCCATGTCTCCATCTTGCATGTGCTCCCGCAGGCCCTTGTGAGGTGAAAACTGGGCTGAGCAGACTTTCTGGCATCTTGCAACATGTGAAGTTGTTTAGGAGGTGTGAAGATGTCCGAGGTTGCTTGCCAGCAGTGATTTACAGTGGGAATTTCCAGCTGCAGATATAGGAACAGACACGGATTGGTTTGGCCCTGCACTTTTCCAAATTAACCTCAAGTTAAAAAATCCCCTTGGCAGAGATCTTAAGAGATGGATCGAGGCACATTCTACAAAGAGAAATACAGGTTTGTTTTAAAATCTTAAAGTAGCCTTCAGGAATGGCTTCCATATTTCTCTATTCTTTCCAAAAACTGTGTAGCGGTGTCCACCTACTGATATTTAGCATTGCTGGGTAAAGGTAGTAACTACATCGAACAGGTCTTTGGCGCTATTTTTATATAATAGTGGCGCAGAAATAGGATGAAGAAGGAATATGGTGTGTGGTGACAGGTTTACCCTATTTTATTCCAGCTTTAATAACTGTGTAATAACAGTGACCCTTCCCCCGTTCTCTTCTCAGCTGACTTTGGAGACTATAACCAATTTGATTCTCAAGATTTCCTCCGAGAGTATGTGCTCTTTCCTATGGTAAGTGCAACTTCTTTTTTTCTGAATGTTCTGCCTTCTTTGTACATTTCATTCTTTCCTCTGAAAATGTCAGAGAATGTTACATGCACAGCATGTTCCCTCAGGAGGGGTCCACACATTTGTACAGTAGAGACAAGTTTTACAAAACACACTGAGAAAGTAAAGACGCCCCTTTCTGTCCCAAGACACTTCTCTGATTTCTTTTTCAGATGAAATAGTTCCTTGTTGGAGTATAGAGATGCCGCTTGTTTTGGTGTAGCTTTTATAACTTGCCACTTTACTGAATTTGTTTATCAATTCTGACAATTTTTGGTGGAGTCTCTGAGAGCTTTTTATATATAAAATTATATAGTTGGAAAACAGAAACAATTTTATTTCTTCCTTTCCTATTTTTATGGTGTTTATTTCTTTTTCTTGCCCAGCTGTTCTGGCTGGGGCTTCCAGTACTGTGTTGAGTAGGCGTGGTGAGTGGACTGGGATGTAGCTCAGAGTAGAGCACTTGTGTAGTGCGTATGAAGTGCTGGGATCAGTCCCCAGCACTGGGAAACAAACAAATAAACAAACACCCTCAGGAGTAAGTACATTTAGTGAGCCGGAAAAATTATATATTGAACCCATGTTTATAGCAGTACTAGTTGTCATAGCTAAATCTTGAAAACAACCCAAATACTCATCAACTGAGGAATGGCTAAAAAAGATATGGTATTTTTATACAACGGAGTATTACTCAGCTATTAAAAAAGATAAACTCAAGGCTTTCATAGGTAGATGGGTGCAACTATAGACCATACCCATAAGTGAAATAAATCAGACCCACATGTGTAAACATTGTATTGTCTCCTTAGTGTAAGAAGTAAATAAAATCTGAAAGGTACAGTAGATACTGTTAAAGGGAAAGGAGTTGCTCAAAGGGAAGGAACAACAGGGATAAAGAAAAGGAGAAAAGAAAGATGGAAGAAAAAAATATATATAAGGATAACTGGGATAATTGTACTGCTGATGTCTATTGGTTTATTGAAAGGAATAGTTAATGCTTAAATTTTTCTTGTTCTGACCAATTTTGCATGATTATATCTGGTAATCTGAACAACTAATTTGAAGGCAACAATGTGTAATATAACAACCATTGTTGAATCCCTACTATCTTGATTAGTGAAACTCTGTATCATTTCTAATTTTTTATAACTTTTTATTCTCTTTAATTGTTTGATCAATATTGCATTCTTACATCTCGTAACATGAGCAACTTCGTTGAAGATAACAATATATAATATAACAACCATTGTTAACTTCCTGTCACCTTGATTTAAAATTCCGTATTGCTGAGGATTTAGCTCAGCGGCACAGCGCCTGCCTGGCAAGCGTGAGGTCATGAGTTTGATCCCTGGTACCGGAAAAAAAAAAGACAACAACAAAAAAAATAAAATTCTGTATCGTTTTTACGTTTTTGTATTGTTTTGTTTTTGTTTTGGTGGTTGTTATTTTGTTCTCTTTTCTCTTTAAAATAAAACAAACAAAAATTATGTGTTGAAAACTGTAAAAGATTCACGAAAGCAGTTGAGATAACACAAATGGCAAGATATCTGGTGTTCACAGGTTAGAAGAATCAGTGTTGTAAAAATGTCCATGCTACTCACAGAAATCTCCAGGTTTAATTCAGTCCCCCTTAAAATTCCAATATGAGAAATAGAAGAAATAGTACTGAAATTCATAATGAACCATAAAAGACCCCAAAGAGCTAAAGTCATCTTGAGCAGAAATGACAAAGCTAGAGGATCGCACTGCCCAACACGAAACTGTGTTGTAAAGCTCTTCTCATTAAAACAGGATGGCACTGGGCACAGACATGAAAGCAGACAGTTAACCATTCAGATAGAAGAGGAAGCTGAAAAATAAATCCACACAGCTGTGATCAGTTGGTTTTTTTTTTTTTATTAAAAAAGAGGGCAGGAATACACAATCAGGAAAGATCAGCCTCTTCAGTAAATAGTGTTGGGAAAACTGGCTGTCCGCACGGAAGGAGTGAGATCAGGCTGCTCTCTCACCCTTTATGCATGAATCAACTCCACATGTGTTGAAGACTTTGGGACCAGACTCGAAACTGTGAAACTGCCCAAAGAAAACCGGAGGAGCTATATACACATTGGTCCAGGCAACAGTTTCTTGCCTATGACCCCAAAGTACTGGTAACAAAAAAAAAAATGAGGTTACCTCAAGCTAAAGTTTCTACACAGCAAAGAGAATAATTAAGAGCAAAGAGACAACTCACAGATTGGGAGGAAGTATTTGCAAATCATACCTCAGCTCATGCCTTAGATAAGGGCCATGTATCTGAAATATATAAGGAACTCACTCACTGCTCATGGAGGGGAAGACAAACAGCTCTGTTTAAAAATGGGCCAAGGACCTGAATAGACATTTCTCTAAAGAAGACCTACAGAAAACTCACCAGATGCATGGAAAATCGTCAACTGTAGTCCGCAGTGGGACGTCGCCTCGTGTCTGTCAGGACAGCTGTTAACCAGAAGAAGAAAAAACAAGTGTGGGTGAAGCTATGGGGAAGGGGGCGCCTTGACCCATACTTGGTGAGGATTTACATTAGCATAGACACGAGCAAAACAGTATAGAAGTTCCTCGGAAGAAAAACAAAACTAAAAATAGAATTACCACAGGATCTAGATGTCTCGCTTCTGGATATATATGAATTACAATATATACATTTGAAAGAATTACAATAAACTTGTCAAAAAGATACCTATACTCTCATGCTCATTGTAGCAGTATTCACCGTAGCCAAGATACGGAAACAACTAAATTCCCACCAGCAGATGAATGGATATATGTAGTACTTGTGAGGTGTGTGTATGAATACTTTCAGCCTTTAGAAAGAATAAAATCCTATCATCTGCACACTGTCGATGACTCTAGAGGCCGTTCTGGCACAGAAGGTAGGTGTTGCCTGGTGTCCCTTACACATGGAGTCTGAAGCTTCAAGCTCATGCAAGTAGAATGGTGGTTGCCGACGATGGGACAGGCCAGGGGCAGGGGACGTGCTGTCGAAGGGCACCAGGCTTCAGTTCGACAGGTGGCGTGAGCTCTGGTGATCCGTGGCACAGCCTGGTGGCCGGGCTTCAGGATGGTGTGCATTTCAAAATTGCTGCCCTGGCGGAGTGTAGATGTTCTTGCTGCAAAGAAAGGGCAAGTATGTAAGAGCACCGAGTGTCGCTTAGCTGATTTGCCCTTTGCAGCAGTGCTCACACTTTACCAGAGTGTCACGTGGTGCCTCATAGATACATACGATTGTTATCAGTGAACATAGTAAGATGAGAAGAAGGCACTTCTCCGCTGGGTGCTCCCAGCTCCCTGCGCTCCAGCCCCTGGCTTGGCTGCTTTGGGAACGTGCTGATCCCCGTCCTAGCCCGGACCCCTTGTGCCTGGTGTCCCCTGGGTGCCACAGCAATGGCCCTGGTCTTTCTGTTGCAGAGATCCCTGTTTAGGTGTCTCTCTTTCTTTGACAGCCTGCCTATGCAATACATGCTAACCACCACATATGTGTGTGTGTGTGTGTGTGTGTGTGTGTGTGTGCAGTGTGCATGTGCACTCGAGGGCCCCTTCAGTGTGTGAAATGTTCACTTTCAAATGTCTCTTTCTCCCGCCAACCTGGTGGTCCTTCAGCAGGGCCCGGCCTGCCTTGCACACGACTGTGGGGCACAGGGCTTGTGTGGGGTGCGTGAGTGACGTAAAATGCCTCTTCCCAGGCTGACTCAGGGGTGAGCCCAGGTTAGAGTCCTGGGGAAGATTTGCTGGTTTCTGGGTTGGCGGCACGACGGTTTGAGAGGAAGCCTGGGGAAGCGGGCACAGGCGCGTGGAAAGAGCAGCACCCAGCCGGCATGCTGGCGCAAGTTCTAGAGCTCATCGGCATCACCGCTGACGTCTTCTGGAGCAACTGTTTTGCGCAGCACACCGGCCTGGGTCACTAACCCCGAGGGGTGGAGTTGTACAAGCGGCGGTGCGTGTTTTCAAGGAGACTGCAGCCAGGGTGGGCGATTAGGAAGTTTGCAAGATCAGGCCGCTGTGCCAAGTGTAATAAAGCACAATCAGGATTTCACTTGGCAGATGCCACATGCTTGGGGACGAAGGAGGCTTCCGGGCTACAGAGCGTAGGCTGTGGCCCACAGGACAGCGGACTGCGAGGGGCAGCGGGGGAAGGGAGGCAGGGCCGGTCCAGACGGGAGAGGCGAGGCCAGTTTTGCTGTAGCTTGGTTTGGGGCTCCAGGGGATTGTGGGGGTTGAAACTTCTGAAGCATTAGAATGCCTGGGCTCCCCCAGCACCTTCGCATGGAGCAGGAATCATTTTGTAGGAGGAGGCGAGGCTGGGGAGCTCTGCTGCACGGACGTCTGGGCAGAAGACAGAAGGTGCAAGCAGTGAGGTAAACGGGAAGGCAAAGCCGAAGTTTGGAAATAAAATAGGCAAAACCTGGCCTCTTATCCCTCACAAGGGTGTCTGGTGACATTTTCAGGTATTTATTTTTTGGAAAAGTGTTTTTGTGATACTGGGGATCGGACCCAGGGCACATACTCAACGACACCCCCAGCCCCCGATCCTAAAGTTTTTTTTGGGACAGAATCTTGCTACACCAAGTGGGACTCAGCCTGTAATCTGTCTTCCTCAGACGCAGGAAGTGCTGGGATCACAGCTGTGTGTCACTGCACCTGGCATGAAAGTTTATTTTTATACTTCTGTAAGTGTTCGCCCAGCATTCACAACCAACATGGTGCCGCTTCTGTGGTGGTTTATCTGGTGGATGACCCGTGGGGTCCCTGTAATTGTTTCCTGTTTTGTTTTTTGAGACAGGGTCTTGCTATGTAGCTCAGGCTGGCCTTGAACTCACTGCATAGCCCAGGCTGGTCTCAACTCTTGGCAACCCTCTGCCTCTGCCTCCTGAGCGCTGGGACAGGTGTGCGCCACCACACCTGGCTGTAATTGTTTTCTTCCTGAAGTTTTCCCTTGTCTTCAGTTTCATCTTGACTTTTGACCGTGCTTCTGTCCTTTCAGTGACTGAGGTGTTGACGTGAAAGCAATCCTTTCCAAGCAGTGGCTTGCCAAGTAGTGTGAAGTTGGCCATCCTGGCCACCAGCACCTTCTCCAAGGCAGCCCGCTCTCCTTTTATCAGTTGTCAATTAAAGTCAGGTCCTCTGAGGTCACCTTTACTGGTGGCTGGCACAGTGCCTGATGGCACAGAGCCGGCTGTCCTGCCCAGGATGATCTCTCCCAGGCCCCCCTACACCCCGTATATGGTGTGTGGTCTCCTCACCTGCATGGGACAGGGCAGTTTCTGGCCAGCATGGTGAACTTAGGGATGCCTTAGGAATGTGTCCTCATGCATATGA
The DNA here is from genome assembly GCF_000276665.1 of Chinchilla lanigera. NCBI lineage: Eukaryota > Metazoa > Chordata > Mammalia > Rodentia > Chinchillidae > Chinchilla > Chinchilla lanigera. Next base: position 3,415,515 of record NW_004955406.1, read on the forward strand.
ATACTCTGCGAACTGCACCTTTGGGAAGCAGACCAAAGGGAAGCCATCAGAGCCTAGTCTGCTGCTAACCTTCTGGCAGTCAAGGCCAGACACAGATAGGTGTTAAGTTTTGAGCAACCAGAACGAGTAAGACAGAGTTACTGTCCATATTAGTATGTGGGGCGGATTTAATTGGACCAAAGCTCGCCGTGTTCTCAGAGGTTAGGGAAATACTGCAAATCTCTTACCTTTTCAGTTTTCTGCCATGTGGGCTGTTTCTGATGCCTTGCTAATTCTACCCATGCCATCAACTTGCGTGCAGGGAGACGAGCCGATGACACAAGCACTGCCTGATGGGGTTGAGTGTCAGTGAAGTTGCACCAACACCCGCGCTTGCCGGCGTGCTTGGTGTGAGCTCACGCCTGATGCTTTTAGGCTGCGAGCAGTGTGTCAGGAGTGCTGGCTGACAGTGGAGGGCTGGGCATTTTCCACAGTTTCTTCCATGCTCTGTCACACTGTCTGCGGGAAGAGACCAGGTCTGAGTGCTAATCAGCGTTTCCCATTCAAATTTCACCTGATTAAAGTGAAACAAAAACTCCAGTTCCTCAGTTGCCCTGGCTGCGTTTTAAATGCTGGGTAGCCCCTGTGGTGGCAGAAGCTGGTTGTTGTCCCTGTGTCCGGCTGAGCTGTGATTATTTGCAGGCTTCTACCTGCAGCCGCCTCCTGTCACCTCCTCCCCCATGTCCCGCCCTGCTGTGCCACGTTGCGTGCAGCGTGCCGGGTGCCGTGTGGTCTCTGCCATGTTCTAATGGTCCAGGCCGTGTGGCCATGTGGCTCTTGCAAGTTAGTGAACTTCTAAGCCTCAGTTTTCTCATCCCTAATGAGTTTCTCAACCCTGGTCCCGTCTTGAGCACTCTAGGAAAAGAACGCAAGTGTCCAGTCCTCGGTAACTGTTCGCTCAGCTGTCACCCCATCATCACCGTCATCCGCGTTCCCGTGTCTGTGTGATGCAAACCCAAGGGTGCCGAAGCGTGCGCAGATGGCACTTGTTGGAATGTAAGCAGGCGGAGAGGACAGGCAGAAGGTGCAGGTCATCACTAGCCAGCTTTGCATAACTCGGAAGTGGCGTTTGCTGCCGCGCAGCTTACGTGCCGCAGTGTGCGCTCCAGCGCTTTCTGTGCCTGGCGGACTTGCAGGCAGTCACTGCAGCAGAGCCCTGGGATGACCCCGCAGGAACCGGCGGAGGAATGGCCGCCTGTATTCGAATAGAGGGAAGCAAGAACCGAGCTGCAGGGTGTAGAAATAACTGTGGTGGAGGGGCTGGGGATTTAGCTCAGCAGCAAAGCGTCTGCCTGGCAAGCACAAGGTCGTGAGTTCGGTTCCCGGTACCGGAGAAAAACCAAAAAATAAATAAATAAATAACTGTGGTGGAAACGCATAGGCATCCTGGATGCGGGGCGACGAGAGACGTACAGAGGGGTGGAGGGCATGCAGGGGAGTCAGGGCTTACGGCCCCTGGGGGATGTAGGAGCAGACACCTGAGGGACGATGTGGCACTGCACACGGTGTGGGGGCACTGGATGCTTCTTCCCAAAAGGGGGGGCATGAGCATGAATAGGGATGGAGACGCAGCAGCTCCTGTGGAGAAGAGACCTCTGCCTGAGGCCCTGAACCCTAGGAGCGGAAGTTAAGAGGGGAGCCCTGGCCACGCTGCAGAACAGGCCGAACGCCGGGCCCAGGTGTTGACCTCTTTGAGCAGCCGTGGGGAGCCATGGAGGGTTGTAAACTTTCTGCTTGGTTCCACTGGAGCTTTCAAAGACAGGAATGCATTCCTGGGGTGGGGGAGGGAAGGTGGGATGAATAGCTGTGTTTGATCTTACAAAGAAACCGAATTTGTCAAGTGGTGTTTCTTCAGCAGAGAAAAGAAGAAAGTTAAGTACACAGGGCGCTGCTCCGCAGGTGTGAGGCCCTGTGCAGGCACTCTGCCGCCCCTCGGTCACCCGACCGCGTCGTCCTCCGGTGGGGCACGTACCGCAGAGAGGCCTGCGGGGCTCTTTAGGGGCGCACAGTCCCAGGGGTTCCTTTGCTCTTTTCTGTTTTACAAAGTAGGAAGCAGAGGTTTAATGGGATCCTTTATGATCTTCTCTCACCCTTCATTCATTCAGTTATCGCCTGCCTTTCGTTAGCTTTCCAAAATTAATAGCACGTTACCACCCCTCTTTGGTCCTGAGACGCACGCGAGTCACTCAGTCTCCGAGTGCGAAGCCGAGAACAGCACACTTACTTCCGTCGTGGGTGTGAGCAGTGTCCATGCACAGCCGACTGGGAAGCAGCAGATTAGCCCATTAACGTGAGGACAAGAGCTCCTGCAGTTCCCTCCGTGCTCTCCCGCCTGTCACTAGCCGTAGAATCGGCAGAACCTGCAGGGCTCTGGAATTTCCAGGACATAGGGACGGCCCCTGTCTTGTTTTCATAAGTGCCGCTTGCTTCCATATTAATGTCTTGAGATGGGACCTTCCTGAACAGAACTGAAGCGCCCATTCTTGGGCGTAGCATTGGTCCCATGGAAAGTGGTTAACTTCAGGGTAAGTCTCTGCCTAACTGGGATTTTAGAAGCAAAGAGAATGAGACTCTTCGTGGGATTTCTGCCAAAATGTCAGCGCTGGCCAGGCAGTCCCAGCAGTATGATCCTGAGAGTGTCCTCAGCTGGAGAAGCTTGGAGTCCCTTCTGCCCTCCCAACTCCACCCCTGGGGCTCAGCGGACCGTGGACGCTCAGGCCCCTCTCAGGATGGACTTGCCCGCCGTGTGTCCCTTGGCCGAGACTAGCTCTGCAGCCCTGCTGTCCCGTGGAACTCCCCTGAGCTCTTTTAGCCCTTGTGACTATCTCTGTTCTCACAACTGCCGGGTGTGCTCTACCCATCTGTGGGTCGGGTTTGTTTGCCAGTGTCATAAAGATGGGCCAAAGGCCTGGTGCAGGCCCTCCCTGGGTTCAGCTTTTGAAAGGACGGTGGCCTAGAAATCCATTACCTTCATGCCCTGATCGTGAAGAAGGTAGCCAGCAGTTCTGATACGAGTGCGGCTGAGAGACAGGCATGGAGGGAGGAAGGCAGGTGAAAACAGGACTCTTCCTGGACTTGCAGAAATTGGATGGCACCCAGAGTACAGCTGGAAATAGTCTGAGTTCCAGCGCAGAGCTGTGTTACAGCAGTAGGAATTGTACCTCAGTCCTGAACATAACAGCCTCTCCTTCTGTGGGAGTGAAGGAGACATTGAGGGAAGTGTAACTTCATAAGGAACTTCCTTCCTTCCTTCCTTCTTTTTTTCTTTTCTTTGAGGTACAGGGGATCGAGCCCAGGACTTTTGCAATGAGCTATGTCCCTGGTCCTCTTTAATTTTTTATTTTGAGGCAGGATCTAAGTCTCTGAGTTGCCCTGGCTGGACTTGCACTTGTGCACGTCCTGCCTCAGTCTGCCCGAGTGCACCATTATGCCCAGCTGGGAACATCTTCTAAAGAAGAAGGGAGCGCCCTTGTTTCTCAGGCAAGATGCAAAGGCCCGGAGCTGCTTGACCTCAGAGCTTTCTCTTCTTCCAGGATTTGGCTCTGGAAGAGGCTGCTCTGGAGGAGCTGACGCAGAAGGTCGCCCAGGAGCACAAAGCCCACAGGTGAGGCCGCAGGGGCAGCAGGAGCCTGCGTCTCCCCCGCCCGCCCTGGTCTGGTCAGCACGGGTCCTCCCTTCCGCCGTGCGGCTCTGCTCCGTTCTGTGCTGAGAAAGGAACAGGAGGGCTTGAGAACTGTGCTCTCCATCTCTCCCTCTCTCCTTTCTTTCTCTTCCTCCTCTCCCTCCTCCCCAGGAAGCCCACACAGACATGGTGCAGAGAACCTGCTCTCACATCTGGGAAGCCCAGCCTAAGGAGGCAGCGAGCTCTGGACTTCCGGCCCTTGTAGCTGTTTCGGGACAGTGAACAACAGATTTCTTTTCCACCCATCCTCAGAGAAACCCAGCCACTCTTCTCGGCTGCTCAGCTCCCAGAGTACCTTCAAACCATAATAAACCTTATTTAAAATCTTTTCTCTTTAAAAGAAAAAAATTGGAAACTTTTCCCAGTTGGGAAAAAATAACTTCTTTTCAAAACAAGCGGCATCCTTCGCAGGGATGTTTGTTTGGGGTGGCTCCAGAGTGTTTTAGGGCTGTGGCTCCGGGTGAAATGCTTTACCTTCCTCTCCTTCCCTTCGGGTGCAGGCCGGAATGTGTTAATGAGTTACCTACAGCACCCTGACCCTCACTGGGCCGCTAAACCCAGCCCTGGAATTTGCCGTCCGTGGGGAGGATCCTTTGTGGCCCTCATGGTTTCCTCTTTGCTGCTGTTCTGTTGCAGTGGAATCCTTCCCGCAGAGGCTGAGCTGATGTACATCAATGAAGTGGAGCCGCTGGATGGATTCGGGCAGGAGATCTTCCCTGTGAAGGTGAGGCGCCGGGCCCTGGCCTCGTTTGTCCGGCTCGGAACCATACAGCCATGCAAAGCCCGTGTAGGTGGTACTGGGCCAGAGGGGTCACCTTCCCACTACTACACAGCATGAGTTAGCAAGTCTACTCACTTTAGGTGAAGGAAACACTCTTAGCTGGGAGATTTTTGAGGTTTTCCACATCATCAGCAGAGTATCTCATTTGTGAGACAGTCATTTAGCTGGGTGTGGTGCTGCATGCCTGCAATCACAGCACTCTGGAAGGCTGAGGCAGGAGGATTACAAGTTTGAGCCTAGCCTGCTCAGCCTGAGCAACTTAGTAAGACCCTGTCTCAAAATAAAAAAGTAGGGCCAGGGGTGTAGCTCAGTGTGGAAGCCCTGGGGTCAGTCTCCAGCACTGTACACAGACACAAAAAAGACAACCATCTAAGTGAGTACTGTGCGCTACCCCACCCAGCACTTTGAAGGTACCAAGGATTCGGGCACCAAGGTCTGGCCTTAATCGAAAACGAGCCAGTGGCATCTGTTGAGAGAGACTCTAGCCAGGACTTCACACCTGGTGTTTGTCATTCCTCTTCTTAGACGGGACCCAGGAAGAAAGCTTTGTGAGCTGAAGTGAAACACTTGCGGTGTGTGGTTGCATTTCATCTCTCGCGCTCCTGGGAGCTCTCCATGTGGCTGTCCAGCCCGTGGGGACACTGCGCCTAGGAGACTGTGACACACCTTGCATCCTTCAGTCATCTGCAAAGCTGTGCCTATAGCGCAGGCTCATTGTCCTCTCACTGTTGACCAACTTTTCTCCGCAAAATGGAGTTTTATCAGAGATCTAAGAGACTGGCTTGTCCCAGCCTTTTGGGAGAGGCCTGGAATTTCATTCAGCGTGAACAGTTCACTCCAGATCGGCTCCACCGGCGGCTTTGTCAGCACCCTGTTCCCTGTCAGCTGTGGGCTTGCAGTTTGCCTTAATGAGAGCTGTCCGTGTGCATCAGGCAGAACCGAACCGGGTGGCCGCGGCTCATGCAGAGGCCGAGATGACTCCTCTGTAGACTCACTGAATTTTCTTTTGCTGCTCTAACGGCTGCCCTTTGTAGGGCTGTAACCCATTTCCTCCTGATAACGCCCCTCGAAGCATCTGCGTCACTCACATTGCAGCGGCCCATGAATAGTCAGGGTATTTCGGGGTCATTGAAAAATCAGTGGGCTTTTCTCCCTTTCTAGAAAAGTAGCTGCTCCGTGCCTGGGTGCTGGGGATCTTCTTGTGGCAGGGACTTGCTTATTTGCTTTGAATCATCCTGATGTATGGCGTTAGGGGCAGTTGCGGCAGCGTGGGCTCTGATCCCTGCCCGGTAGGTTCTGCACGGGACCCGGAGGGAGCTCTGGTGTCCTCCAAACCGACTTGTGGTCAGGCAGTGTAGCCTGGCAGCTCACTGGGCTCCCCGCGTGTCTGTCTGTGACTGAGGCGGCCACAGAAGGCCTGGTGACCCCAAGACGGTGGCAGGAGCAGCAGGACTGAGACAAGTCTGTGGGAGCAGGTGGGAAAGAATGCTGGGAAGGGCGGGGAGGCGGGCGTGGGCCCTTGGGTCACCGCAGTGCTCTGGACCTAATAAAGGAGAACACCTGACCCCACCTCACACTGTCCAGGGGGCAAGGATCCCTGTGCAGTGTGGGCTTTTTTTTAGTGGTCCCTAAAAACTGCTCAAGGCCAGGGGAGCCTCGGTGCACTTCCTGACAGCACCCCCCCCCACACACACACACACACACAGGGGAGGCTGCTGCCCGAGTCCCATGTCACTGAGCACGAGGACATGGGGAAGAGCTTCCGGGATGGCGAAGACAGGGCTGAGCCTCAGCAGGGCGGTTACATTTCCCTCCATCCCTCCTCCCTTCCTCCCTCCCTCCCTTCCATCCTTCCTTTCATCCATCCATCCGTGTACTCATCTTTCCCTTCTTCCTTTGTAGTAGTGGGGATTAAACCCAGGGCCTTTGCACTGAGCCGCATCCCCAGCCTTTCTGTGTTTGTATTCTGAGACAGGATCTCGCTGAGTCGCCCAGGCTGGCCTCGAACTTGCAGTCCTCGCGGGTGCTGCCATCACAGGTGTATGCCCCTGAATGCAACTAACTCCTTCAGTTCGGGCCGGTGCAGTGCCCTGGCGTCCAGGGTGGGGGCGCTGTGGTCGGCTTCTCTGGTTTTCCATCTCTCCACCCTGGGATCTGCTCCCCAGTACCCCATCCACAGCAGATTCCAAGGTGGCCCCACCGGCCAAGTGCCGGGAAAGTCTCCCCGGGGAGCATCCTCCCTGCTCCGCCTGTCCTCTTTCCTGCGTGGATCTTCCCATTGTGCAACTCACCTCTTCAGCTTCTGGTCATCACCCTGACGAGCTGCTCCCCTTTCTTGGATCTGTCTCCTGCCACATTCTCTGCTTTGCCACAGAAAGGCCTGGCAGCTTTCTGTCTCTTCTGGAAGCCTCCTGCTGTCCTGTAAGTGTTGGTGGCCGGAGAGAGGAGAGGTCACAGGGCCCCTCCGGGTTAGTGTCCAGGGAACACAGCCATCCTTCTGTCTTTGGTTGCCTTGTGCATGGCCCCGCTGTAGCCTGGAGAAAGCGGGGGCTGTGTGACAGTTTATCTGCTGGCTGTGGAGCCCTGTCCTGCTCTCAGACTCAAGCAGGAGACTGTAAACACTGCCTGGAACAGGGGACCAGGCTGATGTTGGGACAGCTGGGTTCCCCTGCGAGGGGCCAGCAGACCCTGCAATGATGGCCCCACCCGCCTGCACCCCCAGAGCTGCCCCAGCACACAGCTCCTGCTCTGGAGTGCAGAGGGACAGGTGGGCATCACTCGCAGGGGGACAGAGGCTGACACAGTGAGAACAAGGCGGTGGGAGATGGGGCTGTGGAGAGAAAACCCGATGCTACCCAGAAAGCCTCAGAAGCGGAAACATCGAAGTACCCTCCTTGGAGGAATGGGGTGCTTAGGAAAAAAACATTCAGAAAGTAAAGAAAAACTCCTGGGAATTGAAAATATGGTATCAGACATGGCAAACAGTGGACAAGTTAGGAAATAAAGCTGAAAACAACCCTCAAAACCTAAGGGGGAAAAAAAGTAAAAGAGGGGGCCAGGAAACGAAAGAACGGATTAGTGGACTCCTCCAGGAGGCCCGTCGGCTGAGTGGTGTGGCTCCTAAGGAGTGGACAGGGGAAACAGGCACAGAGTGGGGACCTCGCCCTGTGTGGGGGACACACGGGGTGCAGAGGTACACCTTGCTGCAGAGAGGAAATTGCTCTTCAGCGTTGCTGCGTGAATAATTTTTATTCCAAAAATGAAAACTTAGTATAAAAGTTAATAGATGCTTGTGAAAGAAAACCGCAGTGAGCTGCAGCTCCGAGACAATGCTAAGACTGTCCCCAGCCAACTTGGGAAACTTACACGATTGCTGTGTTGTGACAATAGGAGAAAAATACATACAGTGCTCTAAGATGTGCAGGGGTAAATGCCTGTCCTTGTCCCCAGACTGGTCTGCTCACTGCCCGGATGCATGCTGGATTTGCCCCAGTTATGGGGAGGAACACCGTGGGCTGCAGCCGGGCCCTGCAGGACCCTTGGTGACCCAAGGAGACATCGCAAATGCCTCAGCAAAATGTGTTGTTTAATGGACACGTGCAAGTTGTATACACACATGTATCCTGCACAGCGTGCTTTGAAATATGTGTAAATGTGTCGTGGCCAAATACAGCTGATTAGCATGTGTGTTATCACACACACTTAGCATTTCCCTGTGGTGAGACCACTTAAAATCTACACGGTCTCTGAAGAATACAGTCCATTGTTATTTCAGTCACTATAATAGGCAGTTGAGCTCCTAGATTTGCCCTTCCGTCTAAGTCAAATTGTGTATCTTTTGGTGACTATCAGGTCTTCTTGGTCACCAGCGTTCTTCTCCGCTTCGGTGGGCTCCACTTTTTTAGATCCTGCAGTTAAATAAGGTCTTGCAGTATTTGTCTCTCTGTGCCTGGCTTATTTCACTTAGTATAAAGTCTTCCAGGTTTATCTACGTTGATCTAACCACAGAAGGCTACGTGGGATTCCGTCGTGTGCACTGTATAGCCCACGCTTTCCTTACCCGTCACCCGTGGATGGATTCTCAGTCCTCCCCATAGCTTGGCTCTTGTGCACAGTGCATCCTTGAGCTTGGTGGTCAGAGGTCTCCCGTTGATCTTCCACAGGACAATCACGGAAACAGCATGCACCTTGGTATCTTCTTCATGGGGATTTTCGTGAGGAACAGAATCGGGAGACAAGCAGTGATATATCGGTAAGAGATACACAGGTTCTTTTTCCTTTTCCCCTTGAGAGACTAGACAATTGACCTGGCGGCGAAGTTATTCAGATGAGCAAAGAGGCAGACTGTGGTGCAGAGCTGAAGCTTTCCCAACTCTTCCCAGAGCCTTGAGGGTGGAGGGGGAGCCCTGCCTTCCCTCCTCACTCCACAAAGTGTGCTGTTGAACCGGCAACGTCAGGAGAGTGGGGTGCGGGCCCCGAGTGTGTTTGGAGCCAGCCCTGCAGCTAGTTACTGGCTGATTCGCTCTGACCAGTGATTAAATCCAGGTGGGTTTCTTCCCATCACCCTGTACCCCCTGCCTGACCACAGCACTAGAAGAGCGCCAACTAATTTTTTATGTTAACAAGCAAGGAGTATTGGTAAAAATGTCTCCTAAAATCAATCAGTTTATGTTCACACCTTAAAAGACTAAGCAGGGGTTGCTGTAATCCCAGCACTCTGGGAAGCTGAGGCAAGAGGATCACAAGTTGTAGGCCAGCCAGGGAAATGTAGTGAGACCTTGTCTCAAAACAAATAAAATTCCCTTCCTTCTGGGAGGGAATTGTGTCCAGATGGACGCTGCCTGGACCAGCGGTTACTGCCGGTCATTAGGAGACATTTTCCAGGTGGAAGTGTCCTGAGTGGCTTCTGTTTCCGTAGGTCCCCACCCTATCCTTATCTCTGATATTTTTCCCTTGCTGGTTCCATACAGACGTTATTGAAGCTAGAAAGGGCAGCTAGATCTTAGGACTTAAAAGGGCTTTGACTTTTGGACACATTCAGAATCAACTCCATGTATCTACAACAAAGTGTGAATCCGCTCAATAAAATAAATACATGCAGAGTTGTAGCCAGAAATTCTTGTGCCTGCTCAGACCTAGTCAGGTATTTCCCCTCATTGGTTACTTAGGATCAGATCAATGCTTTGGTTTCTCCTTGAGGCTGCGGAAGGAAAGCAGATGTGTCTTGTACAAAAGCTGTCGAGGTGAAACAGAAGGAAACAGTGATTTGAAATTGGGATGAGTGTAAGCCGCTTACAAGCTTGGCCCTGTGTATTAGCTTTCCTGTTGCTGGATACAGTGCTCAGCACCCACAGCTAAAGCTCATGGTTTCAGGGAATTCAGTCCATGGTTGGCTGACTCCAAGGAAGAACATGATGGCTGACGAAGATGCTTATTTCAGGGTAGCTGGGAGCAAAGCGGGAGAACAGCACTGGAGAAGAGGGGGCTTATTGCCAGATATAGTTAGACCCCAGTGTCACACCTCCATGACCCACCCAGACACACCGGAAGTGTGCTTTACCAAGTCCCCTGGGTGGCTTCAAAGCCAATTAAGCTGACACAGTGATGCTTAGCCACCACACCTGTTTCTTTCAGAACTGCCTCTGGGTTTTTTCATGCTCGTTGTGCCATGGGCAAAGTCATGGGGTAGGGTGAGCAGTGTCTCCAGAGTTTCGGCAGTTGGCTTAAAGCACCAGAGCTGTAGGAAAGCGCTGGTCTCTTTTTCCTCAAGACCCTCCTTGTGGAGCACGTAGCCATGAGTCTCTGCAGCTATAATCCAGGAGACCGCTCGGCTGAGCCCATGTATTAAACACATCTTGGTAGTGTTACCATGGAAAGATACCTGGCGGAACTCTGGAAACCTGGGTAAAGAACTCATCCGTCCCCAACCAAGAGAGTGGATGTGGCCATTTGTGTCTAAATTATCCCTGCTCTAAAGTAGAGGCAGCCCTGCTTTGGAGAGAGGAAGTAAGAAGAGCACTCTGTACAGAGGAGAGGCAGTACTGTTTCTTTTCAGGCCTCAGCAGGTGTTTGTTAAGGGCTCCATGCCACGTTCTTGGCTTGGTGCTAGGAGCACAGCCGGGAAGAAGCAGAGCCACTCCAGGGGAATGGGCTCTGTGGTCCAGTTGGGTCCGGCTAGCATCTCGTCACAGAACTGAGGGTGCATAGCCCGTGGAGGACTCCCCCAGGTGCTCCTCCTTGCATGTGGGTGGTGCGGAACGGCAAAGGGTTTCGTAGGGTTGACAGAACTGAGCCTGGAAAGAATCGTTCAGGCCGGGGTGGCAGGGGTGTGATGAGCGACAGACATGTGATAACTGGAATTCCAGGCGGAGGCACTGAGTGAACAGTAGGCTGTAGTCCCGGAGGGTCAGGAATTGGCCCCAAGTAGGTCTGGGGTGCAGCATGCAGACCTGGCATGCATGGCCCTGGGTTTGATCCCCAGCACCGATCCAAAATAATAAAAATAAAATTCAAGACAGGAATAAAGTCCATAGAGAATGAGGAGGAGCACCTTCTCTCCTCGTCAGCTGCTTACTGCAGCAGATCCCGTGTTAAACAAGGCTTCCCTGAAGACAGAGGAGGGAACTGTGGAACTGCATGTGCTCGGCTCACAAATGCAGAGGCACATGAAGCATCCCCGGGCACTTTGTTTGGGTTGGCACAGCCGCACCGCAGAGCACGTGGCAGCCCGCATCTGCATGGGTTCTTCAGTCCATAGGACTTTGTAATAATGTTCTGCTGCTCTGTTGTTAAAAAGCAGGGGGCGTGGGAATGCCTTGGAAGCTTGGAAATGCGGAGGAAGAAGAAGGCAGCAAATGTCCCTTGCACCTTTAACTCGTAGCTTGGGTTGTCCGTGTCCAGACATATTTTCCATAGAATGGTTACTTGTATAAATAGGTGCGTGTTGCATTCCCTTTAGTTTTCTCCTTTGAGAGAAGGAGTGTTTTTCAGCTGTTTTAGACAGCATCATAGTTTGACACAGCGGACCTCTCCCCAACTGGGTCCGGAATCCTTGGAGCAGTGCGTGGGCAAACCCAGTTGCATTTCCTCTGTGCCAGGTGGAACGATATCGGGACCATCACCCACAACAAGTCCACTATTCTGGTGGAGCTGGTCAGCAAGGAGGAGACGGCCCTCTTCCACATGGTGAGCTGGACAGGCGGCAGGGTAGGGCCCATGGACGGGGAGCTGTTTAATATCTTTTTCTTGTTCCCCTTGGCTTAAGGGAAGTGTACTGTGTTAAGAGATGCTTTTTAGTCCTTGCCCATTGCTGTATGGCTTGTTTCAGGGTGGTGCTGGTGAAATCCCTTGCTCAAATGCCTGGTTCCAAGCTGACTTTTGGTTCTCAAATCTGGGTGCCTGTGGCTGCCTTATTGCTGATCCCTTCTCGGTGTGCCAAGGCCCTGGCACTCTGTTTACGCCCTTGTCCAGAAACCCAGCTTGGGTTGCGTTGCCTTTCCCTTTGCTGGCCGAGCTGGATTTCGCTCCCATCACAGCCCGAGCTTCCCTGCAGACTAGAGCAGCTGTGGAATCCCTCTCCTTCCTCTTCTTC
>NW_004955406.1:3427763-3510009 GCF_000276665.1 Chinchilla lanigera
TTCTCTGTCCAGTGTTTTTTCTTGGCTCTGCCTTGATTCAGTTGTTTGTCTTTGAAGCCCTGGGCTTAGAGTTAGGTAAGGACATCCCAGTATCCCAGTTCACGAGTGCAGCACCAGAGCCTTGGACACAGAAGTTTTTAGCAGACAGCATCTCTGCCCTTTCCGGGCCAGCTTTCTAGGGCGCTGCCTCTGAGATTCTTAGGTCCTTTGCCTTCTGGTGCAGCAGGTTAGTTTGTACTTGAGATACAGGGATATGGTATGGGAATCTTAACGCAATGTATATCTAATCAAGCATATGTTTATTTTTTTCCCCTCCCTTTCTTCTTTCCCAAGGATGACATTGAAAATGCAAAGTACGTTTCCCGGTTATTTACCACACGGCACAAGTTTTATAAGCAAAACAAAATCTGCACTGAGTAAGTAGACCTTGATCCCACCCTCTCCCAAGGTAGCTTGGTCACATCCAATCCGTGGGCTTCTGGGAGGTTGTAGATCACTTTTTCCATTTGTTCTTCTGCCTTGATCCTTGCTGAAGCCAAAGAAGCAGGTTAAGGCCGGGCAGGAAGGGAGGCTTTAATGACAAAGACTGGCTAGTGTAGTCTGCGCCTAGAAAAAATGCTTCACAAATTGGCCGCCCGGATGGGTGGGCCGCATTAGTGCCGTTCCAAGCCTCGGCTCTGAGTTCGGAAGAGCCGTGCGGTGCCCAATTTGCCGGGGTGGCCCTCGTGTCAGAAGCGGGGCATGTTCAGAGGTGATGACAGTGACACGCCAGCGCCGGCTTGAAAGGGAAGACGCTACTGTCATCCCCGGCCCCGGCAGCTCACACAGGGCACAGCGCGCCAACCCTGCGTGCGCTCCTGGGTCGTGCCATCTGCCTGCAAATGAGAGGCCAGGGTAATTAGAGGGCGATGTGGAAGACACTGAGAGGTGTTGCAAATCTGCGCATCGTCTTTTTAATTTAATTTGGAAATAAAGGGGCATCTGATGTGGGCTGTTTCCACGTGGCCTGACCTCAGAGAGCGCACGATGGGCTCCCTCGGTCCCCTTACCTTGGTCGTCTTCAAAGACGTTCTCAGCAGCATGTCCTTGCGCTTTGGGCACCCAAGGTGTTTAATTTGGGTTCAAAGAGCCATCGGGGATGTAGATACAAGGACGAGCCGCTTCTCCGCTCCCACGGGGGCACTGCCAGGAAGGGTAGCGTGTCGCCTTCCAGCAGGTGCAGAGAACTGGATGACTGGGTCATGGCCAGCTTTTTTCCCCATAGGACGGAGGCTCTGCACTTGGTCACTGCCGGGCTCTGACAGTGTATGTGACAGTCCTAGGCCTTGCAGTAAATCTGCTCTCCAGGTGAATCAGAAGGCCCGAGACGGGGATGGCAAATTAGGCAGCAGTGCGTTTCTCACAGCCCTGTTCTCACATGCGCGCTGCACACCATTTTTGATCAGATTCCTTGGTTGCTCTGTGCGGTTCTACTCTGCTGTTTTCCTTTGACTTGTCAGGGTGTCCTTGACATTAACAAGAGTTCTGTAGTTGACTTCTGCAGGGTCAATCAAAAACTGTGCTGAGAAGAGGGATTTCACTGTAGCCCTTTGGCTTACCCATTTCTCAGCAACTGGCTGTACGGGGTGACTTCCTGAGGGTGTTCCCTTTATGATCTTTTCTTCTAATTTACTGAACTTCACCTATGAGACTGAAAACCAAGAAGAAATTGCTTTTCATGCTACTCCTATAATAGGCCTTCCTTGCTCCTTCCTGATGTGGTATGGGAGGTTCCTGTTAGAAATTTTTTTTTTAAACATTTATTTTAGTAGTACGTGTTTCCAGTGCATAATGATGACATGCATCGTGAGGAATTGGCACATGTACGTAATATAGCTTAATTTTTTTGAGCCTGGGGCTGATTAAAAATCTGATTAAAAATTGGGGCTGTCTTGTCACATGCAGATTAAATTCTAGATGCGATTTCATGCACTCAGCACAGACCTGCTAAGCAGTGGGACATCCCTCCAGAGCTGACCGAAGTAGCATCGTCTCAGTGGCCTCCTCCTCCATGGGGGCGCAGAGTCCTTGTCCGGGACCGTCCATGCTCTCACCTCTGACAGATGGTCACTGGTTTTTCTGTCTCTGCAGGGCCCCTGTTTGTCATCTGTTAGTGTCGTTCCAGGGGAGTAGTTCCTGCGTTTTGGGGAGGAAAGGCGAGGGGAGCGTGTTTCATGCCGGCCTGGTGACATTTTATCCGGCCAGCTGTTTAAAAAGTTCAACATTGCTCTGTCGTGTCCATCGTAGCTTAAAAAACATTGTATGATCAGGAAGTCAGGAAGGGGGCGATCTGAGAGTAACAAGAGTCCTTTCAAGAACTTTACCTTGATAAAGGCTTCATGTCCTGTTTTTTATTTTATTTTTTTATGATAATACTGCGGACTGGGGAAATGTTGCTACAGCCCTTGGGACCCGTTGGTCAAAAACATCTTTGACTTCGGCTTTTAAGAATTGGACAATATTCCACATTCCCATTCACTTTTAGCTCTGCTTTTTTCTTTCTTTTTGTTGTGTACATCCCTTTGGTGCTCAGGCTGTAGCAGTCTGGTTAAGGGTATGTGGTAGCTCAGTGGTAGTATACTTCCTTAGCAATAGAAGAAAATAAAATATAATTAAAAAGGATCTTGTCAGAAAAATATTTGTACTACATGTTATCTTAACAAGAAGTGTTTTTATATGCTCATGCTGAAAAATATTTTACCAATTTTGGAATTTCATTTGACTAGAAGCATTTTTAAAAGATATTTTTTCTTTTTGCTCCTCATAATCTTTATTATCAGAGATTTAAACAGCCACTAAGGTACAAAGAGTACAATTTTTTAATGCCTGTGTCATCATAATAGTGGTGTTTTTCAGTTTTATTTCTTTAAAAATAAATCTCATTCTTTTAATATTAGCTGGTAAAACTTATTACTCAAGTAGCACAAGTTCCAGACATTTTGAGAATAAAGAGAAGAATAAAAAAGGAAGCGAAAATGCTTCTTAGCATCAGCATCGAGACGTGAACAGTGTGGATGTTTTGGTGTATGTCTGGCTGATCTTGCCATTTTTCCCTTTCCTTCTTCCCTAATCTGTCTGCCCTTTTTATAGCTGATCAGTAATAATGGCCATTCTTGTTTTTTCCAACTTTTCACATAGGCAGTCTAATTCTCCACCCCCCATCAGACGCCAGCCCACCTGGAGCCGGTCCTCCCTGGTGAGTGTGACATCTTCTGATCCAGCAGACCGACCGTTGGCGGGAAGGGCTGGAGGGCAGAGGGATCGGGGGCCTTGTGGGCAGGGGCGAGCTTTGTGAGACCGCAGAGGGCATCAGCCTGCCAGGAGGTGTCTCGAGCATCCATTGTGCCCCCCGATACCCATCTGTGCCCTTCACTTCCGGAAAGGCAGCTCCGGGGGCTCCCTGTAGGTCTGACTCCAGCGCAGTGTGCCATTGTCTTCAGCAGAACCCTCCGGTAGGATTCTCTGCTGTCTTTCTACCTTGTTTCCCACTTTCCATCTCTTGTGGTCATAGCATAGTGACATTGCTTCCGTTCTAAGCTCCACTAATGCTTTCGTGTTCCCTGCTGTAGAATGAACTTAATAAGCTAGTCAGAAAATCCTTCCTAAATGAGCAAAAATTGAGTGACTCTAGTAAGTGGTCTCAGGTAGAGTCTTGGATGGGAATGATTGACTGAACATGTTCTAATTTTAAGGCTTTGATTAGCCAAAAACATTTGAATCGATCCACTTTCCCCCCTAATCTTTTAGGTTTTCTTTTCTATTTTAATTTCTCTTTTCATTTTGTGTGTGGTCTAAGACTTGTTACTTTGAGGATGATTCAAGGATAATAGGGCAGATAGTAAGCGTTGGTCTCCTTTAAAAGTTTCTGCTTGTTTAGTCACAATTCTTCAGGGTTATGACTTTCTGTGCACAAATGAAGTAGATATGTGGCCCTTTTATTTTTCTAGATGAATAATCCCTTTGAGCTGATAGGAGCATCACATAGAAGCTTTGTATGAAGCACAGCCCCACTGATAGTTTCTAGCTTGTCTTTTAGAAGGAAAGTTTTGAAGATAATTACTCTTTTCTGGAAAATGCACAGACATGGACTCTTGAAGCCCAGAGCTGGGCCAGTGGCGTCCCTGGAGAGCCCCCAAGCCTGGCCACTTGTTACAGTCCCTCACACGTGTGCTCTGCCTTGGAGATCCAAAGGACATGCTGGGCTCCCCCTGTAGCACCAGTGAATTCGTTCATGGCCCTAGTTTCTCTGTTCTTATGTTCTTTGTTAATTTATTTCCTTTTCTTTACAATCCATTGTTCTAATTAGTAAGATCATTTTGCATTTATGTCCACGAAACTATGAGAGGCAGACTGTGAAAGGCCACCTTGGGCTCTGATCTGGTCCCAGTTATCCAGAAAGGAGACAGAGCCTTACCATTCTTATTGGGATGAAGACAGACTTGGGGCCCCCCTCCCCCTGCACACTAGGTTCAAAACATTCACAAGAATTCTTGCAGCAAGGGAGAGGAAGTCCAGACTCTTTGTCTGTCCACCGCCTTGTCCCTGGCCAGGGTGCCGGTCACTGATTTTCTTTCCCCTTCTGCTGCTGTGTGATAGCACCCGATCTGTTTCTGTATGTGCGGATCTGGAAAGAAATGGGAGAATATATGGGAATAGACATGGAAATGAGATTAATACTATAATGCTTAAGTGGTATTTGAAGAGCTAGTTCTTCTTACTTTGTGCCCGTACACTTAGGCCAGCGCATGAACAGTCACTTCATGGATTTCTTTTCTAAAATAAGAGCAAAAGGAGGTGTTAACCCTCCTTTCTTTGCTGTGTACAAATCTCTCCTCACTATTAAAAACAAAAACAAAAAAAACCTTAAATTCGACCATCGTAGGGCGGACAGATGGAGTTGAATTATGTATTGTCAAGGAGAGGAAAACTATTTTTAATTTACAACTCAAAAATCAGCCAGGCGAACCCTTGAGGATGTTTAGGAACAGGGACATGGCACCTCTTCTCTGGTACCAAGTGGCCCTCCCCGGGGTGCATTTCATTTCAATGTTTTTGTTTCTTCTCTCTTGATTCCTTTGAAGCTTTGTGCCCCTTGTCTGCATTCCCTTCTTTATTTGCCCTTTTGATGCCAGATGTCAGGAAACTGGGGCTCCTGTTGGCTTTGGCCTCTCGTTTGACCTCGGCTTCGTCACCATTCTCTTCCTCACGAAGCATTAATTTTTAAAGTTCCATCTATAAGGCTGGTGGAAATACAGACAATCACCTTGTCTAGTGACTTGCGAACTCCTCTATCTAGATACACTTCCATGAGACAGAGTCCCTTACCTGGAACCCCGATACCGGGATAAAAATGAGTGGTTGAGCTCAGGGAAGAAACCATGTTTGTTTGATGGACAGGAACTCGAAACCTAGTGAAGTTAAATGACTTGCTCTAGGTCGCAGTTGGGAATTGCCGTATTTCCTTTGCTCACCCAGTGGTCAGGCCATCAAAGTTTTGTTTTGTTTTTTCTTCCCCTCAAAGTGTTGCCCTCTCCTGCAGCAGGCAGTGATGGGGTCGCCCCTCGGTGGCCGCCCGTAAGAGTCTAGTGGAAAAGAGTGTGTGCGGGGGTGAGGTGTGCTCCCTGCCTGGCGTCTTCCACGTTGTTCCTGCGGTGTGGAGGAGGAATAGTGGCTGTGAGCACTGCAGGCTCGTTACGGGTCACTTTGTGGATTTTTATGTCACTTCACCACTGGGCCCGGCCTGACACTAATAACCCTGTACCTCTTTGAAGTTGCTGTGGACCTGTGAACCGGGGTCTGTGCTGATGGGTAGGAGCTTGTGGCCCCAGGAGGGGGCCAATTTTGAATAGAATGAAACAGGTTTCCTTTTTATTTCTTAGCTGGGTCATCCTAAGGTCCCCGTTCCCATTATACCTGTTAAGAAGGCGGGCGTAGAAGACACAGATAATGAATAGCTGCACCAGGCTTTGGACTGTGGCCTCTTGCTCTTTTGACCTTAAACCAACTTCCTTGTTTCTCCCTTGCTGTTTCACGGGTCCTGGGCTTCGTGGTGATGTGGGGCGGGGTGCAGATGAGTGGAGTGGGGATCAGGGCTTCCTGTAGCCGGAGGTGGCGGGCTGGCGCTGGGGAGCGTCTGCCAGGCCTTCCCAGCCTGCTGTGTCCTCTCTTCCAGCCCCGGCAACAGCCGTACATCCTGCCTCCCATACACGTCCAATGCGGCGAGCACTACTCGGAAACACACACGTCACAAGGTAACGTGCCTCGGCCCTGTCCCTCGGCCCTGTCCCTCGGCCCTGTCCCTTCCGAACGCAGAAAGTTGAGCACCAGGTAGGAGTTGGGAAGTTCTTCTCTTTCCTAAGGGACGGTGACGCTTTCCTTCGAGCATGGCCATTGGCTGAGTGACAGGAGCCAGCATGTCAGGTTGTGAAATGCTTATAGAAGATCAGTTACTCCTAAAAGAACAGCTTCCTGGAACTGGCTGCCAGGGGCTCCGAGGCCAAGGCACTGGGCAGGTTCCTGTCCTCTCTGTTTTGTCCGTGGGCCTGGGGAGGCCGGGACCACGGAGCCCAGCTGAGCACGCTTGCCCTCCTTGCCAGTGTCGGAAGCCGATAGCAGCAGGTGTCTCGGTGACAGAGAACACAGGCTCCAGGACAAGCGGGAAAAACAGGCCCAGCCTCTCTCAGCTTTCTGCTTATCTCTCCAACCTCTTTCTCAGTGCGATTAATCGTCGCTTCTCAGAGTAAACAAAATCTGTTTTATTCCTTTTTCTCCCAAAACATCTCCCGTGAAAAAATGCATGAAAGAGCCCAATTCCATTAGTGATAGCAGTGGCAGTGATAACCATTAACAATAACAGAGCAATGGTGGCATGCCAGCCACTCTCTAAGTACTAATTCAATCCTCAGTATAAACTACAGGTACCGTTATTACTGCCGTCTCACAGATATGGGAACTGGGACATAGAGAGGTAGATGGTGGCATTGGGATATGCAGATCGGCACCTCTGAATCCTGACACCAATCCCTTGTCAGTAAAGGAGATGAGATGGCAGAAAACCGTGGATGCTGATATTGTATTAAATGGATCATAAGTTTCTGTTTTACCACCTCTTGGCTATGTTGAATCCTCTGTGATAGGAAAGTTTGAGCCGGGGAACTGAGACCATCAAGTTGTTTATCACGAGAGTACATTTTATAAGCAAAGTTCCTCTGCTTCCAGGGGAAGATACCAAGCTCTGTGGGAGGCAGATAAATCGCAGCACCTTGGCCTCTGGGTTCTCTTAGTTTTTCCTGCCTGGCTCTTCCGATTAGATCTGGATCCACACCCCTCCTTTTCAAACAGTTGAATACTTGCTGTTACTATCTCTGTTTTTACCTTTTCTGATTTTGCCTTTCTGCTTGTCGCATGCTGAAATAGTGAACATGATCGTGACTAGGTCACAGAAGTGTTTTGGCTGGAGGTTACCTGCCTAGAGTGTGGGGCCTGCAGAGGAATAGGAATGAATGGACCTTAGTTTAGAAATCCTCTGCGCTCTCTCTCTCTCTCTCTGTCTCTCTCTGTCTCTCGGCTTTTAACTATAACAATTTTCTTTTTCTACTTGAGTTGACCCCCTTGATGAAATCAGAGCTAGAGGAAGACTTCAGGAATGGCTCAATGATCTCTTGGTCATTTGCCTTCCGTTCATTGCTGCTTAGCACGACCTAGCCGGGCTGATCTCCTGGCTGTTTCTTTGTGAATACTCAGCGGTCCCCTGGGTCAAGGGACATTTCTGTTGTAGTCAGTAAGAGCAAGTCCAAGTACTGGGTAATTTCCCATCTACTGCTTCAGGGAAGTTCTTGACTTCCTGGCCCAAATATCCAGTCCTGTTACAGCTGAACCAGGCACACAAGGACGCGTCTGTCCAACGCAAGGGACGCGGTTGGGGTCTGGTGACAAAGCTCATGGCAAAATCGAGAGCTGTGCCCTATGTGCCTTTCTTTGTTCAGCTCAGACCTCTCAGTGTGCTCTGGACAGTTCCTTCTATATGCTGGCGTCTGCCTGAGATACTGTCAGTTGTTCAGTGGGGCGTGTGGGCGGAGGTCATGGAATTTCTCCTTTCATGACTGACTTAAATTAAGTGGGCAGGAACTTTATCGGCACAGGGTGGTGTGAAGGTTCCTGTGTGTGTTTGACTTGTAGATAGCATTTTCCATGGGAACGAAGAGGCCTTGTATTGCAATTCTCACAACAGCCTGGATTTAAACTACTTGAATGGCACTGTCACCAACGGGAGCGTGTGTAGCGTCCACAGCATCACCTCCCTCAGCTGCCCCCAGAGTTTCATCCAGACCTCCCCTGTGTCCTCCAACCTCAGCATCCCCGGGAGCGACATCATGCGGGCCGACTACATCCCCAGCCACCGGCACAGCGCCATCATCGTGCCGTCCTACCGGCCAACCCCCGATTACGAGACGGTCATGCGGCAGATGAAGAGGGGCGTGGTGCACGGGGACAGCCACAGCCAGTCCCTGCGGAACCTCAGCATCCTCAACGCGCACGCCTACAGCCAGCCCGAGGAGCTGGTGTACAGCCAGCCGGAGATGCGCGACAGGCACCCCTACACTGCACCCTATACCCCGCAGGGGGGCTACGGCCACGCCCTGGTCAGTCCAGCCGACCACATGAACCCCAAGAGTGGCGCAGTGCCCAGCAAGCCCCGGGCCAGCGCCATCTCGCACACGGTGAGCACCCCGGAGCTGGCCAACATGCAGCTGCAGGGGCCCCAGGGCTACCACGCGGCCCACATGCTCAGGAACTATCTCTTCCGGCCGCCACCACCCTACCCCCGTCCCCGTCCCGCCACGAGCACCCCGGACCTGGCCAGCCACCGCCACAGGTATGTCAGCGGCAGCAGCCCCGACCTGGTGACCCGCAAGGTGCAGCTGTCTGTGAAGACATTCCAGGAGGACAGCTCCCCTGTGGTGCACCAGTCCCTGCAGGAGGTGAGCGAGCCCCTGCCGGCCACCAGGCACCACGGTCCGGCCACCAAGCGCCACAGCCTGGAGGTGATGAGCAGCATGGTGCGCGGCATGGAAGCCATGACGCTGAAGTCGCTGCACGGCCCCATGGCTCGGCGCAACACGCTCCGAGAGCAGGGCCCGCCCGGGGAGGCGGCCCAGCTGCCACAGTTCCACCACCAGAAAACCTTCTCTGATGCCACCATGCTGATCCACAGCAGCGAGGATGAGGACGAGGATGAGGAGGCGCCCGTGGCCGCCCCGCCACACATGCCTGCGCTGCAGGAGAAGGTGGAGTACAGCGCCCAGCTGCAGGCCGCCCTGGCCCGGATCCCCAACAAGCCCCCGCCCGAGTACCCGGGGCCCAGGAAGAGTGTGAGCAACGGGGCGCTGAGGCAGGACCAGGGCACCCTCGCCCCCGCCGCGGCCAGGGCCCGGATGCTGAGGCACGGCCCCGCCAAGGCGCTCAGCGTCTCCAGGGCCGACCAGCTGGCTGTCAATGGCTCCGCCCTGGGCCCGTCCATCTCTGAGCCCGACCTCACCAGCGTGAAGGAGCGGGTGAAGAAGGAGCCGGTGAAGGAGAGGCCCGTGTCCGAGATGTTCTCCCTGGAGGACAGCATTGTGGAGCGGGAGATGATGCTGAGGGTAAGTGTCCCTGCCCCAGCGCCATCCACGGTTCCATGCAGGTGTGAGGCCATTCAGGTTTGTCTCTTTGTTACTGAATTTTCACATTTTTATTAGTGTATGTTTGTAGTACATAATGATCACACTCCTCGTGTGGAGTTGTACTTAACCACATCCTTGTTTTTTTTTTTTTTCCTGGTACCAGGAATTGAACTCACAACCTTGCGCTTGCCAGGCAGACTCTATGCCGCTGAGCTAAATCCCCAGTCCCCCACATCCTTGTTTTTTGATACCAAGACTCTGAGCTCAAGGCCTTGCGCTTGCCAGGCAGGCACTCTCCCACTGAGCTATATCCCCAGCCCAGCTCATCTTAATTCTTTTTATTTCTCCTCCTCTTTCTACCCTCTTCCTCCATCTCTGGTTCCCCTTCTCATTTTAAAAAGATCTACTTTCCTGTTTTCTCCTACCTCACTTTTATTCTGCTCTTTAATTTCTGTGTACATTGAGTTTCTCATCTACGAGAAACCGTGCAGTGGTTAAGCTTGTATGTCTGATTTATTTCACCTACCATTCTCAAGGTGCATCTGTTTTCCTACACATAACTCAAATTTGTCCTTTTTTGTAGCAAATACCATGTTTTAATCCATTCTTCTGATGGTCTGCTTTTAGAGGATCATTAGAGCCCTCTGAGAAGCTGAGGCAGGAGGATCACAAACCTGAGCTCCGTGTTGGCAGCCTAGAGCTAGGGAGACCCTGACTCATATAAAAAATGAAGAAAAGCGCTGGAGATGTAGCTGCAGTGCACAGGTGCTGGGTTCGATCCCCACTGTCGCCAAAACCCAACCAAACCCTCCATTACTGTCGTCCTGGAAATGTTCACTTCTTCAGAAAGTAATTTAATTCTGTAACTAATGAAACCAGGTTGACTTCTTTTCGTTCACCCAGCTGCACCACCTGGGAAGCCCAGACCGGTCGGAGCTTAACACTGGCTTGGCTGGGGCTTGTAGACTCCATTTCTAAGTCCAAGCCGGCCCCAGTTTTAAGGAAGTGGAGTTGCTGGGCTGACTCACTCACGGTCTCGGCCTCTCCGTTTTGGCAAAGTCCGGCAGCCCTGAGTTTGGAACCTGCATTAACTTTTCCCACTTCTGCAAGCCGAAGGGAAAGTGACGGGTGTACCTGGGCCTCCCGGAAGGAGTGCCTTTGGCTGGGGATGGAGTGAGTGAGACTTGCGGGTGGGTGTCTGGTGGCAGGAGCTTCCTAGCTTGGAAAAAAGTAACTCATGGGCCTAAAGGGATTTTCCATGGCTCTTGCCCCCACACCTCTTAAAAGCAGCATTAGCAGGAAGAATCTGGATTCTGTCCAAGTATTCAGCTTAGCTCTTTCCCCTCCCGAGTGTGGTTAGTGATGTCCTCGTGGTCCTATGGCCTCCACGAAGTCCCTCTTTCCCCATTTCTTGTTACCACATTCAACAAAGCACCTGGAGCCAAAACCATGGTGCTGGTCCCCATGAGGGTCACCCAGGAGCACGGGGTTCTGCTATCTTTTCCGTAATGCTGTTTTCTTCTATCCATGCAGAGAATAGTGACTCGCAAACTTCACCCACCAACCTCTGCTTCGGGCACATAATTATGCCAGTCCTATCCCATTTTCCCTGTGGCATTTCCTCTCAAATCCCGTACACACAGGAGCTGAAGTGCCTCGACCTTCAGCCAGGGTCCCGACCTTAGAGGAGGACCGGGTGGCCAGGCAGGATGGAGCCCAGCACCTCCAGGATATTAACTGCAGAACCATGACCCTCAACCTAAGGGCATCCCCCCATCTCAGTTCTGTCAGGGTGGGAAAGCAGTGCGGAACATTAAGCACCTGGAAGTGGGGGGCAGGTGTGGGGAGAATGTGCCCTGGGGCAGCCTCGGTGTGTGCAGCCCTGGTGGGGTGATGTATGATTCAGGGCCCCCGCCTTTCTGGCTTTTCCTCCTGTGAGGCCTTGAAGTCAGCTCCCAGCCCCCACCAGGAAGTCGGCCGCAGAAGAGGAAAGGCATTTTTCTGTCCTTGCTGGAAGCAAATAGGCTGAGTGGGAGCCAGGAACCTCCTGTGATGAATCCTGGGTTTCGGGTTTCAGTGGGCAGGTAGACAGGAGTCCTCCAAAGACAGGCGAGATCCTGTCTGTGTCAAGCAGGCGCAGTTGGGGTCCCCTGGGGAAGGGGGAGGGGGAGGGGGAGGGGGAAGGGCAGGAGGCAGGGATCTCAGGATCATTTCCCCAGGACTCTTGCTTTCTCAGAACTTCGAACTAAAAGAGGTGCTGGGGGGAATTATCTTTCACAGAAGTGAACTACTAAGCAAACAACTGCAAAGGTAAATCCCAAGTCTCCTGTGCCCCCACCTCCTTGCCTGGAGCTGAGGGAGGCCTCAGGCCGTCAGAAAGGGTTCCTGTTAGCTAGAAGTCTGTGGCTCCTCCTCCCTCTGGTCAGGGCTTGCCCAGCTCTGAGATGCTCCTGTATTTGCTGCTGGATCACCTCGAAGCTGGGGTGCCCCCCACTCAAAGGCCACATTCTGGCTGGAGGTGACATTACTCTGTGACCACTCATTTCCCTCCGGGTTAGAATGGTCCGCTCACCCCATGTGATCTAGCACCCTGACTGAGGAGAGACACCTCCCTGGAGCCGGACTTTATAAAGGACAGAATGAGAAAAAAGTCTCTAGTTGCTTGAACAGAAATGAGGGCTAACAGAAACCCTTCCCCAGAAGAGTCTGCAGATTGCTGGTGCTTCAGTGTCAGTCAGAACCTCCATAAAACACACAGTTTCTAGCCAGGCGTGGTGGTGCATGCCTATAATTCCAGTTCTGTGGGAGGCTGGGGCAGGAGGATTCCAAGTTAGAAGTCATCCTGGGCATCTTGGTGAGACCCCATGTCCAGATGAAAAGGGATGAGAATGTAGCTCAGTGCGAAGGCCCTGGCTCAATCCCCAGTGCTGCAATAAAACAAAACAAAAAACTCAGCTCGCCTCTTTCTGTCCTTAACAAAGACCCTCTAACCTCCAAGACAGAATTGTTTCTAAGAGCTGCTCTCAGTGGGCTGACTTCGTACCTCCCTCAGCCTTGAGGACAGCCGGGGCACCCATAGCCAGGCCCTCACTGAACCAGGCGCAGACAGTGGGCGCTGGGGAGGCCAGGATGTGACCAGGAGTTTGCTAAACACTACATCCCTGTGCTTCTGGGACTGGTGCCCGTCAGTGGACGGGGACCAGGGGTTAAATATGAGATTTGCACCCTTAAGATGGAGTGGATACCCAGGAAGATTTTCCTCTTGTTCTACATCTGCCTCTGTCTCTCCATCAACAGCACAGCAGTTTTGAAAGCTTTGCAGCTGTCTGTGGGAAAGGCCCATCCTTGGACTGGATCGGATTATTCGTGTGGTTTTCTCTTGTCCTCGTTGGGTCTTCCCGTGCCCGTCTTTCTAAAGCCTGTCGCACCTCCCCCCCTTTGTGGGCGCTGTGTAACACTGTGTGTTTGTTCATCTTTATCTGATGAGTGAATGAATTAATTACAAATAAAAACACAGGAGTCCAGCAAGTGCTGGCATCCTCGGGCACCGTGGGAAGAAAGGCAGAGCTTGCAACTGCCCTGCTAATAGCGATGACCTGCATTCCTTGGCTGGGGAGTTGCAGATTTGGGGAGATTAAAACACATTCCAGCCCTCTGCCGGCACTGTAAACATTGAGAACATGCCTTTTCTTGCTGCAAGAATCTAGAGAAGCAGAAGATGGCAGGCCTGGAGGCGCAGAAGAGACCGCTGATGTTGGCAGCGCTGAACGGCCTCTCGGTGGCCCGGGTCACGGGGCGGGAAGAGTGTCGCCACGATGCCACCCGAATCCCCATGGATGAGAGGGTAAGTGGCGGGTTGGTCTGATGTGTGATTCATTCTCAGGGGTCTTGATATAGGGGAAAGAAACTCCCAACCTGCTAGATGTCTGGTTCGTGTTCTCTAAAACTGAAGAGTGAATTTTGGGAACACCGGAGGTTAAGAACAGAATATACTTACGGGGGGAAAGAAAGCTTCTGTTCAAGAGAGAGAGACAAAAGGGGTGGCCAAGGACCCGGCCTTTTCTAGGGATTTTTATAGAGCAAATCCATGACGCGAGGCGGATCCAAGGTGCGATGGGAAATCCCAAGGTGGGCATGGGGTGGGACAAAACTATGGTCAACCAATAAGATTACAAGCATAATGGCTCAGGAAAAATGGATTAAATCGGGAAGCAAATCACATAGCAAGCAGGAATGAATGTAGAACAAGAGCTTTTCCTGTGGGGGATTGGGTTAGTGACTCTTCCGGGCTTTTATAAGGTGATCAATACCTACTTAGAATATCAGTCCCTGATGTTTATCCTTAGGGAGGTATGTGGTTGCATTTGTTTTATCTTTCATCTTGAGGTCTGGCCCAAGCTGAGGTGCCCCTCCCCTGTAGTTGCAAGGCGTCTCCTGTCTGCGTTGGCTCCTTTGAAGGCCTCACCCTGTCTGACTGCCTATAATATTTCTATCTAACTCAGCTGGCTACAACAGACTCAGGACCCATCCCTGCTCTCGGCCCAGACTATGCCATGAAGTTTTCAGTTTGAGAGTAGGGAAACCTGGTCTAACTCTATCGTATTAAATCGATTCTTCCTGCTTTATCAAATTGGAGCGCCAACGCTTGGCCGTACGGACCAGCCATCAACAGGTTGTGTGAGCCTAGTCAAGTCACTCCATTTCTCTTGGCCTGTTTGCTGCTTTCATAAGACGAGGATACGAAATCGTTTCTCCAGCTTTCTAGTTTTATGGTTTTTGTCAAGGGCTGTTATTTCTTAGGTAGCGATTTCTTTATCCAGACATCTATAGAGATTGTTGAATATGCTGTCCCCTTGGGTAGCTATGAATCGTGGCTGATTCATAGTTGGCAGGATAATGCATTGTGAGAACTGTGGTTTTGAAAAGCAGACAGTTGTGTGGCAGTGTTTCGGAGGTGAAGGAAGGTGTCGGGAGGTTAAGAAGCCGTTGTAGGAATGTAATCGAATGCTAGTAACATTCGGGTGTTAGGTTTCTGCCAGCGTGTATTCAGTATTTGACTGCTCCTAGGTCCCAGAGAGATTCTGTAGAGGGTCATGTCATCAGATAATACCACTCTGTTAAAATTAATTTGGCCACGGAGGGAAACTAAGGGGATGGGATTCAGTGTTCAGGCCTGCACCACTGTAGATCAGTATTGTCTTAAAATTTATCTCGGTCAGAACAGCTGTGTACATGGAGGACAGGCTGTGGGGCTTACGGAGATTAGCAATCTCTGATCATTCCGGCTTCAAGTAGGCATTAATATCGAAAGTATTGATCTTAAATTTCAGCTGAAGCCAATTTGTTCGATTTACAGCATGGATGATAAGGAAAATGGTTATCAGACCAGAAAAGCTAGTGATCAGATTAAGGATGAGACAGATCACCCAGCACTGTGTCCCTTTGCGCACCCTTCGCCATACATACCACAAATAACCTGGTTGTTTTGTTGGGGTCTGTGGGTGAGATCCTCCCGAGAGCTGAAGGCTCACTTCTGTTGCAGTTCAGAACCCTGAAGAAGAAGCTAGAAGAGGGCATGGTGTTCACAGAGTACGAACAGATTCCAAAGAAAAAGGCCAATGGCATTTACAGCACCGCGGCTCTGCCGGAAAACGCGGAGCGCAGCCGCATCCGGGAGGTGGTCCCTTACGAGGAGAACCGTGTGGAGCTGATGCCGACCAAAGAGAACAACACCGGCTACATCAATGCCTCCCATATCAGGGTGAGTGGGGGGCATGGTGGGAGGCCGTGGGGCCAGAGGAAGAGCGTTAGGGGTGAGGCGGGTGTGGTGGTGCACGCCTGTCATCCAGCCACTCTGAAGGCTGAGGCAGGGGGATGCTAAGTTGGAAACCAGCCTGGGCAACTTAGCCACTTAGAGAGATCCTAACTCAAAATAAAAGAAAATAGAAAGGGTCAGGGTATAGAGCTCAGTAGTACCACACTTGCCGGACATACGCAAGGCTCTTCATTCAATGCCCAGGTCTGCCTCAAAAAAAAAAAAAAAAAAAAAAATATTATGGGCTACAACTGTGCCTCCTGACCTGTCCCTCAGCCCCCTACAGGGTGCTTTTGAAGTCCCATGCTTTGACATCTGTCATCTGTCCAAGCAGAGAGTGTAGCTTGAAGTCTCAACTCAGCTATTTGTCAAGCTTGCTTATTACTGAGGGTCAGAGTTTTTCCTCAGTGAGTGACAGCCCTCTCTAAACTCCTGGGGAAAAGGAGGATTGTCCTTCTCAGCTAGTAGTTAGCAAGTGATGGAGACTTTGGAAGTCACAGGTACCACGGTCATTGAAGTTTTTATTCTGGTCCATAGCAGCAAAAACTCTCTTCTTGTTGGTAGCACACTATGGATTCTTCATTTTAGAGGTGACTCCGTTTTGCAAAACATTTAGAAGAGTGGACTAATTTAAAGGTGTACTTGATACTGAATCTCACAAGACTTGCAGCTTTAGTCAGTGAATTGGTAGTCTTGGGCTTTTGTTAGTATTTCAGACACTTCAGGCTTTCGTATCTCTATATTTCAGAGCTTCGCTAGACCTCAGCCAGCATTTAAAGTTGAGGAGTTTAAAAACCAGAAAGTACTGTTGGAAGAAACCTGGAAGGGCAACAATCACAGATCATGTTGGCGTTTTTGCTCTTTAGTTTTGAGAATGTGAGCCAAAGCAATAAAGAAATGAACCCCAGGACGCTCTTTGCTAAACAGAGGGTGGACTTAGTTTATTTAGATTCTGAAACAACGAGCAGAATAAGGCACTCAAAGATTCAGGGGCTGCAGCTGCTCCTCGCTGCCGTGTCTGTGAAAATCTTACCAAGCGGTGTTCTTTTGCCTCATCCTTGGGCCAAATCTCCTCCACCGTTTTCCATCTGCTCCCTGGAAAAAGCTGTCACTGCAAACGGCGCCTGCCGGATACAGTTAAGCGCGATGCCTCCCTTCCTGCTCGTTCTCTGAGGCCCAAGCTTTGTCGCTGGGACCCAGGGTAGACACTGGTGCATTTAACAGACTGCAGAGCCTGTGAGGGCTTGTCCTTGTGTTTTTGGAACAGAGCTGTATATTTTGCCAATGTTTTCTCCCCTGGGTTCCCAGCAGCCATTAACGCAGAGCAGAGATTTATTTGCTCTAGAGGTAGATTCACATCTGTGAAATCTACCTCGGTAGCGCTGGTTGTGGAGATTTTACTGCCGTTTTTAATTCGCTCCTGTCAATACTTGGAATCCACAGAGAGGCCCCAGGCAGCAGCATCTCTGGAAGGATTTATGGTTCCTATATGTTGGGTGCTAAACAGCCTGATGTTGAAAATCACAGTTCCACAGATAAACTAAACTCCTAGCCAGTGAATATATGAATGTTTCTCGCACCATACTTGGAAAATAGATTTTTCTTGCTAGCTTTAACCTGAACATGTCTTATGTAATGAGACAATCCCTGACATTGGTTTGGCTTGAATCGAGGTATACTATATGGTTTCATAAAATAAACGAGGGCAGAAAGTTTGAACAGCGATCACGTTATTGCGCCTGGAACTCTCGGAGCTCTGCCTTACATGAGTGGGTAAGAAGAAGGCCTGTCCTTGCGAATCAAGGTGCAGGAGTGCAAGAAGAGCAGACGGAATCCCTGCAAAGGCCACCTCCTCTTGTTAGCGTGACCTTCCACATCTGGGCCTCAGCTTACGCCCTGTGACTCTCCGCAGCTAGCATATATATGTGTATTTTTAATGTGCACTAGTTTGCACATACTGTGAATTATAGACAAAAATAGATGAGGTTAATATAGTTTGATAGGTTTGAGTGGCAAAA
This sequence comes from Chinchilla lanigera, assembly GCF_000276665.1. Classification (NCBI taxonomy): domain Eukaryota; kingdom Metazoa; phylum Chordata; class Mammalia; order Rodentia; family Chinchillidae; genus Chinchilla; species Chinchilla lanigera. The sequence continues at coordinate 3,445,298 of NW_004955406.1, forward strand.
AAGGTAGTATTTCCATGGGAGAACGTGTCACTGGCTGTCACTAACCCATCTGGCCCCAGGCCTGCTACTCAGGTTTGAAGGTGGCTGTGCAGGAACGGGTCTGCACAGGACCCCCTCGATCTTGGGGTTCACTTGCTGACGCTTTCCTTGGTTGCAGGTGGTGGTCGGTGGGGCCGAGTGGCACTACATCGCGACTCAGGGGCCCCTGCCGCACACGTGCCATGACTTCTGGCAGATGGTGTGGGAGCAGGGGGTGAACGTGATTGCCATGGTGACTGCAGAAGAGGTAAGGGGCGTGACACAGCCCGAGTCCTCTTTCTGGGAAAGGATGGACAGAGGATGGCGCTAGGTCCGAGGACTTGGCTGCCCACCTTCCCCTTGCTGCTCTGTCTCCGCAAATCCTGTCCCCTATGGTCTGCGTCCCTTTTCTAAGAATGTCTGACCCCACACCTAGATAGTTTTTGTGGTGGCTTTCTCTCCTCCCATGGTCACGTGACTCCTAACGTTTCTGTTGGGCTTGCTGCGCATGCCGATGAAAACAAAGCCACACAAAACCAAAAGCCGCCACACTTGAGTTCCACCCGTCCCCTGTGGGGACCAGCACCACCTTCTTCCCCCTGGACTTGGAGAACCTGGGGGTGCTCTGAGCCCAGCGACATCCATTTGAGACCCAGGCCCGGCCCGCCCACATGCCGTGGTGCTTGTCAGCCGAAAGGGGGCCAGAAGCCGTTGTTCCTGGAGTGGTATCTACTCTGTGGGAGAGGAGAAAAGAAAACCGTGTCTCTTCCTTTGCCAAGGCAAACACAGTGTTTGTGTTGTAGCTGGAGCGCTCCGTGCTGCCCCGTCCCCAAGGGGTTGCGCTTGCTGCGCTGGGGGAGGGAGAGGTGTTGCGTTGCTTCTCTTGTCACAGTCTCAGATTCTTTTCCAGCCACCTCCTTTTTGTTCCTTTCATGAAATGCCAGCTTCTGTTTCTGTAGTCGCTTAAGGGAGCAGCTTCCTGCATTTCTACCAAGACTCACGATGTTGCAATAACCCTTTCCTAACTGCTGTGCAGGGCCAGGGCGAAGAGAATGGGGGCGGGGTTCAGGGGGTCACATTGTTCTGTTGTTGGGGCAGTGCAATCCAGAACAGCCCTTTGGGTGATGGTGTGCAGGGGCCTCGAGCTCTCTAAGGCCTGTTGGGCTGGGTTGACCTTCAGTGTGACCTTGCCACCAGCAGGTAAACTCTCCCTAAAGTCTCTAGACTGGATTTGTCACCTTACCAGGTGCAAGGGATTCATCACCTACACATAACGCTGTGGTCTGTGCCCACCTTGGGACCGTGTGCTGAGGGACACACATTCTCCTGTCCCCGGAGCTTATGTCCTGTCAAGAGGACAGTACAAAGGGAGCGATAAATTAAGTTCAGGTAGCACTGAGTCCACAGAGCACGCGGGCCAGGTAGTGGGAAGAACAGTGGGTGTGGCCTCACCTGAGCGGGGAGTCAGGGCCCGCTTGAGGTGGTAGCAGGTGAGCTGGGACATCTGTGACATGTGCCATGTCAGAACAAAGCAGAGCCTAGCCGCCTGGGGACAGCCAGGGACTTGACATTGCTCCATTCAGAGTGGATGAGCAACTGTAAGCTCAGCGTCTCAGGGAAACCTGCTTTGTGCTTCAAAATTGAGGTGCCACCACTGAACCCAGTGTGTACAGCATGGTTATCATAACCCTTCCCATTTGGGTCAGCCACGGAAGCTCCTGGAAGCGGTCCTAGGCCTCCTACACTCTGCCCCTCCCTGCGTCCACCCGTCCCCGCCCGCATCCGCTCCTAATCCGCCCCTCCACGGCCAGCCCTTCCTTGCTTCCCACCCCACCCATTCCAGTGATTTCAACACTGTCAAATTGAAAACTAGACCTCTGTAAATGATTGACAATGCATATCTTAAGAAAAGAGGAAACAAGGAAGGCAGAAAGATTGGTGATGTTGGAGATGCAAGCTGAACTTTATCACTCCCATTGTGCAGGGAATGAGGCGCACACCCTCTTCGGTGAGTGCGACCTCTCCCACCTGCTTGCGCCCTGCAGCTGCCCTGAGGACCCTTCTGTGCCTTGAACACACCCCTCTTGTCCCTCTCTGCACTTTGCACTCACTTTTCTCTGAATTTCCCGTTGTGGATCTGATCTTAAAATGAAGAACATAAGAGCTTCCCCTGGCTTAATCTTTTCCCCATTTTTCTCTCACGTGTGCTTCAGGAAGGCGGACGAAACAAAAGCCACCGATACTGGCCCAAACTGGGTTCCAAGCACAGTTCAGCCACCTATGGCAAGTTCAAGGTCACCACGAAGTTCCGGACAGATTCTGGTTGCTATGCAACCACAGGCTTGAAGGTCAAGCACCTTTTGTCCGGACAGGAAAGGACAGTGTGGCATTTGCAATATACAGACTGGCCGGACCACGGCTGCCCGGAGGATGTCCAAGGGTTTTTGTGTAAGTTTTGCTCCTCAGTCTTTCTTAAGATGCTTTGTCTTAAGTGGCAAAAGTTTTATAACACTGAAGTATCTGTCCTTTCATTACTGTGTTAATCATAGCAGAATAATAGATGTCACTTATTATAGCCTGTACCTTTTATGCAAATGAGCTCAGACTGAGAAACTAATTAGCTACTCATTAATCAGTAACTGTTCTGATGCATACTACAATATGGAGGTCTGGGGTGGCATTTTGCGTTTGCATCTTGTCATTTTCTATTTTTTTTCAGATTTTAATTTGTTTTCTGTGTTGATGCTTGTAAACTGCTTATGATAGTTTTTTTCACTAGTATCGAAGCTTCTCTAGGAAATGTCTATTCCTCAGAGGTGTCTTCTAGATGTGGCTGGCTCTTGGCCTCTGTCTGTCCAAAGATCCTACCTTCCCAATTTATTAGGGATGAGAAATTGATGTCTATTTGCCCCAGCACTCAGACCTTTGGTGCTGGACTGTGGTGATAATTATGACCCCAGACAATCACAGTGTTGTTGTACAAAGGAGAACTGACTATAACAGGTATGACAGCCTGGCTAAAGTAGCACAGGCATCCATAACAATAGCATCAGGCACAGCCTGGAAACTGACAGACTGAGGGAACTATTCATATGATACCTTTAACCATAGGACCAAGACCTACAGTTACATAACAAAACGACATAAACCAGGGACTTACAGGCAGTGAGTTTCCCCTTAGTAGACTGATTTTACCCTGGGCGGGAGGTTAAGGGAGAGGGGACACACAGAGAGATAAGGGAAGAGAAATGTAGCAGAGGCAAGGCTGGAGGACAAAGGATGATCACCCAACCTTTGAGGACAGGAGAGAAAGAGTGGAGGAGAAAACAAAAGAATGAGGAAATGAACCCCACAGCCCAGAGTCCATGTTCACTCCTGAAAGGATCAAAAAGTCAGGAAACAGTGAGGAAAGAGAGAAAAAAGATGAACAAGACAAAACAAACAATAAAAGTAAAAACCTAAACAACACCCCCCCCCAAAAAAAGACAAAAAGGAACACAAAACAACAGCAAAAACCAGTAAATTCCTCTGGTGCCTCAGTTCTGTGGTAATCTGTGCTGCGTAACCCGGCTGGATGAGTAGGATGAGTGCCGGGTGCAGTGCTGATCTTGGCCTCCGGCTCTGTGGGCTGGGGCCAAAGTCTTCAGCCAGTAGCTTTCTGGATCGCCCTCGATGCCCACCCACGTCCGCTTACCCTGTTTGTCTCCGCATTGCTGTCCTGGTTGCGGTGGCACCCTCAGACAGAGACACCCGAGGCTGCTCCCAACCCTGGTACAGTTGGCCCCTCCTGGCCCTTGGACAGCCTCCTCTGTTCCACTCCAATGCGTCTCTGTCCTGTCACTCTTCTCTCCTGCATTCCTTGGGGACGGGCAGGGGAGTGTTCACATGCTAGTACGGATGAGCTTTGAAGACATTACTCTCTGTGGAATCAGCCAGGCACAAAAAGCACAAATACTGTAGGATTCCTCCTATACGAGGTAGGTAGAGTAGGCAAAGCACGTGACAGAAAGTCCTAACGTAGAATAAAGGTTCCTGGGCTGGGGTAGGGGAGATGGAAATTTACTATTGCGTGGGCACGTACCTTTTGTTTGGGACAATAACAAAGTTCTGAGAATGGATAGTGTCATGGTTGTACAGTATTGTGGATATACTTAAGGGCCCTGAGAATGGATAGTGTCATGGTTGTACAGTATTGTGGATATACTTAAGGGCCCTGAATTGTACTCTTAAAAGTGGTAAGAATGGTAAATCTTACATTGTGCCTGTTTTATCACAATAGGAAAAAAACCACAGAGAAAGAGAATAAAAACTTACTATTTTTTATTTCTCATGAAGGCCTACGTCTGCCTCCCAAGGCCCTAGTTCCCCCACGGCAGTAAATCTCTGCCTTCTCACCGCTGTGAATGGAGATACTAACGATTAGTGAAATCAGCTTGTAGTTTTTGAAACCCAGATGTGCTCAGACAACTAACTCATTAATTTACATATTTTTTAGGGTGTGATATTTTAGAAAGTAATTCACCAGAGTAGTAGTTTATTTGCAAGGCCAGAACTCGGGGGTGAACACCACTGTGGTGAGCATATGATTGATCGGGCCCTGGGACGCAGAGAGGCCCTGGCAGTCACAGTCTTAAGCTGTTGACAGTCCCGTGGGAAGGGCAGAGCAGTGACTGCCATTCACGAGCCGCCCATCAGCCAGTGGACAATGTCAAAACCTGGATTTTTATTGTCATGGGATACAGGGGCAAGTGGAGAAGAAGGAGGGGAAAAGAGAGAGTAGACTTTTAAGACCCCAAAAGAACCAGTCTGCAAGTTCTATCAGAGATTCTGGTGCATACATCCTTCTACCAGGGTTTCATTTGCCATTAAAGTGATGATACTTAGAGTTGGATAGGCAAAGTACAGAGCAGAAAGATGAGTGATCAAAGGCCCTCTAGCTAGTGTGGAGCTCATGTTGGTATACTGGTGCCCAGTAACTATCTCCTCTTCCTCGTCTTCTTTCTTCTCCTTTTCCTCCTCCTTCTCCTCCTTCTCCTCCTCCTGCTCCTCCTCCTCCTGCTCCTCCTTCTCCTCCTCCTTCTCCTGCTCCTCCTTCTCCTCCTCCTTCTCCTGCTCCTCCTTCTTCTCCTTCTCCTCCTGCTCCTCCTCCTCCTCCTGCTCCTCTCCTCCTCCTTCTCCTCCTCCTCCTCCTTCTCCTCCTCCTCCTACTCCTCCTCCTCCTCCTCCTCCTCCTCCTCCTCTCTCTCTCCCTTTCTCTCTGTCTTTCTACTCAGATGTCTTCCCTTCTCTTTGTTCTAGCTCTAAGCTTGAGAAAGCGTTAATAATTTGCCTGAGGTCAAACAGCCAGGTTTTGTGTAGATCTTCGCAGACCTTTCTTTCCTTACTGCGCTCTTCCACATTCCTTTCAGATACTCCTTTGCTCACTGACTTCCTAAAATCTTCTCGAAGAGGCAGAACATAGAAAATGCTAGAAGTCTGTTGGTTTGATGATTGGCTAACAGCCCTTATGAAGCATTGTCTTTACAGTGGTCGAAAGGGAAGCCAGATCTTTTAAATCTGAGCCAATTTATAGAAAGGCAGTCTAAATTACTGAAAAATACAAAGACTGTTTTCAAAGGTTAGAAATTGACTTGCTGAGTTATTTCTTCAAAACTCAAAGCAGGTACAACAGTGTGCAGACCCTTAGAAGTGTTGACCTTCGAAGTCTTGTAGGTTTTAAGGATTTTCTCTGTATTTAAATGTAATTACCTGGATGCAAGTGCCTGAACCAGGTTAGCGCCCGCCCTTCGGAAGTCTTCATTGAGTTACAGCTTCAGGGACGTTATTAGAGTGATTTAGAGAGGCAGCATCCACTCTAATCCAGTTTCTCTGCATTTTATTAGAAACTCCAGTGGGAAGTACCATGTGCTGAAATGCCCAACATTTCTTTTTCCTCTTAAAATTAAGCTGAAGAAGAGCTGTGTGTCTTGTACATGAGCCCTCGGTCAGGCAAAAAACCTGATCCCTTTCCTCCCTTGTGGAGAAATTGCTAAGGGAGTTCTGTGCCTAGTAGGTAGCTCCAGTTGATACCAACAGTTATTCTGTCCATTCCTCTGAGGGTGTTTTCTTTTCTTTTCCTTTTTTGTTTGTTTTGTTCTAGCTCATTGTATATTGCTACTAGTAGTCCTACTGCAGTCAGAATAACTAGTGTTAGCACTACTCTCCTAGTCATCACCGTAAAAATAATACTAGTTTGTCTCTTTGGTAAACTCCCTCAGATTGTTTTGTAATTGAATAGGTTATAAAGGAAAATAGTGGTACTTATTAATTGCCTATAAATCAATGCGCTTAAATGACTAGAATGGTTCAGTGCACTTTTTCTCTTCAACAGCTGGAGCATTTCTCCTTGTTTACATTGATCAATTAGGATGAGGTTTGCTGAGTATCAAGAACCTTTAAGCCCATCTGTTCTCTGAGCTACTGCAAAAATTTAAATTACAAACTTACCTTTTTCTGTTTTTTGGACTTTCTGCTGATTACGTATATGTACCTTCCCCTTTTCTGTAACCATGGGGGAAAGCCATTGAGGCTTACATTGCCGTCGTCTTTCTTTTGCCTCCAGTTGGAGCTGTGGACAGACCCGCCAGGGCGGGGCAGCTGTTGGAGCGGTGGGGGGAATCACACCCCATCCCCCACCTCCCCAAGGAGGGCTCATCTTGAGCTATTCACACACCTCAGGGAGTCGCTGCCGACAGGCACACTCCCCAGAGTCTGTTTTAAAACCTAAAAATGAAGTTGAGGCTCTTGACATTCACAGCTTCTTTGAGGGGACGGGGATGGGGCAGGTGGCTGCTGCTCTCCAGCAGAAATTGGCTCTGACATGAGGGCATTTCAAGGGGACCTCGCTGCTGTTCTGATCCCAGTCTGTTCATAGTAGGCGTTGCTGTAAGTAATGTCTAGAATCATCTGCTCGGGGGACTTAGGGATTTGCAGAGGAGAAAACAGAATTTAATTTTTAAAAAAGAACTGTTTAGTTTAAAGAACAAATTCTCCCTCGGACTAATTGACTCCCAGCTGGTCCTTTCTGGATCCAAGGCCGTATAGCAGGTACCAGCCAAGTAATTAATATCTTGTAAGAACTGTAAATCATTGTCACGTAAAAAAACAAGAGAGATTCATCGTGGGTCCTGCCCCCGCCCCCAAATTGTGTTCAGAGTGGTGTAGCAGCGACAAGGTAACGCACTGTATCCCGCAGCCTACCTGGAGGAGATCCAGTCAGTGCGTCGTCACACCAACAGCATGCTGGAAGGTGCCAAGAACCGGGCCCCTCCCATCGTGGTCCACTGCAGCGCGGGCGTGGGCAGGACCGGCGTGGTCATCCTGTCGGAGCTGATGATCTACTGCCTGGAGCACAACGAGGTGAGTCCGCCTGTTTCCCCAGGACTCTGCCTTGAGGAGTCTGCACCACGGCCACACTTTCACCGGGCGGTCCTGTCTGTTCAGGGGTTCATTTCCACACTCCTGACCAGAGTGTTCCAGACCCTTGGTTCCTAGTGTGACTCAGACATTTCCAGCCTTCCTGGTGTTTGGTCTCTTACAACTCGGCAGAAATCTCCAAAACAGAGTAGAACAAATACTCAGGAAGTCTGATCTTAGTCAGTGTTTCCTTCCTGGAGCAGACAGTCCGGCTGGACTGGGTGGCATGTGGCATGCTGGGGTGCTTCATCCCCTGGAGTTCAGATGTGTCTTGCACTGTTTTGGCCTAAGGCCCATGTGAGAATATGTGGTCTTGGGAAATGTTTTCCATTCTTCAAGGTGGTGTTTTGATTGAAAGGAGTCCTTGCTCTTGTCCAGGTTGGGGCCGTGCAGAGAGCAGGGCAGGTGCTCTGTCCGGGCATCCGCGGATGCCCCAGCTCTGCTCTGAGCTTGTGCGGTGCTGGGTGCGTCCTTTGTCCGCTGCACTGTGAGGGAGCTGCACTGAGAAACATAAACACAGTCGAAGGCTGAAGACCGGTACTGCCTTCTGTTCAGGTTCCAGGTTTTGGTTTTGGGGGTTTTGTTTCTGTGGTGCTGGAGATCAGACCCAGGACTCTGCACACCTTAGGCGAGTGCCCAACCCCCAATGGGCCCCGTCCCGTGTTGTAAGGTCCTTAAGGGGTGTTTACGTGTTTCCCCTACCTGGTTCTCGTCTTTGTCATGCCCAGAAGCAGGACACAGGTGGCTCTTGTTTTACAGATGAGGAAACTGAGGCCCAGAGACAGTCATGTGACTGGTCTCATGCCCCATGGCTCTTGGGCAGGGGTGTGCAGGCTGGAAGCAAGGTCCAGCTCCTCAGCTACAGTGCTTTCCTGCCTTCATTCTGCAGTGTTACCACAGGACATTGGACAGTATAAGGAACCTCCTGTAGAGGTTTGGGACAAATGACAGAGTGTCATAACGGGGCACTCCCTATGGTAGTGTTGTGTTTTCTTAATGTCCTCAGAGGTTAGGAAGATTAAATTTTACCCTAGGAAGTTTGTCATGTTGACACGTTCAGGAAAAGAATAAATGCAAAGTGTAAACATATTCAAAGGGTTTTTAAACTCCTGCCTAGAAAGTTAAATTTGGAAACTTTTAGTCTACCTGAGCTGCGGAGAAGTAGGGGGTATGGCCAGCTGCAGCCTAATGCTTAAAAAACAAAGCATAACAAAACAAAAAAAAACCTCCCCCTAAACTTGTAAATAAGCAAAATGCTTATTATGGAACTAGTTGACACTACGGAGCAGAAATTTTGTTGTCTTTTCTGCTTTTCTTTTTTCCACCACTTTGTCTCACTTGGAATTTCTTGAGTATCAGCTTCCTGAGCACTGCCACTCCTGGATGTGTCTTGATGTCCCTGGTGCGGTGAGCAGTGTGCCTCGAATCCAGATCGCCCCAGTGATTGGAAGACGCAGCACCCTGCGCTGTCGTAGCCCACACTGGCTGGACCAGTGGCCTGCGGGGGGAGGGGACCTCATCATCGCCGCCTACTTCCTGACGTTTTTTCCTCTTGCGATACTTCCGGCACCAGTGTCTCCACCTGCTCTCCCTTCCCTGCCCGCACTTCCTCTGGCAGCCCTCCCCCGCCGCCCCTTTGCAGTCTGAGAAATTCCTCAGTCTGTCGCAACGCGAGCGAGCAGTGATTCTGTCCCGAGTCCGCAGGGAGGCCATGGCTCCATGAAACAGTGACATGGGTTCCCTGCTGGCCAGGTGTAATGGGAGCATGGGACTCACGTAGTGCATAGTGAAGCCATCCCGGGGTAGAGCGGGAGTATGGGCCAGCAGGGCCTCCCTGGGGCTTGGTGAAGACTCCAAGGGGTGCAGTCCCCTCCATGCCCAGCCACATGCCAGAGCAGCCTTTGCTGGTTCGTGACCGTCCAGGAGGGACTTCCATTCCCGTTGACGTGCAGACAGCGAGATGACTCATAGCTCTCGCTTCCTTTCCGCCAGCACAAGTACCGCCAGCCTTATCTGTCCCGTTGTCCACAGCTGCTGTTGGAAAAAGGTGGGCGGGAAAGCCCTGGGCATTGTTGTGATGCCGTATCAGGCCTGGCTGGTCAGATCCCAGCCCCTGTTGAGGGGAGATTAGAAGATGTTTGAGTTTGTTTTCGAAACAGATTTTTGATAAATGAGTATGACGTTCTGTGCCCCGTTTCTCTCCCTTCCAAATATTCCTGCCTTGTTTCCACAGCTGCTAGGATAGATGATGTGTTTTTAAAAAATACTGTTTAATTTTTTTAAAAAATTGATGACAGTAAAAGCTACATTGCCATCAGTCCCCCTCAGAATTCTCGGGCTGGGGATTTAGCTCAGCGGCACAGCGCCTGCCTGGCAAGTGCAAGGTCGTGAGTTCGATTCCCGGTACCGGAAAATAAAAATAAAAAAGAATCCTCCATCTGGCTTCAAACACACCTATCCCTTTGTTCTGCTGCTTTCTGAGGCACTTCTGGGAGTCCTCTTTCTTGAGTGTCTTTATTCGTGCTGTGGTCTGGCTGCCTCACTGTCTTGAATTGATTCCAAATATTTACCTTTCATTTCAACTTCGAGAAAGAGCCAGGAGTCACACAGTGCCAGATCTGGAGAATGAGGTGGATAAGGGCACAGCGTGATGTTTCTATTTGACAGAAATTGCCATGAACGCTTTGCATGGGTGCAGGATGTCAAGGCTGTCCTGACAGTGGGACTTGGGACACTTGTTGTCTGCCTGGCTGTCCAGGAGGGGGCAGTGGTGATCGAGGAGTGCTGGGACAGCTGGCTCCAGCACCATGACCCACCCTGTTAGTTTCCTCCACAGAGCTCCACGGAGCTCTGCTCTCAAAGGACTCACACGTCTCGTTCGATACTCCGAGCATTTTTGATCAAAGGCCTTTCCCCGAAGGTGACGCGTTCAGAGCCTGTGCTCTGATGTGGTAAACACGCTTCCTGATCGTGGTCCCAGGCTGTGAGATAGCAGGATGGCGCTGCTGGTCACCTTCGTACTCATTAATGTGAGGAGCATGAGTTGTTTTTAGGAAGAACACACTGTGTGCCAGACGTAGCACCAAATGCTTTATGGGTGTTTTGACATTTGAACCTGCCAGGTAGACACTGTTTATTTCCCCACCTTATCGCCGAGGAAGAGCACCCAGCAAGGGCAAGGCCACCCTCGTAGAGAAGAGCACCATGATCCTTATTTTACAGATGAGGAAACTCAGACCCAGCGGTGCCTTAATCCCATCCTCAGCAGGGCTGAGAGGAGCGTCAGGTTGAACCCCAGCCTGCAAGTCCTGTCCAGCAGAGCGGACAAACTCTGTTTAAAATCTCACACCAGTGCTGCCTGGCAGCCAGCTCGCCCCATGGCTGGTGTAGACTGACCTGTAAACCCAGCGGGGGCAGAGGTCTTTGTTCGATCTGGGGCCGAGCTCAGGCAGCGGATGGGGGCTCCTGAAGGAGGGAGAAGGGAGTGAGCCCGGGGAGCTTCCTGTCTCAGCGTGTGTCCTTTTCTGTCCTCTTGCAGAAGGTGGAGGTCCCGGTGATGCTGCAGCTGCTCAGGGAGCAAAGGATGTTCATGATCCAGACCATCGCTCAGTACAAGTTTGTCTACCAAGTCCTCATCCAGTTCCTCCAGAACTCCAGACTCATTTAACCCCCGTCCAGCACCTGGAGAGGGGCCTAGGTCCCCTCTGCACAACATCGCTCCCATCACAGGGACCCGGAGCCTCAGCAGGAAGGCCACCGGCTCCCTGAAGGCAGGAGCCCAGGTCACCCGGCAACATTGTGTATTATTTTATATGAGATAATTTATTTTTTTCCTCTTTGGAATAACTTTTATGAATTATTATAATGCAGTTTTCACAGTAATACAGTACATTGTATTTGAACCACAGTTTGACTGATCTGCATTGTAAGATGTCAGGAGGGAAGGTTGCCCAGTGGGTCACACTGGGGACAGAGGCACAAGGCACACATCTCTAGTGAGGGGAGTGGCAGCCTGATTTGTAACCCAGCTTAAAATTCATTGGCTTAGCCCTTCATTCCAAAAATCAGAGATGGCAAGAAAATTAATTCATCATGAAATGGAAAGCAAAGGGCCACAACCCTTTCCCAAAGGAAGAAGCACTGCTCCCTTCTATTTGGGGGCTCAGGAGGCGTGCTTGGACAGTGTCCTCTCTATTTCTGCCCTCATCCTTAGTAACCTCTTTCGCACCACCCATACCCTGCTGCCCCAAGCTTGAGTTAAACATAGGAGCGGGCGGGAGGTCCTTTGCCGCCTTTCAGCCCGAAGGAGTTGCCTGGCTCCGTGTCTGTCTGGGCTCTGCAGCCTGTCTCCGTCCGGGGCCTGTGCCCGGGAGCCTGCCGCTTCTCCCATTAGCACGCAGATCCGGATCTGGTGGTGTAGGTGCCCCGGGCTGGGCTGTCCTGCAACCCGACGCCTCCCCTGGTTAAAAGCGGAGAAAGGAGCAGCACAGGAGGAGGAAGCGTTGGGTAGGCCTTTGGTGTTGTGCCTCAGTTAAAAGCGATATGTGGACGATGGTGCACGCAGGTCAGGGGCTGGGTGTGTTCCTTCTTCCCATCAGTCACTGTCGGAGGAAACGTCATGAAGGAAACAGCTGGGAAAACTGATTTCCAGCAGCCGCTTGGTACTTAGCTGCCAGGGTCCCGGCCAGCATTGCACATGCGGCCCCATGGTGGGAGTGGAATTGACCTCCCGGTCCGCCTCTTGCTGGTCCTAGGAAAGCGGGGTGGGCGCATCGCCCACCAGTCTACCCCACCTTCCTTTCTTACCACCCGTGCTCTGCTCAGCAGTGGCTGTGAGACCCTCGGTTTGAAACTAAGCTCACATTGCTTCCTTGTGACATCACTGGTCAGCAGCCTTCCGAGTTTCTTAGGTTCGTACAAAGAAGTCGTGTCTCGCACTTGTCCCCCACTGCTGTCCGGCTTTGTGTTTTGTTTTGTTTCCCTGAGCCGCGAAGACAGAGCAAGTGTGTCACTGTATCAGGTGGAAGGAGCATGGCTCTGTGACCGCGGGCCACACACAGGAACGGGTGCCATTGGCGATGACGCAGGCCAGCTGCACTTCTGGCTGGTCCTGGTGGTGCTGCAGGTGTAGCTCAGGGTTTCTATCTGGAAGCGTGGACCTTGCCCTCTTGTCTCCTCTGAGAAGAGTCAGCTCAGGGGCATAACTTCGTCTGAGCTTTGTCGATTCAAGACTTTTGGTGGATGCCCTGAAAAGAAAACCATGGGTAGCACACAGATTTCCAGTGCCACAGAGATGCCAATCCCTGGGCTGAAAGGGTTTTGTTTTCAGTTCCTTAGAGACCTTTTTGCCCTTGGATAGTCTGACGCTTGGTCTCAGTTGCCAGTTGTTTGCGTGAGGGAGAACTTCAGTATTTGTCACCTCTGAGCTCCAGCGTGGGCCCTGGAGAAATGGCTTATGTGGACAGCATGCAAGCATGACTTGTCTTGGAGCTCAGCGTTCAGGGCTTCCTTCAGACCCATTACCGCTCCCAGTTTGTGCTTTCAGAAAGTTCATTAAAGCACAGGCTGCAGGGAGGAAGTGGGTGTGATATCCAACTTGCTAGCCAAAGTTTATATAGAAACCCAAAGGAAAACATTCAAGTTATTTCGTACATTTCATTTTAAAGAAAAAAAAAAAATGCTTCCGATTCTTCTGCACATTTTGCTTTCCTTTTTGCATCTCCAGCAAATGCCAACCTGTCTCCTGTTAAATTAGCAGCAGCCAGTTAGGTCCTTTTAGTGGCATCTGCATAATAATTATCTAGAGATGCTTTATATCTGGGAAGCAGGCCAAGGAATAAACCTTGAAGCAAAGTGTATTAAATTAGTTATCTAGTTAGAGCTTTTGGAATGATTTCCTGATGATGTATCAAGGCTAAAGCTGGGGCTGTCAGGGTCTGTTGCTGCTGGTAGGATTTGAGGAGAGAAAATTAAAAGTGGGGGAAAGAAAAGATACCATCTCAGAGACAGACTGTCGCAGTGTTTTCCAGCCTCTGGTTTTGAAGTTGCCCAGCCACGATGTTTTGCCCTTGCATTTGCACTCAGCGGGCTGTGCTGACCAGAGTGTTTGTCCTGGTTCCCTGTGGTCCCTCGTGTCCTCATCCCTGACACAGGGAGAGATGGGCCACAGTCGGCTGTGCAGGGCTCCCCCGAGATGCCGCCTTTCGGTAAGAGACCCCAGCAGCATCTGCAGGTGACTGCCACATCTGCACCCAGCCCAGCCCCACATGGGCAGTAGGAGGACCTAGCTGCCTTAGAGAAGGATGACAGATGCTGATTTTCTCCCTCGGGAGTAAAGGCAGATGTGGGTCTCTGTTTATGTGCAAGGGAGGCTGCCGGGAGGGTGCGAGCACCTCACGTCTCAGCATGGATTATTATTTTGACTAATCAGCTTCCAGGGAGCTTAGAGAGAATTTTACTTACACAAATTTTGTCATTCTGGATTGGAAAGAGCAACTGCTTTTGATCGTGATGCAGCTGTCCTGCTTTGCCAGGGTATACTTGACCCTCTCTCTGGCCGCCTCCTGCATCTGCCTGCCTGCAGGATCTTGTAGACGCACATCTTATGGGATGTCCGGTGGTTATCCTTTGCTGGTGCATTGTCTGTGTTGAACTGGATTGGCCGACCGTCATCCAGTTGTTACAAAGCATGACATAGGGAGCCCAGAAGTGCCCTCAGTCAGAAAAGCAGAACGCACCTTCTAACTTCTCATTTTCAATGGTGCGGTTGATGGGCAGCAGGTGTTATTGATGATCTTCTTTTGGAGAAGACACGTCAGTCATGTGGGGTGGGAGAGGACTTTGTAGGAGGTGTGGCATGATCGGCTCAGGCCGCTGCTGGTGTTACTGTTCGTCATTCATCTCGTGTCAGGAGTGACCCTGCGGGGCACCTTAGAGCGAGGATTCCCAGAGGTGCCAAGTGGTCACCGAGGGGCTCTCACGATGGCCCTTTCATGGTAGGGATTCCAGCTTTCCCACTTAACCAGAGGTTCAGTAGCTGTGTCCTGTCGTATTGCCAGTGGTTTTGATGAGGCATCCACCGTGCTCTCGTTTAGTGATTTCCTTCATGAGCAGAGTATGAGCGCCTGTAGCTGCAGATGGAGAGGTAGGAGTCTTCCTTGGGACTGCAGATTTCCCGGTGGCCGTGCCCTGATCAGGGGCAGCTAGGTGGCTCCTTTGGGCAGAGCAGAGCTGTAGGACGGGAACGTGCATTTGACACGTCCTGAAGAGCAGAATGGTTCTGGGCTCTCCCTTAGCTCTGAGTCATTTGGGGGCAAACACCTTGCTGATGCCCGTGTGGAAAAGGCCAGCACTGTGCCTTCCACGACAGATGTGTGAAGGTCTTTGACCCAGTTCTGCCAACCCGAATCATCCAGAGGTCACTGTGATGCAGACGACCCGTGGAACTCGGCCATCAGCTTAGCCCGTCAGGACTCAGCCTGTGCCCGCCTGTTCCCGTCCTTTGCATGTCCATTATAAACTCAGCATTTTAAGCCATGGCCACCTTTTTTATCTTCTCCAGTTGAAAGTAGCTGCATCTTCTTTCTTAAGATCCAACTAAAAAGTCCCCCACACACACACCCATGAGGCTGGCGCCGCTTGGTCGCATCCGCTGGGTCTCCGGCGTCACTTGGTACAGAGAAGGGGCGGGTGTGCGTCTGTCCCTGCTGTTCCCGCTCTCCTT
Organism: Chinchilla lanigera; assembly: GCF_000276665.1. Classification (NCBI taxonomy): domain Eukaryota; kingdom Metazoa; phylum Chordata; class Mammalia; order Rodentia; family Chinchillidae; genus Chinchilla; species Chinchilla lanigera. The sequence continues at coordinate 3,460,494 of NW_004955406.1, forward strand.
CTTCTCATTTTACAGAGACCGGGGACATGGAGTTGGGAGGCAGGAGGCCGAGGGCCGGGGCAGCCTGCGTGTGACAAGTGTCTGCAGAAAAAGTCACGGTCCTTCTGCTTTGTTCTGGCCACTGGCATCCTTCTTCCTAAAAATGACCCTAAGTTTGCCCAACGAGGAGCCCGCCATGGGGAGAGAGAGGGAAGGTTTTAGTCCGTCCTGAATTTCCAACAGTTCTTGGATTCACACTTTCTATGATGTCAGTGTTTGGAAGCGGCCCCTGGGGAAAGTGTTGGTGTCACTGCCAGGTTCACAGGGTCCTCATGGCCCAGGGAGAGCATGAGGAGGTCCTAAGCTGTGCCTCTGGCCCACCGCGTGTGCTGCTCCCCCCGGCCACCTTGCCTGTCCCGTCACTTGCTGGGCAGAGTTGGCACACACAGTTCCTGGGCACCCCTGTGGCTCTCCATGGGATCCAGGGAGATGCAGAATGCTTTCCACTTTGCAGAAAGCCATGGGTCCTTCCAGGGCACAAAACCCAGGAGGCCTGAGCACAGTGGCCGTGGTGCTGCCCCTCCTGTGCAGGGCTGGGCGGCACTGCGGGGTAGAGTCGCCGTCTTCATCCCCAGGCCCCGAGGGCCCCGGCAGTCTCCTGCTTTTCTGTTTGCTGTGTGGCCCAGCTGTCCACAGTGCCAGTCCTGCAACCCCTATGAAAGCATTAACCCTGGTCATAGCGAATCCTTGCCTCACACCGCTCCACAGTGTGCAGTCAGGCAATAAAATTATATTCTTTTTTTCCTAAAAGTTTATATAGTTTCAAGGGGTAAGATCTAGTAAGTGAAAATACCGGGAATGAAGGTAGCTAAAAAACCTTCAGCAAGCCTGGTGTGGTGACACACGCCTGTCATCCCAGCACTCTGGCAGGCTGAGGCAGGAGGATGGCAAGTTCAAGCCCCACCTGGGCGACTTAGTGACTTACGTGACCCTGTCCAAAAAGATGGGATGTAGCTCAGTGCATAGACCCCTGGTTCAATCCCAGCACCGCCAAAATAAAAAAAGAACTGTCCGCAACCAGGCAGTTACTCTTAGCCATCTTTTTGTCCCCTGATGGAGACCATCCCTCAGTACTAGAGGAAATGAAGGAAAAGGTGGGAATCCATCGTGCTTAGCACAAGGGCAGACATGCTGTCAGGTGAGCATCCGTGGACTCATGGTGGCTACGGTATAGGTGCAAGCAGCCTGCCTAGTTTCTTCTCGCCTCTTCCTACATTGTGGCCACCGAGACTGGCCACCGAGTGAGACAGGGCACCCAGGCAGGCAGGAGGAGCTGCCCATCCATCCGCCTTCCTTCCCACCCCCAGCCTTCAGGGAAACACGGATGCCGCCTCCTCTGAGAAGTTCTGCTTGGCATCTTTCTGTGCTTTGGAGGGGGAGCTTGGCTGAAATCTCAGGAATGCGGCTGTGAGTTTAGCCAGGTGACACTCGGGGCGGTGCCTGGTGCCCTCCCCTCCCCAGCTGCAGCGATAGCCCGTGCATCCATACCCGCAGCATCACCCGAGAGGAGTTGTCTAGAGCCGGCGCTCTTCTTTCTCAGCTTGCCCGTTGTAAAATTCCACCGCAGCCTCCTTTGAACTTCCTTGCCGCTGTTCGGCATCCCGAGGGTCGCTGTTCATCAGGGATCACTTCCTGTGTACGTCCTGTGTGCCTTCAGTAGCCAGCAAGCCCGCTTGTGGGTACCGTGGGTGGAACAAGAGGTTTGCACGTGCAGATGACTATTATATAAGCATCCCCTTCTGTAACTGGTGTGATACCCAGAGGTCGGTCTCGTTTGTTTCACTGGACTGTTGTATTATATTCATTCAGTATTTCGATGCTTTTCTTGGTCTGCGTTTTGTAAAACATTGCAAATTTCGGTATCCTTCAAAAGAATTCACACATACCGGTTTTAGCTTGAAATGATATCCAAGACCCCAACCCAGGAGCCAGCTGGTTCTGCAGGCTCACGGGCCGGCTCCCAGAAGCCGACTGGCTCCCCACACAGCCTGCATGTGGGGAGATCTCGACGGATTTGGTGGCTGACCCGCAAGAGTACCCAACACCCGTTACGTCGTCACTGTTAAAAATGCATTCCGGGTTTGGGGCTTGGGGTCCCCAGGACACTCTCTCCCCTCACCCCATGGTGACCACTTGCTGCTTTGCAAGGTGGAAGCCCAGTCTCTGTACTACCAAAGGACAGCCGTCAGGAGATGGAAGGTCCGAGACGAGATAGCACATTCCCTGACCTGGGGGGTGATTTTCTCTGGAGCCATGTCAACTGTACTTGGGTATAGACCTCCTTCCGGTTTTTTCTCCTCTCTCCCAATTTGATAATAAGAAAAGCCTTAAGTAAAACTATGCATGCTTTTCCTATGTGCTATTTTGTATCAGTAAATAAGCTTATGCTTGCCAGTTTCATACACAAGGGTGAGGTGTATAAAACTGACTTTGACAGTATTTTTTGCACTGTTTCCTGTCTGTTTTTATAAAGTCTTATTTCAGTACCAGTCTTAGTGGAAACCCTTCCTGTCCTCTTCGTTACTGTAAAATGTTTCATATGTGCCTTTAAAAATGTGAGATCTTTATTCTAACCTTTTTTTGTAAGAGATATATATTGATTTCCATACACAATAAACCTTTTGTTTTTCAGAGAAAACAGTAGCGTCTGACCTCTTCTGTAGCGTGTCTGTTTGCATTAACAGAACGCACCAACGTCCCTTACTCGGAGGATTCTTTTCACAGCTGGAGGTGCCAGGAAAGTCTGCTTTCTGGATTTTATAGCCCGCTTACCGCCACCCACTTTGTAGTCCTAAATAAAGCCCTTGTTCCGGGAACTAGAAAGGCATGGGGCCGGCGGATGGGTGAGAAGCTCAGAGAAATGGGTCTTTGTCCAAACACGGTGATAACTCACCGCGCTCCTGCCGTGGAAATGGCACCAGGCTGCTCTGGAAAGCCCGCGTGCTTGTGTTGTCGTTCACCTTTATAACAAGAGCTCAGCTCGCTCTAGGTTTAAAAGCTGCTGCTCCACCCTGCATTTTCAGCCCCTCAGCTGCTGTGGCATGCAGACAGTGAAGCCCTCTCAGTGAGGCAGACTCTTGCTTGCCTGTCTTTGATAAGGAGCAGAGCAACACCTTCCGCCGGTGATCCACCCCCACCTGTCCTGCCAGGGCCCAAGCACTGCACAGCTCCCAGGGCAGTTCACAGCACAGGGGACAATGTGGGCCCCCCCTGGGCAGCGAGGGGCTAGCAAACCTCACGAATCACAGACAGAGGCTGGGCGGCTCGGGCACGCTTATAACCCCAACACTTCAGGAGGCTGAGGCAGGAGGATTGCTGTGAGTTCAAGGCCAGCCTGAGCTACCTGTGAAACCCTGTCTCAAACAAACAAAAAAACTCCCACAGAAACAATTCTAGGTGGTACAGTGACTGTCAGCAAAAAACTTATATAACTCTTGAAAGAAAAGCTACTTCACGTTAAAGGTGATTGTAGACACAACGCACCAGTGAACGCAGAATGGTGGAACAGAACGGAAGAGAACAGACAGCACTGCTTCATTTACCTTCTGTGGACCGAGGAGCTGGACCCACTTGAACAGAGCAGAGTTCACAGCTGTAATTTAGAGGGGAGCAGTGACCACTAGGGGACCTGTTGGTCTCCAGACAGACAAGTAGCAGAGCTAGGGAAGAACAAATGTTAACATGGAGAAGAACCCCCAAAACTAAAGATACACACATGAAAACACACATGAAACAGAAACTGGAAACACGCATACACTAAAACACGATAAAAGGACACAGAAGCAGGACTGAGCTCATCTGTTTCGTGTGTGGTTCTTTTTTTTAGTGGGCGGGAATTGAACTCAGAACTTCGTGCTTGCCAAGCAGGTGCTGTGCTGCAGAGCTATGCCCCCTGCCCCAAGCTCATCTATCTTGGGTGATTTTAATTTTATTTACTTTAATTACAAAACAGACCTAACAGTTAAGAAACAGCAGGGAAAGAAAACTGGTTTGTTACAGCTACAGAAAACTCAGCCTCCAGGAGCTAGAGGGCTGTGTGGAGCTTGTACAACACTGACCAAGTTCTTGGTACAACTTGGACAGGTGGTTAAACTCACCACAGCCTCCTCTAGGAGCTCTTGAAACTTGAGGTTTGTTGTCTGAGGGAAATCCACGAAGACAACAATCCGGGCGTGGTGGGCAACACCCCTAATCCCATCATTCAGGAAGCTGAGGCAGCAGGATTGCTGAGGTGGAGGCCAACCTGGACTACACAGTTCAAAGCCGGCCTGAACTACATAGCGAGGCCCTGTCTCCAAAAAACCAAACAGAGAAAGCTCACGACAGCACTGTGGGTGGGACAGAGGTCAGGACAAGTCCAAAAATGTCTCAGGCTGTTTTGGAGAGAGAAATGTGGGAGAATTGTCAGCAAGTGTTCGGAACCCAGGGCAGGGTTAACTCTGGAAATTCTGCAGGGCCATAACATTTACTTCTGCTGGCAGCAGAATGGGCAGATCAGTGGGATAGACCAGTGCAGAAAGAACCACAGCAAGGGACCTTTCCGAGCCGGCAGGGGAGTGGAAGGCTCTGCACGTGGCGGGAGTGTTACGCGGCTAGCAGTTTTGAAAATCAACGTTAGAGCTGGACACCTTCATGAACAGGTCCAGATCAAAGATTTGAAGTTTTATTTCTTCATTTAAACACAAAAAAATACCTGCTTTTGCACCCCAGCTGTCCTAAAACATAATGGACAATCAGGACAACAAGTATTTTCAGTCATGATAAAGACCTCATACCTGCCCCCGGGATAGTCTGAGCTTCTAAACGGCAGAGGATGCAAACAAAGCGGAACAGGAAATGTCCACCGTGTACCCTAGAAAGACGCTCACGTTTGTTTCTGATCCCTGTGTGAAAGCCCTGGGTTCCGTCCCCAGGATGGAGCGGCCTGGAGCTGAGTTAATCACCAGTAGCCGGGGATGGAATCAATCGCAGGTAACAGAGCCAGCAGGAAAACCCCAGCCCTCACTATTGGGGCCTTATGAAGTTGGTGGATGGGTCGTGCGTACATGGACAGGGCCCCCGTTCCACACGGCTGGGGTCCAAGGGGTTGGAAACTGATTAGTGTATGAAAAACCTCCCCACACTGGGTGTCAGAAGTACAAATAAAACACTTCAGCCGTGGATGTCAACTCAGACATAATCTTCACCCAGGTGTAACAATGCACAGCTGTAATCCCAGCACTTGGGAGGCTGAGGCAGGAGGGCCACTGCAAGTTCAAGGCCAGCCGGGGCTACACAGTGAGTTCAAAGCCAGCCTGAACTGCACAGTGAGACCCTCTCGCTCTCCAAATAAATATTTAAGAATTATCAGTCTGTGTCAAAGTGCCCAGCCTAAAGCACACGAAATAGAATACCTCACGTTAGATTAGCCATTTTAAAAAATGATGATACAGTATTAGGAGGGAGAAAAATGACTTATATTCGGTTGGTACCTGATACTGGGTGGTGGTTCTTTTTTAAAGGAAATGCCATATATAGTCAAGGTTTTAGAAGGTGTTTTGTTTGATCCTGAAAGTGCGTTTCTAAGAATCTACCCCCGGACGCTACTTCAGAGCTCTGGGTTTCAGGTTGGTCTCCCCTGCGGCATGGCCTGTAAGAGCTCCAGGGAGGGAAACCCCGTGTCCACATGTAACGTGCAAAGCGCGATTTCTGCACCCACCGCGATATTCTTCCCCGGCGAGAACGTCCCCCTCGTTAAGGCAGGGCGGACATGAACCGCTGTGGAGGAAACGGAGCCCACGGAGACTGCGGAGGGGCCTCACCTCCAGGGGCGCTGGCGAGGAAGCAAGAGCAGCTCGCGTTCCTCATTCACGTTTGCGTTCTTTGAATTTATTGAGAAAGTCTGACTTTTGCCCGCCATCCACACCCTATCAAGACGTCACCTAAGGGTCTTTGAGACGCAGCCACAGCACCTGCAGTAAATGAGCACCCTTGAAGCGCAGTGACCCCGCAGCCTCACCGTTCTCCCTGCACCGGGAGGCACGGCTCTGCATGCAGTAGGTGCTCGGTAAAGGCCTCGAGGGTGCACTAAGCCCCCCTGCACACAGCTGGTGGGGGCTTGTGCGAGGTGAGGGGTAGCCCCAGATCCCGGGCATTGGCCCTGGAGGAGCCTGGCAGGCGCGGGAGGCCCGGCTCCTCCGGCTGCAAACGCACAGCCCGTCCCAGCTTGGCCCCGGAGGCTGGGCTGCAGGAGCCGCCTTCCCGCGGGCCATGCGGGTGAGCGCCCTTATGCTCATAACACACGGGGGGCTGGGGATTTAGCGCAGCGGCACAGCGCCTGCCCCGCAAGCGCAAGGTCGTGAGTTCGATTCTCGGTACCGGAAAAAAGGAAAAAGTGGGGGGAAAAAAAAAATGATACAACACATGGTTGGGAAGGGAAAAAAATGTTTCTCCCGTCTCTGAAAAAGCAGAGCGCTGCACAGAACCATGCGACGAGAGCTGGAATGTCTGCTCTCACAGCCCGGAAGAAGGTCCCCACCCTAGCCGCCGCCCTCCTCCGCTTCCTTCCCCGAGAGCAGGCAGTCATCCCCCACCACCAAGAAGCCACTTGGTGCAAGCAACGCATCGCCTTTATTCTCTGCCGTCATTCAAGTTTGCCAGGCACATTACAGGAGGCAGGAAGGGAAACGTGACTGCAGCTGTGAAGCGCCGTCGGGCCGCGCCAGGGTGAGGTGTGAACCATGCCGTGACGTCGCGGGAGAAGGAAAGCGTCCGAGATGCATCTGACACTCAGCTGAGCCGCAAGCGCACGCGGCAGGTGGCAGGTCGCAGGGCCGGGGGTCCCCAACGTGGCTCCGCCCCAGCCGGCCCGAGGGCGGCGCGAGATTTGAACACGTGAATCCCCGACAGTTCCTGATGGAAACCGGCGAGCCGCGCAACGTCAGCGGCTTTCGATCTCCCGTTTGATCTCGGAGATGTAGGGATGATCCTTGCCGTGAGCGACCTCCATGATGGCCAGGGCCTAGGAGACAGAGACGGTGAGCGCCAGCCGCCCGCCGCCCGGGTCTGGACTCTGCAGCTCTCCGCGCCCTCACCCTCGTCCCCAGGCTGGCTTGTGACACAAAAAGCAAGGAACCAACGGAGCATCCAAGACCTATGGCTGAGCAAGACATTCCGCAAAGGTATCCGGGCACTGCCAGCTCGAGGAAAGCCGCAGAGAAACGGCCTTGCTTGCCCCAGTGTTCTCCATGTTTCTACACCAACGCACTTTCCAATTGGGACCCAGCGGGCTTATCTCCCGCCGTCTCACCGAGGCCAGACAGGCGCTGCCTTAGATGATAAAGTCCACAGCCCGGACAGAAATGTTACACGAAACCCACACTGCCATCCTCCCTGGGCCTGGCCCTCCAGTCTGAAATGTGGGGTGCCCCATTGCCCCGCGGGGTCCCCTGCAGGGTTGGGGAGCAAAGAGCGCCCGGCCTCTGAGCCTCACTGGGGATTGGAATATGTATAGGAGAGAGAACCTGTCCCTGATCTTCGCTGTATGGACGTCCACCCACCGAGCTGCGGGAACAACGCCCGGCTGCCGCTGCAAGTTCCTGCTAGGTGCGAGGGTCAGACTGGGCCTACCAGCGGCCACCAAACCTGCAGCTCAGAAAGAGCCCCCTTTATTGCAATATGGGGGCTCCCTCATGCCAGGCAAGTGCTATACGAGTGAGCTACCCCTCCAGCCCCTTTTATTTTTCTATTTTGAGACATGGTGTCACTGAGTCACCTAGGATGGCATGAAGCTTGTGACCCTCCTGCTTCGGCCTCCTGAGTAGGCAGGATTACAGGAGCTAAGCGTGTTGCCTGGCAGGACCCCTAGCTGAATGAATTTGAAGGAAAGCTCAGCCACATACCCCAGGATCCCTTTTTTTGAGACAGGGTCTTGCTATGTAGCTCAGGCTGGCCTCCAACTCACAGAGATCCTCCTGCCCCAGCCTCCCAGCCCAGCCAACAGCCTGCCCAACTTCCCTGTGTGGTGGTGCTGGCCATGGCAGGGCCTGCGATCACAGCTGCCCTTCTGCTGCAGGCACCCTTTCCGTTCCCGAGGCAGACCGGACGCAGGCCCAGCTCCATGCACCCCACGCCCGACACGCACCTTCTTCAGGGCTTTCTCGCCGGCAGCTCTGTTCTCCAGGCCCAGATGCAGGCGGCCAAGCTTCAGCCACACGGAGGCCACGTTGAGCGAGTACAGAGGGTAGTGCCGGCTGCAGAGAGACGGCAGGCGCCCGTCAGGGCGGCGGGGACCCACCCGCCAGGCTGGGGCCGAGCCTGGAGGGCTCCTCAGGGATGCCACCCGGGCAGCTTCTGCGTTTTGGAAAAGCCACATCAAAACGGCTGGAGGAATCCTGCACAGGAATGTCTGTGAACACCGGATCCTAAGCCAGACCTGTCTATCTTAGGTGTGCGCATGGCAAAGCCAGGAGAAACGGTCTTTCGTCTCCTGAGGACCGAGACCGGGGTCCTCACCTGAGCTACATCTCCAGCACCCCCTTCCCTTTAAATTTTTTTTTGGAGGTAGGTTCGCACGAAGGCCCCCCGAGTGGGATCAAACTTGCAGTCCTTCTGCCTCAGCCTCCCAGACGGTACTGCTTGGGAAAGCATCTTTAAAAGTAAGCGAGCCGTCAATGAGAAGGGTGATATAAACCGCCTAGCCAAGGAGCATCGCTGGTCCGGGGCCGCTCGGCTCTTCCGGGCTCTTCCCCGGCTGTCCAGCAAGGGCTGGCCGAGGCAGGCGCTGTCGGGTGTGGCCCGATGGCAGCGCTGGTGGTAAAGCTGTTTATGCCCAGGCGGGCCCTAGCCATGTGCACGCCGAGCTCCTGCAGGAAGCCGGGGACCCGGAGCCGAAGGCAGGAGCGAGGGAGGGCAGCTGCGGTGGGCTCCAAACCAAGTTTTCCGGAGCGGAGGTGGAGAGCCGGCCTCCCTCGGGCTCCCCCTGCTGGCTGCCTGAGGCACAGCAGGTAGGTAGGGCTGAATTGGTCGCGGAAATTCAGACCGGACACTTGAGGGGTGCTGAGGGCCTCCCCTGCTCATGAGGAACACTCTGTGCTTCTAAAACACAAGGGCTTCCGGCTCTCGGGCCCGGGTATTGCAACCCACCCGGTCTTGGGCAGACCCTGTAAATGCGCGGTGTCCAGGGGTCTGGGCTCCCTCGGTCCCCGCGTTGAAGCGTCCTACCAGACCCAGATGTCCAAGCCACGACTTCCTCTGCCGTCCACTTCCTGTTTAATAACCGGGGACAGGACTGGTCCCTGGGCTAAGTGATTACTGTCACAATTTACAACTCAAATAGTTCCATTCAAAGGGTGGGGAGGGCATCAAATAACCACAGCCAACCCCTGTGCTTTGCATGCGTGTGGCCCTGCACCCCGCCCCCCCCCCGGCCCCGCACCAAAAGCAGGAGCTTTGTTATGGTGGTCACAGCTCCTTCAAATACCCTCCACCTAGCTGGGAGGCTCAGGCAGGAGGATCACAAGTTAGAGCCCAGCACGGGCAACTTAGCGACTCAGTGAGGCCTTTTTGGACCCCTTGGGTGTCACCACATATACTGAAAGCCAGGACTGCAGTCTGAGAAAAGCAAAAGCACGGGGTGGTGGGAATGGCGCTGGAAAACCTGTTTTTGCGTCTGCCACTTACCGACTCCTAAGTGAGATCGACTTAGAAGGGGCGGTGGGCGGGTGGCTTCTTAGCAGCGGCCCCAATTCAGCACGGCCCGCAGCCGCCCTGCACACCCTCACTCTGACTCCCTAGAGGGCTCCCCCGCGGGTGGAGGAAGCAGACCCGGCTCGGGGGAGCAGTGCCTCACACCCGCCCCTCGCATGCAGACTGGAGAGGCAGCCACTGTCCCAGCGAGCTGCGACACGGCCGGGAGCTGCCACCTCCCGCTGCCGCAGGGCCAGCGCGTGGCAGTCACCTGTAGGGCTTGATGATCTTCTGCCCGTACCTCAGGGCGCCCTCCCAGTCCTGCAGGTACAGGCAGACGCCCATGGCCTGATACATCATGTGCAGCATGTACACGTTGCTGTCCTCGAACACCGAGCTCATCTTCTCCTGGCTCAGCTCGCAGATCTCCAGCAGCTCGCTAGGGGGTGCTGCGGAGTCAAGGAAACCACCGGCGGGGCCACCCTGGGGGAGCTGGACTGTCCCCCACCCATTCCTGATGCCCCTCAAAGAAGCCCGGCACAGGTGGCAAAGCGAAGGTGAAAGGTGGTAACTTCCTAGAAGAAACCAGGGCAAAAGATCTCCCCTGTCACACAAGACCAAAGACCCAGCCCCGCGGTTTGGACGGAACAGCACTGCTGAGGACCCCAAGTCCTCAGACTTCCAGGTAAGTCCAACCCTTCCCCCTAACCAGACCTTCACCACCTCCGCTGGGACCTTTTTCTTTTCTCTTTTTCGCTAGCACTGGGGGATGAACCGCTGAGCACACACGAGAACAGGACCAGACGCAAGAACAGAGGGCTCCCTGGACCTTGTCAGCCTCATCAGACCCCTGAGATACGGAGAGCAGAGAGCAGACCCTAGGCGGCCACCAGAGCGGGCCCCGCACAGCTTCCTTCCACATCGAGGCCGACCCACGGGCGTCCGCGCCCCGCGGCGGCGAGGTGAGGATATACTTGTAGTGCTTGGCTCTCCGGAACTCCTCGATGACGTTGCGAGCGTACCGGACCATGTCCCGGATGGCTTCGGCCTGCGGAGGGTCGCTGAGCTTGCGGATTTCCACCTTGGCCTTATCCTGAGGGAAATGCCCACAATGCAAAGCGTCAGCTGCCCCAGCAACGCTGCGGACAGAGCATCTTCCGGGCAAAGGCCGAGGCGGAGGAGAGCGCAAGGAATCAGGCAAGGGACCTAAGGCAGTCGGACGCTCCACGGCCTTCCAGACACAGCAGCACTGACTTTGCAGCGTGCGTCGCAAGCCGAGTCAGGGTAACGGGTGGGCCTGCCGGGGTGATGCCAGGGGAAGCCCACAGCTGCTGGGGAAGGCTGGGTGCTGCGGGTGTCCGACCGCGGGCCGGAAGGCCAGGGACCTGGCGGGCGATCGGAGCGGGCAGGCCGCGGCCGTCGCAGGGCTCACCTTGTCCCTGGTGGTGCACTCCCGGCACTCGCAGGTGAAGAAGTAGGAATCTCTCAGCCGGTCGTTCCTGTCTTCCGTCGGGTAGAGGAGGTCGATGTAGCTGGTGAACACCTGAAGCCCGAAAAGGTGACGCCTTGGTCCACTACAGGGAAACCGACCCTGGCCACCCTGGCGGCTCTGCAAACACCTGGGGTGGCCCCGCAGGGCAGAGCACAGCGCAGGAGGCCGCGGCAGGGGGACACGCACGCCCGCTCTGACAGCCAGCGGCCCTGTGGGGGTGGGGGATGCAGGCTCGGGTCCCTAACCCGCGGGGTGGGCAGTGAGGTCCCTGGCTCCTTCCTCTGCAGAGAGCGGCTGGATTTCTCCTCCTCTCGGCAAAGGTTCCACTGGACACAGACGACACCGGCCTCTGAGGCCCAGGGAGGGGGACAGCGTCATCTTGGGGGGCCATCCATTCTCCTGCCCCTGCTCTTCTGAGCCCATGGAGAAGGGTGGCGGTCAGTGTTCGCTGCACTCACGCACACGTCTGCTCAAACTGGCGGACTTTACACGGCCACCCGCATGCCAGGACCTCGGGCACTGCCATGCTCTCCTGGACCCCAAGGGCAGAGGGCAAGCCGCGCCCAGAGCACTGACCAAGGCTGAGCAGCCAGCTTCCGGTGTCACAGGACTTCCTCCAAGTGACTGAGGGACGCAGTGCAATGAACACAAGCGTCCACAAGATGGCGACAAAGGCCAGTCCAGCGTCCCCCACGTGGCTCAAAGGAGCCTAAGACACCAGGGAGGCTGGCCTCTCTTGCCACCCCCAGGAGCGGGGGCGGATGATTTTATTCCAGCTGACTGCGACTATCTGTTCCAACAAAGAGCATCTGGTGACAGTGGGAAGCCCATAAGGCCCTGGGAGACGAAGACAGCCTGCCCCAGGGACACCCTCCTCACGGTGGCCCTAGCAGGCGTGGAAAGGTCGACCTGAACATCAGACTTTAGGTCACAGTTGACCGGGGACCAGTTAACACCTTCCAGAGAAATCACTTAAAGGTTCGATCACGAGGTCACAGCAGATAAAGGAAGGAGAGAGAGTGGCACCCGGAGGCACTGCAGCCCTCGGTGAGGGAGAGAGTGGGGTGCCCCCTGCCCGTACACTGCCTCTACTTGCCCTCTCACGGCGCACAAATGGCGCTGAGGTGACCTCTGAAAAGGACGTGAAATGCGCCTGTGACGCCCGGAGTGGACCTGCAGCTAGTGGGGGCGGCCTGATTCGGCAGCACTGCTTTGGAGGTTTGGGTTGGGGGTCCAGAGACTGACAACGGGACACAGGCTCTCGGGGGAATGGCTGTGTCCGTCTGGTCTTCAGGCAGCCAGCCTCCTTTCTCTTGAAATCTCTGCTGCGAGAGAAACTCAAATCTACACCTTCCTGCAGCTTCTTGACCCAAGGAGGAGCCGGCAGAAGCCCCAGCGTGGGCCGCTGAGCCCGGGTCGCTCATCTGATCTCTGAGCCCTGCAAGGCCTGGTACAGCTACAGCTGAGCTCGGGACACGCTCGCATAGGTGCTGCCCACTGAGGCTGCCACAGCCCAGGCGGGTCCTCACTCACCTCTTCCCCGGGGTGGATCTCCTGTACCGCCCGCACTTCCGCCAGCGTCCCCTTGTAGGTCACAATGACATTGGGGCAACAGCTATGATTCATCAGTGCCACGCTGTGGGACAGAGGAGAAAACCCAGTTCCCTCCAGGGCACGCACAGACCGCAGGTGACCGTTTAGCTCCCTGTTGACTGAATTAGACGAACTGAATCTTTGGAAACCAACCAAAAAATATCTATGTATCTATATATCTCACCAGCTCTGACTATTCTGCACTGGTTCTGTTATGCATTTGTAATAATGTCTAACACCTTAAACTTTAACTGTGTTAAAAAGCGAAATCCACAATTCAAAGCAGTGATATCGAAGCAGAGAACAAAAGACATCAATACAAACAAGAGATGCTAGAGCTATTCCTCCCAGTACCTGCACCTCTGACTCCTCTGCACAACCGTGAGGACAAATGGTCGTCCTCTGTGGGCCGCTTTTGTCTAAGTGGATCATTTCTTGGGTGCCTTCCTCAGATGTGGAGAAACGCCAGCTGCTAAGTGTGCGAGGGCCTGTGATCCCCCAGGGCCCCGAGAAGCCCATTTGAGTCTCTCTGCACCTCAATTTCCTCATCTGGAAAATTGGGACATTTCTGCTCCTGCTGCTCACTGTCTGCTTTTCGGGGACAGCAAGGAGACAGAGATTCGCCTGTGAGGGGCTTTGAGGTTTCTGATTATATAAAGGTCAAAGTTCTGAGAACAGAAATTTCTAAACTACAGGGAGAACGTGCTTGATCTCTGAGAATGCGGCCTTTGAAATCACAATGCCAATATGATTTCAGCCCAAGGGGATTTTTCCCCCAATTAAAAATGCCTGGAAACTGGGGCTCGGGCTCCTGAGGGCACGCACACCCGCCTGTCCCTGCTCTGAGGGCCAGCGCCACCTCGTGGCCCTTTGGGGACTGAACCCCTCTCCGGCTCACCCCAAGAATACGCAAAAGAAAAGGGGCTGCGATAACGGGGAGGACGCCTCACCGTGCTGGAGGGGCCCCGACAACCTGGCAGCCATCCCCAGGTGGGGGTGCGGTCTGCGGGGAGGACGCTCCCACATGCCGCAGACAGGAGATCAGAACCAGGGACTCTGACTAACGGACTGGAAGGGCCTGTCGTAAGGAGAGGCAGATTGCTCCAAGTCTGGCAGAGGGGCACTAATTCTTCGTCCTGATAGACTCCCGGCTAAAATGGGAGGGAAAGGCTCAGGCTGCAGCCAGGCACAGGCACCTAAGCCAGCTCTCACCCATGGGGTGGTGGGGTCCCCCAGCAATGGTGGCTACAAACTCCACTACTCCCACACTTTCTATAGGTGCTGAGAGCAGAGACGCCTTGAAGTGCACTTCACACCCGAGTTGTCTACACGGCCTTCGCTGCAGGGACCATGCACCTTCTCTTCTCTGCCCTCTGCCGAGAGCTGCAGTCTGAGGGAACTCTCCCAGCATGCTTTTCGGGGACACAGCCTCATATGCAGACTCAGTGCTGGCACCAGTCTGGCCTCAGGGGCATTAATGAGAACAAACTTGCCCTCTGCTTCTGGAAAGCCCATGAGGCTGCTTCCGACCCATGGAATGGGGCAGATTTTCCTCCTTCTGACCTGCAGAATGCACACAGCCTGGCAGTACACACACACACACACACACACACACACACACACACACACATGTTAGAGGTCTCCTGCGCTGGCCTCCACAGAACCCCAGCAGCCTTGAAGCACGGGCGTCCCCTTCCTGTGCATTAACCAAGGCTGGGGACACGGGAGTCCGGGAAATACACCATTCTGGAAACACCCATCCCTCTGGAGACCAGGGCTGGGGAGCCACTAACGTCAGAGCTGGTAGAACAAAACCCAGTCTCAGCGCTGCACCTTAACTTGCAGGCGTCTCTCTGGTCCAGTGCAAATAACCTTTATGTAGTGAAAAAACTGTAAACGCTGTTCAGTTCTGTGTCTCACCCAGCAGTCTTGTTCTCTTAAAAATAATCCCCTCACTCCACAAACGCTCTGTGAAGCGCACAAAAACCCTCCATTCCGCAACTGTATTTTGGTAGCTTTTTGCACATTTTCTGAATGTTCCTAAAGTAGAGAGAAAAATAGGACGGGTCTTTCAAATGTCTCCCTACCTCGCTGCTTTAGCATAGTCTCCCAGGAAACTGTGCTGTTTTTATATTGATATTTAAAAAAAAAAAAAAAGACAAACTGACGTATTCTCTACAAAGGCTATGGCTTTCTTGGTTAGTGATTAATGCTCCGTTGGCATAAGCAACCCTAAGATTTCCAGAACTACACACATGCAGAAAGCAAATTCCACAGCAGGGCACGGGCTGCTCCTTCTGCGCATGCTATAAAATATTCTTTAATAACAGCTCTCCGCCTAGCAGGACTTAACAAGCAACTCTTCTCTTAACTACTACCTTTGGATCTTAAATGTAGGGGAAATATTTTGAAATGTGGCAGATTAAAAAGCTGTCTTAATTCACTTGGAGTTTCATGCCTGCCACATGCCGTTAGGTGGGTTATATAAAAATCCAAAAAAAAAAAAAAATCAAATTAGTGTTAAATAAGTACAAAGGAAAAGAAACGAAGTCAAACTCAACCTACTCAGGAAATATCGCTGATCCCAAATGGGAAAGTTCTTCATCTTCAATGGTGAAGCCATTACAGTTAACCTGCAGGGATCGGAGAGAGGGAGAGAGAGAGAGAAAGGCTTCAGCGCCCCTCTGGGGAGAGATCATTTCTTTAATTGTGACCTTTGACAAGTTACCTAGGAAGATGCCCCAGTTTGGTGGCTTCAAAACCTTTTCTTTTGGCCTCAATGTCCTTTGTTCAAACAAAATTTCCTCATCAGCCCAGCCGAAGGCTGAAGCCCCTCCTTGTGCAGCCCCCGCACACAGACCTGAGGACTCGCAGGTCCCCCGAGGCTCTGAGGACTGGGGGGTGCACATCTGAGCGGGGCCCAGCAGGCCACGGGTCGGGTACCTGGGGTCTAACCCCCATCACACCGCAGCTCCCTGTGTGACAGGAGCCCATCGCCGGGTCATGTGCCCTTGACAAAGCAGCTGCTGAATCCCACGCTCGTCTCAGAGGTGAGGTCGGCAACTCAGAAAGCCCTCATTTATCTCATCTAATTGCTGTCCCTCTCTTGAGGGGCCGAGGGACCAAGGGCCCGAGCTGAGGAGCTGGGGTCTTTCGTGCTTCAGCCACTCTCTCGTCCTTTGGAAGAAATGCTGCATTAGGAAACGCCAGGGCGACGGTCACCTTCTGGGGGTGGGAGCTGGAGGGAGTGGGCTGAATACGAGGAGGATCCTTGCCAGGTTCCACATTCTAATGCTTTCTTTCACAGGCCACTGCGCCCAGCGAGGGACATCTCCCGGGAGACACTGCAGGTAACAGCACACAGCTGAGGTCCCTGCTCCCTCTCACACCTGAGATACCACACCTGGCATCCGATGGGCCTTGGGAAACAAGCATCTGATCAGCACTTACCGGGAGCCAGGCCTTGGCCTGATGTTGCCACTAACAAGCTCATCAATGCACAATGGCCCCCAGCTTTACTGTAACTGCCCATCCTACAGCTGGGAAAAATGAGGCCAAGGGGATTAAGTGGCCTGCACAAGGACATGTGAAAACAGTGACTGCTGAACAGGAGTCAGAATCCCCATGGGCCTTCTGACAGCAAACCCTGGCTTCTTCACACAGAGCCTTGTTTCTTCTAAAAAGCAGTTGTGTCTACTAAATGTTAATGGGGCAATTTTACATAAAGGACTTTGGCAAGGGCTGCAGAACCTTGGGATCCACTAAACTAGGAGCTACAGAAGATTTTATGCATACTGTTTACAATGGGAGGCTAGTACAACAATACCCAGCCTTTGAAATCCCCAAGGGCTGGGTATTTCTAAGAAGACTTAGCAAACTAATTTTTGTGCCAACTCCAAGTACCCTGACCATTTCTGTCACTGGGACATTAACCAATGGCCACCAGCCAACATTAGGTGGGAGTAAATTCGGATTTTCATTCATTCAACGAAACTGATGATGGTATGACTTGTGTGTCCTCACCTTAGTGGCCAGGTACCAAATGACCCATACACACTCTCACACTTGACACCAACATGCCTTAGCAGTCTCTGGCTCCCCCAAGTGTTTGGAGAATGAATGAATGAATGAATGAATGAATGAGTGAATTACCAAAAGGAACTAGGACAGACAGACTGCCTTGGGTGCCGGATTCTTGCTCTTGGCCTCTGAGACGCCCTTCTCTGTGGGAGCCCCCCAGGCCCAACCCTGATTCTGGAATGCTTCAGGCTTGAGCTTGCTCCAACCTGCAGCCCCTCCACGGCCTCCCTCACAAGCAAAGGCTGCTGTAAGCACTGTTCCCTTCCGGCCTGCTTGCCCTCCCTTCTGAGCTCTCCCTGGAGAAGAAAAGCAAACCTGCACATTAAGGAAGATGCGTGGGCCACAGTTATTTTTTTTTCTTTCAAGACAAATCAGGCGTGAGAGCTTTGTGGAAGCTCTTCTCATAAGCAGCATTTAGACTAGATGGAGGCTGCACGGCAAAAATAACTCCCCCACCACGCTCGAACTTGGTAATCAGAACACACCTCAGCACTGTGGCTGGAGCACAGTGACCTTTGGCTGCCAGCTACTGCTCGTGGCCATGGCCTCTGTGGACCAGGAAGGCAGGAAGGTCTCGGGCTGAGAGGCCAGCCCAGGGCAACAGTGGACGGAGCCCACTCTTCCTCTGCTTGGAATACTGAATCCCCTTTTCAAATTTACTTTAAAATGTGATGTGTGGGTGAGTGGGTGTCCGTACACAATCTTGGAATGTTCTCTGTGATGTGATAAGTCTCAAGTCTATAAGGGAATGGACTGTCTATAGCTTGAGTATTTTTCTCTTAGGCACAAAAATGAGCCAGATTTTCCAAGTGAGTCCAAACTTCAAAGCCTGACTCGCTTTCACCACAAATACACTCGCACTTGTGTGATCTGTGTCTTGAATGTTGTTGTGAAAACAGTTCCCCCTCACCACATTGCCGTGGAAAAGTCCTGTCAGTGTCTCTTACCATGGAGAGGGAAGGTATCACTTTTCATACTTGAAGAAATGGTACTCTTGCCCTGTGTGATGCTGCACACCTGTAATCCCAGCCACTTTTGAGGCTGAGGCAGGAGGATCACAAGTTCCACACCAGGCTGAGGAACTCAGCAAAACCTTGTCTCAAAAAAACACAAAAAGGGCTGAGAATGTAGTTCAATGGTAGAGTGACTGTCTAGCATGCACAGGGCCCTGAGTTCAGTCCCCAGCAAAGAAGAAAAAGAGGGGAAAGGAAGCAGGGATGAGGCAGAAGAAGAAGAGGAAGTGGAGGAGGAAGAGAAGAGGAGAGAAAAGAAGAAAAAAAATTTCACTGGTCATGTCTCAACTAGAAAAAATAAATCATGGACTCAGTTTCTCAAAAAAAAAAAATTAAAAGAATTAATTCTTTAGCTTTGTTGCGTTGCCCAAATTTATAAATCCAGGACAACATGAAAACCAGAAAGGTTTTTTGTGACCTCTGCCTTGGGCCCATTGCCCTTCTGTAAGGAAGAGCAGCTTCCCGACTACAGCACTCACACCGTTCAAGTGCGTCCACACGAGCACGAACACTATGACAGGACTCACTCAGCTGTCACCGGGGGTCCTCTAGGACTATGTGTGTACACTTTTTCTCTGTGTGTGTAATTCTTAAAATGTGCTTTTCTACCTGTTTCTTCTGGTATTTTTAAAAACTTATACATTGTTCCTGGTAGAAAGTCAAAAAAAAAAAAAAAAAAAAAAAAGTCACACAGTGAAAGCAGCGTGTTCCACAGTTTAGAAGAAGCCAACCGTGAAGGCTCACGCCGCCTTTCAGGGCAGATGTTTCCGTGGTGTGCACAGTCTTCGTCCTGGTTTTACACCTGCTCATCCTGTCCCAGCCTCCGCAGGCAGCCTCCCAAAGTGAAGGCCACGGAACCTTCCGTCACACGGCTCTGCTATAACTTACTTAAACGCCCAGCGCTGGCCCTTTACAATATGTTGTTTCTCCCCGCTTGCCTCCTCCCTGCTTCCTTCTCTTCTCTTTTAAAAGAACCCTAAAATAAACAAGCATATGAATCTCCATCCCTGATCTCTGAGTCTTTCCTGAGGACCCGTTCCTGGAAACGGAATCAGTGGCTCAGAGGATATGTAAGTGCTGCATATTCTGTCCTTGCCCGAAACGTGCAAGGCTGTTTAGTGCGTCTGACACAGACAGTTCCAGCAGGGCAGGCCGCTACTGACGCCCAGGGACCGGACTATGGTGCTCACTTTCGGGGAAAGTCACATTCACCAGCAAGGAGCAGAAAACGCCTGGAGAGAAACCCAAGCCCAGCTAGCGGGGCACAAGGCCCTACTCAGCGCCCCAGCCTCAGCCTCCCGACGGCCCGCGGTCCAGTCTGCTCATCACTTCCGAGTTGCTCTTCTCTCCAAGCACCTCTGAGTGTTCACTCTATCTGATTTTGGAAAACCTTAGCCTCTCTGAGAACACCCTGGGGCCCCTGCACCCTGCAGGCTCCTGTCTGTACCCCGCAGGCTTCAGAGGGGACCTCTTTCTGGGGAGCTTGACAGAGGCTTATTTTCTGTTAGAGCAGGCTTCAGAGCAGAGCAGCTAAGACCACAAACAGAGTCCTGGAGTGGCCTTTTCTCTGCGAAGAGCTCAACGTGCTCCAGGGCGCGGGACTGAGACCCGGCTGCATGAGTGCTCTGCATTTCCTTCCCGACAGCCCCCGAAACAGTACTCGGAGGACCTGATCTGCCCGGGTCGCCAGCAAGGCTGGGGCCACACAGGGCACAGAGGGTTCAGGGCCCGCAGCTGGGTGGGCCCAATCCCACCTGCTTCACTGACAGGTGCGGGGAAAGGTGGGCGCTGTCACCACGCCTGGGACACGGCGCTCGGCTCACCTGTGCGAAGAGGACCACCAGGCTGTCGTGGTCGGGGAACTCGAGGTGCTTGGAGTAGAACTGGTGCAACGTGGCGATGTCGCTCTGAATCAAATCCTTCTTCTCGTTGTCCAGCTTGTCCAGATCTGCGGACACACGGGCACAGCTCACGCTGGGAAGCCCCGTCGCCAGCCCTGCCCTTTCCTTACGGTAAGTGGCACGGAGTACGGGAAGGGAGCGGCCACGCCCACCCTAGAGAACATTTTCCCCACTGCTCGGTCTAATGGTCAAACCCAGGGGAAGCAAGCCTGCAGTTTCCTCTGTGCTCCCTCTACCCACCAGAGGTCACCGGGCCCTGACACGGAGGGCGGCAAGGAGGGGTGAGGACTGATCTGCTCAAGGGCCCCAGTGGGCCTTGGGATCTGTGTCAGTCAAGCGACCAGGCGGCCTGATTTAGCGCCTTTTGTAAGAACATCAGCTGTTTCCAGAACTGCAGTTCAGCAAAGATCCAGAAATATTCAGCGTGCTCAGACACTCTACAGCCCACCTCTAGAATGCACCTCTGCTCCCCTTAAGTACCCCCTCATAAACACGTCAACTCAGGGGGAACTTCAAAACATTTTTCAAAACAGCGCACCAATCAAAATAAAGCTAATAATTAAAAAAAAAAAAATCACCATCCTTATGAAGAAAATGGAGCGCTCCTTCCTTTCCTCCATCCTAGCTCATCCACATTAAATGTGTGGCTAAAGCAACTTCCCGGCCCGTCACACAAAGACTTACGTGATTCAAATTCCTTCACAGCTAACAATCTCTCGGAAGGTGTTCTCTCTGGGTGGATTTTCTAGTAATTGGGGAAGAAGTCACACAGACAAGAGATGTTAACAGCCAGTGTAGAAAGTAGTGCTTTCACTTTAACCTCAATGTGAAGAAAAAGCAACGACTTTCAAGGAAGTAAAGGCAGCTACCCAAGGAGCGCACGTCTCAGGCCCAATGTCCACATCCAAAAGGCTCTTTTCAAAGCTTTGTGAAGAGTCCACTGGATTTCTGACACCCCGAGACTGCCACGCACACAGTAGGCTCAGAAAAGCTTGTTACTGGAGAGAACCGCACCAGAAAACAACTTTTTAGGGTCCTTACTTAAAAGGACTGGGTCTACAGATGAACCATCCTATTTATTATTTCTCCTTCTAAAAAGGAACAAAATCCAACCCCCATCCATTTTACACTTTCTTTAAGCATAGGCTAAAATGATCTCAAATTCTGTGTTTCAAAAAGAACACTTTCGGTTGTATCTGTGAGCTCAGATGCACTTGAAACATGTCGCTGGCTTTGTTCTAGACACCCCGAGAGGCGCTAACAATAGTAAACCCGCCAGGCTTTGAGAACATGAATAAACTTGGTGTTGACAAGAGTTCAAACGCAGAGCTCCGGAGCTGCCCGAGGCCCCGGCTTTGTAATCTGGCTATTCAATTTGGGGATACAGGTGGCCTCACTGGGCGCGCTCACCTCCCTAGTTAACATGTTAAGCTTCCCCTTGGTAGTTTGGTAGCCTGTCTCCCCTAATCCTTTGCAAGCTACTGGAATACAAATGGTCTGGTTTTTTAATCATCGAGTCCTACAGAGATGAAAGGACGGCCAGGTAACTTTTCATTGCATAGGCTATTAGCAGTAGTAGTAATTATAATAAAGCTTGAATGAGACGAGCGTAAACTCCTAGCAGCATTCAAGCCTCCCCTCCCGCTGTCAGAACATTTCAGCGGTTCTTTCTGGGAGTAGCAATCTTCCATTCACAGGATGCGCTTCGGTTAAGATTAGCAAGACCTCTTGCCTAGGAAAGCGACCGGTTCAGGAAGTACTCAGCCTCTTCTGGGAGCCGAACACCACATCACAAGTACCACCGATGAGAAAGGGGACAGGAGAGACCCAGAAGGCAGGTCTCCTCGGCCACAGACACCATGGCTTTGCCACCCTGACACCTTGTCACCACGCCCAGTCACACTGATTCCATAGCCTTTTCCTCCGCCGGCTGCTCTGTATAAACAGGGAGATAATTTCCTAAGGATGCAACTTAGCCTCGCACAAGGAAAAACAGCTCAGGTTTTTGGGGCTCACTACACAGATACCCTCAAATGGCTGTCACTGTCCTGAGCTGCCATCCAGGTCTTCCTGCAGCACCTGATCCAACCCGAGCCCAGGAGACTGAAGAGTGCAGAGATGTTCTCTTCTCTGCAGGCCTCCAGCATCGTCACTTGGTGTATAGACACCTGTTGTTCCTTACAATCACATTTGCTTAGACTTACAAGAAAAAGACACATGGAGGTGGGAGGGAAGGAGGTGGATGCAAGTTCAGCTTTAAGAGGCCTCGCCACTGCCACCGATTTCCCTAGCAACATGGAGAATGGTTCACAAGGCCAAGTCCTAGGGCAGTGACGGTGAACCTTTCAGAGACGAGGGCCCAAACTGCAACCCCAAGCCTCCATATTTATCACCAAGTGCCAACACTGCCATTAAACCTGAACACTGAGGTTTTAGTTTAGAAATAACAACCGTTATTCAGAGCTCAGCTGCTGAGGAGACTTGGCCCGCACGCTGACAGAAAGAGGGCTCTGTGTGCCCGCTGTGGCACTCGCTGTCATAGGTTCGCCACCACTGTCCCAGAGCAGCTTCCTGTTCCGCTGTTTCCTGCTTCCTCCGGAAGTCAGGTGTCCAGTTACATGCAACCAGGAAGGGCCCAAGAAAGGGGCGGACAGTCTCACACCTGCACCATCTCTCTGATGGTCTGTTCCAGTGGGCAGCAGCTCTTTCTTTCCTCTTCCCCTCCCTCTTGCCTCAGTTTCCACTTTCCCATTCTGTCTCTTCTTTGCCCCAGCAGCACCCTGCCTCTGCCTTCTAATTCTTTGTCCACGCACCAGCAAGAAAGCACAGGAGAGCAGATAAAGCCCAGGAGAGGCAGGCACAGCATGCTGTCTGCGTCAGAAAGGGCAGAGGGAAAAGCTTGACTCTAAAGAAGCTCAGGATGTCACGACCAGGGCTGTGAGCTGGGCCTGGGGCTAGCAACATCCTAACTGTACAGTGCAGGCCTCAGGGCAGCTTACACCGGAAGCCCTTCTCCCATCCCACCCACACAGCTGTGACGGGAGACAGAGTCAAAATGTCACCCAAGGTCAGATACTCATTTTTCTGTAACTGAAGAAAAAATAAATAAAATGCACTTGAACGTGATCCCCTTGCCTCACCTGTTTGGCCAGAATCCTTGCTGTCAGCCTCACAGTCTCCGAGGGGTTCCAGTTCTCCCCAAAGACAACCATGGAGGAGCACTCCAGCTTGTGCATGGGCCAATCTTCTCTCTGGGAAGATTTTTAAAAATTATCAAAACACTGACACAGGCACGAGAAGAATAAAGTACAAGAAGGCAGCATGCAACACGACCCCCAGCTAGGGTGAGCTGAAATGCGTTTCCTTCTGGAAAACACAAAGACGCTCAGGAAAGCTGGAGGAAAACATCGTCTTGGCGGGAGGTTATCTCATGACTCGATGCAGGCCTGTTCCAGGTTACTGGGAGGAGAGAACTCGCCAAGCATCTGGTGTCTTTCTGCAGTGCTGCAGTCTGCCGAGCCACAGCGTGCCTTCCCCTGGCCTGCAGGAGTGCTCGGAACGCCGGGCGAGCAAGGTGGGGACCAGCGGCTGACGTGACCCTGTGCCCTATGGCTCTGGTCTAGCTCTGCTCTCCCCTGGACTGACACCAACAACCTTCCTTTTACCAGTGGCTTTTTTTTTTCCCATAAAAAGCACGAACGAGAGCTTTGTAAGGGCCCTCAAAGTCTGGGAGGGCAGGAAAAGGCAGAAACAGACTTCTCTAGTTCAGGTGACTGAAAAGAACTGCTTCGTCCCGGCCCGGGTCTCAGGTTGTGCTCTATTCCGGCAGGGTGGAGCTCTGTCCCCTGGGATGGGACAGCAGCGAGCAGGCCGCTGTGGGGCTCTGAAGTGTTCTGAGGACCAGGGATTAAACGTGGTGACAAGGCTGGTGACAGGCTCAGCGTGAGACGACCCAGGATGGAGCCTGCTCAACCAACGCGGGCCCTGCCGGCTCTCGGCTCAGGACGTCTGCTGGCTTCTCGTGAGGCCAAAGGCCAAGTCCTACAGATGACAGGGGCAAGGCACAGGGACAAGGCCCCCTCCTCCTGCAACCCCGTTCTCTCCCACGCCTTCTCGGGACACCGGCCGTGTGCACCCTGCCAGACAGCCCTTCCCTGCCCCGGCTGCTTCGCGGTCCCTCTCCACTTGCAACAGTGCAGACCTGGCGCCCTTTAGTGCAGTATCCATTCCCTTGAAACCAAGGACCTGCGTGTGCTTTGCTCACGGATGCAGCCACAGGCCCTGTACGTGTGCCGACATTTCTCAAGCATCACATGGTGGTCCAGGGCACGGAGCTGCCCCGCTGCCCCAGTCCCACCTGGTCCCCAGGAGGGAGGACTCGGCGCCACCTCAGGATTCCGTGCCGGATCCGGCACAGCCCGTGGCTCCAGGTCCGTGCCCAGAAGTTCCGCAGAGTTAAATAACATCGTGCCAAATATAACCGGGCGCACGGAGAGACAGCGATGACAGCGAGGCCCAGGGGAGCGGGGGACCTGTTTTTAGTCAAAGTCTCCAACTCAAGCACACGGAGGAGGCGCTGAGCTGGTGACAGGTGGCTGCACTCCTCGCTCAGGCGCAGAGGCAGAGCCTAAGGCAGGGACCAAGGAGACCTCTGGGTCCCCGAGGAGACGGGCACAAAGGGCTGGAACAGGGGGAGCACGACGACGATCCCGCAGGGCACCGGCCCACCAGGACCCAGCGGAGGAGCTCGGTCCCCGCCGGGCTCCGACGCTGTTGTTTTTCAGAACTGTGGTGGCAGGTGCTGTGGGGTGTGCCCACGCCAGTGAGCTTACAGGAGAAGGAAGCTGAAGGAAGCCCTTTGCTAACACATACTCACTACTGGCCTAATGCATCTGAAACTAATGTTAATACAGCACCTGTCCCTGTCCCAGACGGGGCATCTAAGCCCCAGACGCCCAGGGAGGGGCAGGGCGCTGGGGACTCTGGCTCTGTCCTGGAGCCCTCGGTCTCCTCCGGCTCTGCCTCTGCACGACGCCAAATGGGCCTCTTAATCCCCCAGCGCCTGGCTCCCTGGCTGTAAATAACATGATCCCTAGGTTACTTAACAGGTCCCCGACCTCCGAGTCTGTGATTTTACACCTTCCAGCAGTGATAATCAGGCCTGAAGCCTCAAGACTCCCAACCCCCCACAGCGGGCCTGCACAAGGGATAATACAACGGTCACCGCAAGAGTCCCCTAAGGTAACTTGAAAGAGTTGTACTGGGAATGGGGTCTAGCACAGAGGACCGTCTCAGCAAACACTGGTAACGGTTCACCTTCAGGTTCATTTAGTCATTCAACAAGCACTGCCGCTGACTCAAGAGGCAGGCCCAGGAGACAAAGTCTTAGGCTTCACGCTGTTTATGCCAATGTCAGAAGACAGGGTAAAAGAGTATCTACAGGTAGACACAGTCCCACATACACCAGTCAACTCAGCGCCAAAGGCAGAACCATGGAGGTTTCATCAAGGGAGGTAAGCACAACAATAATGCCTTCCTTCAAAAACTGAAAACAGTGATGAAAAGAAGAATGACAGAGACGAGCCACCATGGCACTGTTCCTTTTTAATCCTTAAAAAAAAAAAAAACAAAGAAAAAAATGCGGGCAGCAACGCATGCCTGGAATCGCAGCACTGGGGAGGCTGAAGCAGAAGGATTATTGGGAGTTCAAGGTCAGCTTGGGGCAACATAGTGAGTTCAAGGCTAACTTGAACTATAAAGCAAGACCCTGAATCAACAAAACAAAAAAGAAAAATAATAAAAGAGGGCAAGGGACAGTGAGTATCTGGTGGAAATATGAAATAGGTTCTGGGCACCCTTTTCCCGTGTTACAGATGGGCCCCAGGGTACAAGCAAGCGCTATACACCTCACGTCTCCCTGAGCTACACCCCAGCCCATTTTGAGCGTATGTTGAGAACTTTCTTCTGCCGTGGAGATGGTCTACAGGTCCGAGAGGACCGGACAGAAGCAACCTGCCCTAATTTTGCCCATAAGAAATTATAAACAACTACAATGGGCAAAACTGGAAAAAAAAAAAAAAAAAAAAAAAAAACGAACTAGGCTAACCAGATGAAGAATGAATTTTACTAATGAACACATTTTTAAAATATCAGCAGCTTTGTTGCAATTCTTCATGGCTGGAGAAACATTTCTTCAAAAAATGAGAAAGGAAGGGAAGAATGGAAATAAAGCTTTTGTAAATAGGGAGGGAAGAAGGGTTGAAGGGAAGGGAGGGATTGGGGAAAAAAACAAGAATTCAGGAATACCATGTACAGGTAGAAATTCCCTGCGGTAAATGTGGTCATTATGTATACCTCCAAGGTACCAGTAAACTTAATTTTTAAAAAGAAAGTTAAAAAGTAAAAAGTAAAACCATTTCTTTGGTTTTTCTAAAACCTTTTTTTCTAAAATTACTATTTTTCTTCAGAATTCAAGCTACTATTATTACACCTCCGCCGACTGCAACCCCTGTAAAATTTTATGTACACTAGGACCCATCCTCCAGAAAAGTAACACAGACATGTACAGAAAGTCTTCCGGGAGGTATGCACGAACGTGTGTGTTGCTAGCAGTTCTCTTTCCAAGAATGACACTCATCCTGTCTTCTTTTGGTCTTTATCTTCTGAGCTTTCTACAATGAACACAGAGTGTTGTAATAATGTTAAACAATAAAATCTACATGTAATTAGGATGTGGCTTTTTTTTTTTTGGATGTGGCATCTTTTTGATACCAGTGAGCAAATGACCCTTCCTTCCAGGATAAGGGGATTGGATTTCTACAGTGAACCCCCTTTCCTATCCCCGGCACTGGTGCACCTAGGTGTCACCCTCAGGGAACTGGGGAGACAAGCCCAGCCCACTTGTGGGCGTGCGGATGTGACCTTTCAGGATGTGGGTGGTGAGAATGGGTCAGAGGATTTCTATTCTCCGCCGCCATCACCTCCAGAGGAAGAGCGGGAAGGGGCAGGTAGGGTCTGCTCATCTTACAGGAGGGGGACGTTGGCTGGGACTTGCAGTCTGCTTTGTCTTGCCAATAAACCCAAAGTGGCTGAACTCAGTCATTCCCATTTCTTCCTGTGCTGATGTTTAACACTTAGACAGTAAGTCAGTAAAAGGGTGGGCAAGCTTCCCGTGCTCCTATAGGCTGGATCAGGAGACAGTGTGTTCAACCAGGGCAGAGCCTAGGACCCCGACCCATCTGCTGATCACCCAACACGAGGGGAGGCTTACCCAGCATGGATCGGCCCTGCCCCACGCTCCGGTTATTTTTTAATTGATAATAAAAAGCCTGGCATGTTCCTACATCTTTGGTTACATGCCCTCACATGTAGTTTTTTTGCAAGTCTCCATCAGGACATGCTTCTTTCTACTTTCAAAAGCACCCTCATGAAAAACGAAAGTTTTTTCTCTAGGTTTAATGTTAAGAGGCATATATCAATGGTTCTACCATACTATAATTATCCTACATAAAAACAACCCCAAATAATTCTCATGAACATGCCGTGGTATGACGGAAGGAAGCCTGAGTGAAGAGCATACTTAACTTTCCGGGCATATTTATAAAAAATATAACCCATTAAAACACACAGGTTGCAAAGTAACAAGCCGAGTGAAAAAGGAACCTCTATCTCTTTTCTATCTCCTCCCGTTACCTTTCCATGCCTCATCAATTAAATTCTTTCCTCTGGCTCCATCCTGCTGAGTCAGGGCAACCAGGAGGGGAGGACCCGAAGGGGACCTGAGACCAGAGCAGCCAGGAGCTAGAGCACTGAGGCCAGAGCCTGCGGAGGACCCCAGACGCCCAGCTCCCTGGCAGGGGACATTGGGGAGGGTGTGTGCCTGTGCGCGCCCAGCTGTGTGGTTTCTGCCCAAGACGAGAGCAATGGGCCCCTCTCTCTGACTCGGTTCCCGGCCTCTGCAGCGCACTGCCGCAGGGTGGGAAGGCTCTCTCCCATCACGGTTGACCTTGGCCACCCCCGCCCGGGGCACGGTGTTCTCACCCTTCCAGCCTGAGTGGCACCCACCACCTGCACCCTGCGTGTGAGCTCTGGGGATGGTAGGAGTGGCAGCCCGGGCTCTCTTGGTGGCAGTCCCCCTGAGGACCTTCCTGGCGCCTGCTTTTGCTTTGCTTTGCTCTTGCACTGCTGGAGATCGAACCCAGGCCCTTCACACTCTGCTAATCCTCAGCCCTTTTATTTGTCATGTTGAGACAACTAACAAGACCCTGCTCTGACGTCATGCCACACAGTCCCTTAGTGGAGCCCCACTCTGAGTCCCCCCAGATATTGCCTTCTAGGGTACCCTCACTACATTTATGTCTGGAGCCATTGCCCCTAAGACTTCCAGTAGGAAGCCCTGGCCCTGACCTGCATTTCTAGGCTCCTACTTTTACTAAGCTTTTAAGCCCTTGCTACCCGCTGGTCACACCCTCAGGCCAGCGGCCTCCTACAGGTCAAACCCAGCCGGCCAGCTGCAAAGCAGAGGCCTCTGGAACCGCGGCACTGATTCCTCCCAGGAGAGCTCCAGTTGCTGGACATACAAGAAGCAGAGAAAAGCAGCCCTGCTCCCCGGGCTCAGGGGGTCTTTGCCCAGGACCCCACGGTCAGAAGGGCAAACTGCATCTGCCTCAGCCAGAGCCTGCACAACCTCCATCCGGGCTCCTTGCTACCCAAGGTCTCACGACAGAGCGACAACCTGTACCAAGTATTTTCGGGGAGAATGTTCAGAATGTCAAAGCGCTCGCTGTGCCCCGACAGACAGGCACCCTGGCACACTCAGGCTGGGGTTTGTGTACGTGAGCCCCCAAGAGAGGGCCCCCCTCGCTGCATGCTCACACAGGTTTCCCAGGCTGCAAATCTGGAAGGCGGGGTCCTGGGACCTTAACAGACACCTCCAAATCCCAACTGGGACCATGACTATTCATCCCAATATTGCCCCCAGAAAGGCCTGGTGGAACATAGCTCAGCAGTGTGCCCAGGAGCCCCAGGGGTAGGGCCACTCGTTACAGTCTGTGGTTCCACTTTAATGGACTCTTGTAGCAGATTCAGGCGAGTTAGGGCTAATTTTGCTTCCTTTAGTTGTGTTGTTTTCGAGATGAGGTCTTGTTCTGTTGCCCAGGCTGACCCTGTATTCCCACCCAGTGTATACCATCTGTGTCCACACGTGCTTACAAGCCAACCTTCTCCTAGGTTCAAAGAACGAGCCCCTTAAATCAAAAGTATGCTGTTTCCTGCTTGCATAAAGTGAAGCTTCAGTTCAGCCTGAATTATACAAATCCAACCTTACTGTGGACTGCGGTATTACTGTCTAGAAAGCCCCTCCCACCTGTCATTACCACTCCGTGCCTACAGCTCACCAAGAACGGATGGGCACTGTCCTTGGTTTGTAGGTACAGAGACTGAGACTGGGAGACGACCTGTGGTTCCTGCTGCTTGGCCTCGTCTTCCTCTGCCCTGCGTGAGGTCGTCTGACCGGGCTGCGAATGCACTGGCCTTTACTTCTCCGAACAACCGGGCAATGGGTTCCTGGAAGTGTTGGCTCCCACGAACAGCCCAACTGTGCGTTTCCCAGGGCCCACTGTCTCTCTCAGGCGGGGACAGACACCTGGTCTCTGAGCCAGGGCGCCTGCACCTCCCACGCCACCCTCCAGTGTGGCCTTTGCTCAAGCAGGGGCCACCCGCACAGTGGCTCCAGTCACACAGCACACAAGATGCAGAGCACGTCACACGGATCTCTGCCACTCCTAAGCAAAGGTCTTGAGGCCCTTCGGGGACCAACAGCCTAGGGAAGTAACACGGGAAAACCACAGTAGTGAGTAATCCAAAGGGGAGAGAAGGTGGGGCTGGAGGAAAGGGGGAGGGGCGTCCCCAGGTACAGGAGGCACCCACAGATACGCAAATACGGAGAAAACCCTCCCTGTCACCACAGCCACCCTGTCAGAGCACTGCCTGTCTGAGGTGTAGAAATACACTCCCTTTAAGAAGCCAAGTTGGGGCGGGCATACAGATCAGATAAGAAGGCTTAGAAATGCCTAGTGCATGCTAGCATGTGCAAGACAACCAGAAACACAGGGCAAGGAAATACTACCACATACAATACATATAATAGTACAAAAATAACCAAAGACCACACTCGCCTACTCTGACCGTGGAATGCATTGTCTGAAGCACCTCCCAGCGCTCAGTGGATCTCTCGGTTTGAGAAACACCATTCATTCCTCAGCCCTCAGCAGACCCCCAGGGCTCCCTACACCTCGGCCTTCACCCCCATCCTGAGTCACAGGACTCACCAGCCCTGCACCTCAACCCCTGCCTGGCTGCTTAGGGGACGCTGGCAGAAGGCACTCCCTCTGGCCCTGCAGAGGCTGCGCCAGGTGGGCTTAGGCTGCAAGCAAGTTGGCCTCACACAGCCTAGGGCACGGGGTAGCCTGTGGGAGGGACTTTCCAACTGTCCCCTCCGCACGCCCACCTGGTGGGGCCATCTTGGGCACCCTGGTGCCCTCGGCAATATACCTGCCCACCCCACCCTGGCTCTCCTGTGTGCTTCCCCTCCCCGCCTCACTTGTGGTCCTGCCCGGCGCCCCACACTGACCGCCTGCCCCTGGCCGCCTGTTGTGCTGGGGTAGCATGCATGCAGGTAGCCCCCAGCCATGGGAGGGGGCCACAGAATAACGGGACAAGGACAAAGAGACGCCAGGGTTCCGGTGTGTGGGGAAAAGAGGGCCCTCCCTGCCAGCTGCCCCCACACCTACCTGACACTCCACATTGCAGTAAAATGCCTGCTTGCATCTTCCACACTTCGACAATCCTTCTTTCCTTAAAAACAGAAAGGGCACTGTAGTGGGGAGAGGCACTGACCCGTGACGCGGCGCCCCGATCATGCAAAGGACAAAAGCCATCAGGCGAAGGCAGAGCAGCATCTCTTACCTTCCTCGCCCCTGTATCTTCCCATAGGAGGCTCTGCCCAGATCCGACCCCCAAGGAGGGAGGTGGCGAGCATGCGCCAACACCACCAAGCCCACAAGGCCGCGGGGCACTTCCCAAAGCCAGGAGGGACGCGTGCTCCAACACAGAGACCCTGACTTGGGGCCCTACGGTCTCTATGGTCACCTGTGCTCTTATTCAGCAGCTTTGGGAAGGTCAAATTCTCGCCTGATTTTCATGCACTGACGTGAACCACGCGACGGCTACTGAAATGAACAGAACCATATTGTCACCTACCCTGGTCCCAAAAGCTACATTTAAAAAGAATGCAACCCAGCCAGCAGAGCTGTGTTCTCCCATGTGGTACTCCTGGCTCTGATGGTGAACACCACGTGGGGACCCAGGTCACCAAGGCCCGATCACTGCCAGATTCTTTCCCTGCTACCCAAAGGACAGGGACAGTGTTGCTTCCCAACCGTCAGGCTCTGGCGTGTGTGGTCCATGTGAGACAAGCCACAGCTCCACTTATATCACACAGGACAACACCGCACGGTCTCGTGAAGCGGGACTGCCACCTGTGGTTGTATTTGCCCAGGAGAGAGAGGCCCCTGGAGGGACATTCTTGCTGCTGCAGGGGATGTGATCCTGCTACTAAGTCACCCCCTGGGCCACCCTGGGCCCCTCCCGAGCAGCCCAGCCCAGCCCACAGGGGCTGACGTCATCTAGCACAGATGTAGGGATCTTCTCGCTGCAGAGTCCTCCGAGGCTGCCGTCAGTCAGCGGCAGTCACCACACTCCGCCCACGAGCCACGGAGACAGCGACGGCAAGATGCTGCCGTGGGAACTAAACACGCTGCCTGGCAGCTTTGGAGACAGTGCTCGGATTCCAAGGCACCGACCAAAGACAGTGTGGGAGGAAAACACATCTCGGGTTGAGGCATAAATACCTGAGCCTGCACATCTCCATAGCGCAGAATGGAGCCCACTGATGGGGCACGGTGAATTTTCTGGCCTGAAAACCCAGGTGTCACCGAGGGGGGCCGACCCCTGCCCCCATAGTTTGCATGTAACAGAAACAAGGTGTGGTGTGGCCGCCCCCTCCCTCTCACACCGAGGTGACCCAGGTCACAAGGTGCACCCCAAACAACTGTGTGGTGACGGAACAGCATGTGCAAGGCATGAGGAAAGGGGACAGACGTGAGGAGCTAGACAGGAAAGCAGAGGCCCGCCAGGCAGAGGGCTGCAGAGTTCGCTGCAAACGAAATTCTTCAGAAGCGGATAACGGAGGGAGGTGCCGGCCTATAAAAATGTCAAACTGATACAGCCCTTTAAAATTTGTTTTGTTTTTGTATATGGGGCAGGGCAGAGACCTCTGAGAATTTAATGGAGGCTATTAACCTTCCCTGCCAACCCACCTTCGCATCAGCCCCTCACGAAACAGATAATTTCATAAGATTTCAAGGGCTGATCAACTGCCTAATGTCCAAACTCAGACCACTAAAGAGCCTCTGAACCCAGAGGTGAGACACGTAATTAAAGGGCTAGGAAACGATCACATTCTAGAATGTATTTATTAGTTCTGCAACATACAAAAAAGCCAGGATCACACAGGTCTTCCCGCTCAGAAGGCGACTGTAAAGTCAGTCGGGACCAATGGCTTCTTTTCAGCCTCAGCATAACACCCTGGGGACAGAAAAAGCAACCGGGTCTCCAGGGACGGAGGAAAGAACTCCAGTGGGATTTCATCAAAATAACCAAAGGCCAGCCTCATTAGCACGCGCTCAATACTGAACCCACAGCCATCACCAAGGACAGGAGGAAGAGGCTGACTTTTCAGCATTGGCCATGCGTGAGGAGCATTTTCTATCATCTCTCAAGATGGTTCTCAGGTTGCCAATAATGAGTTCTACTTTTATTAAACCTCGATTCTTTTTTGAGATAGGGTCTTGAACTCGCCATGTAGCTCCGGGCTGGTCTCATACTCACAGCAATCCTCCTGCCTCAACCTCCTGAGCACTGGGATGACAGCCGTGCACCACCCCACTCGGCTTCAATTCTTTCTGACATTCTACAGCGGCATGGGAAGAATGCAGGACTGTTCTGCTCCCTACTGAAGCGCAATGACCATCTCATGGAAAGGCATCTGTGTGATTGTTGAGATTATAAACTGAATGTGCCTCTTTTTTTCCCCGGAATACTTTTTTTTTTTTTTTACTTGAAGAACACTGGTTATTTAGACTTCAGCTTTTGGCAGATATATTATTATTAAAAAGAATGAAGCAAGCCCATCACTTCCTGGAAAACAGTGTTTGTTGCCAATGATACAATCTGAGCTTCGGTGCAAAAATGAGAATTCTGGAAAACATACAGCTGCCCCCTGAGTGCGACAGCTTCTCAACACAACGCTTCTCAGACAAGCCTGGTAGGAATATTAACAACTGCAGTTTTTAAGTATGGTTTGAGGAACTGAGGTAACTTTTGGAAGATCTGTACCACTTAGTGAACCCAATTTTTCCAAATGACTAATTATGATGTTTTTAAAGCCAGGCAGGGCTAAAAGTCATTCAAAAGACAAACAAACCAGTGGATTTTAATGTAACAGAGCATGTAAAGTTCACCAAATCACTTTAAACTACCATCCAGGACGGTATCACCTCATGAGTTTTAACGCTGAATCAAAGAATATCTGTATTGAGCTGAAAAGGTTACTGACATACTCTTCCTTTGCCAACCTCACATCTGTAAAAGCTGGATCACGGGCACATACTTCAACCAAGACACACAGGCTGAATCAGAAGCATCTCTGAGAATCCAGTTGTCTTCTATAAATCCAGACACAAACGGGATTTGCAAAAAACATAAAATAATATCACTATGCTCATTTTTTTAATTTTGGGAAATATTTCTCATAAAAAGACTTATTCTAACAGTAATGGTGATTATTTCAAAATGAATCTATACTTAATCATTTTTTCTGTTCTAATTTCAAATATGCCAAATATTAACAGATACAACCTATATGAACAAAAGTTCTTTGGAGTTCTCAACTTCCGTTTCCTTCTTTTTTCTTTTTGAGTTCTCAACTTCTAATAGTACAGAGCAGTGGTGGCGAACCTGTGGCTGTGTGCCTCAGAGGGCTGTGTGTTGTCACCGAAAGCTCTGAAAGCTTCGCCATCGCTGGTACAATCCTGAGACCGAAAAGGTCGAAGGCTATGGATCTTTCTTAATAATCCCATCAGATCTATGAGGGAGTTATCACAATTCCTAGTTTTCAAATGAAGAACTTCAATGTGAAATAACTAATCTAACATGTTGAGAAGTAGGTGGGGAAGTCAGAACTTATAGTTTATCTTCATCATGCAGAATACCCTTTCCCGAGGACAGCTCTCCTGAAAGACTGAGTACACAAAGCAAAAAATGGTCAGGCTGCTAAGCGCAGGAAGGCAGCAGAAGAGAGCTGTCCTTTCTCTGGCCTGTAGGACGTCCCAGAGCCAGCGGGATCTTGTTAATGTCACTCTGCCTGTAAGACACAGGGGGCCAAGATCCAGGATTACTGTTCAAATGGAGATTTGGGGGCAGCATCCCCAGCAGGAGGGTCCCCCCACCAGCTGCGACACTTGGAACGGACTGGAAGAAAATGAAGGCCGATGTATTTTCCAGGCAAAGAAGGCCCCTCCGTCTTATTCAGTACCGGAAATCAGGATGTTCCTCAACCACCAGCACCAGACTCTGAAGGATCAGACCTCTTAACCACTTACAAACAGGGCACCTCTTATTAAAGACCAAAGCATGCTTGGCCTCTGAGCATGGCAGCAACGCAAGCCATGCATGAATTTTCTTAACACAGCCTGCGGAGTCAGCCTGCCTGCGGAGTAGAGAAGCCAAGAGTCACGACAGCTACTGTTACTGATCACGAACTCGGACTCTACTTTGACCTATTTTGGTTTGAGCAATTCTAGATGGGGGCGGGAACAGCAAGGGAGCTTGGTTTGAATTATCCAGACAGGTGCTTCAGTGCTTCCCATAGCTGTGCAGAGACGTAAACTCTTCAAAAGGCCCCTGGCTGAAACCCAGAACTCCAGTCTGCTGAGCTGGTCCCCGAGCTGTGTGTCTCTGAGTTAGGGAGAAAAAGGAAGCTAGGGGCAAGGGCCTGTGAGTGTGCAGCTTCGGCTGACCGAGGAGGTCCAGCCAGAGAGGGGCTCCCAGGGCTCACTGTGTGGACCACAGGAGAAGACAACATCCGGAAGAAACCCTGCGCATGCAGAAAACACAGCCGCTAAACACCCATTTACAACATAACCCAACCTCAACGGTCCCAGCGGTGTGGGCAGGGCTGCGCCAAACAAAACAAGTGAAATTTCTCCAAAATAAACAATCCCAAAGGGGCAAAACACAAAACTTAAATCACTAATAACCTCTCACCTGCAGAAGGGCTCTCCTCTCTGGTGGCCTGGTTTAGGGGCATCGATTTCATGGGGTTGGTCTGTGGAGGGCTTAAGCTTTGGGGTGCTTAGCGCCCAGGGGCAAAACACGTGAACGGAGTGGGTTATTTGTTCTCATTTTGCTCTACAGTGGTGAAGCACTTTGCAAGGCAGACTGTCTTGGGTATCAGTGTTTTATCTTCTTTTGCGGGGGAGGCAAGACTAGGACTTGAACCCAGGGCCTTCCCACAAGCCACCTTCTCAGCCGTTTTGATTTTTATTTGGAGACAGGGTCTTGCTGAGTTGCTACACTGCCCAAGCTGGGTTCAAATATGCAATCTCCTGCCTCAGCCTCCCAGAATGCTAGGACTGTGAGGGTGCCCAGTGTAAGTCTTCTGGCAGCCCCTGGGGGTATCAGCCTGGGCTGTGTAACTGTCTCACTAATAAACGTCAGGGTAAGTGCGTGTTCTCTGACAAGAAGTAGCATTACAAGAAGCCAGAGCAAGTTTTGGGACGGAAAGCCTCTGCCTTCTTTCCCCCTCTTCTGAATTCCCACTTCCCCTTTTAGGCTGAACGCAACAAGCTATGCTTCCCACCTGCCCAGCTCCCAACCTGTGCGACTATGGGCAAATCAGAAATCCTTGCTGCATCTCACTTTCTCCCACTATAAAGACACAGCTTGTGCCTCCCAGTCTTGCTCTGAGAATTCAGTGAGAAAATATAAGCGAAGTGTTGGACGTCCTGCTTGAAACACGGTGAATGTTCAATAAATGCTGAGTACCACTATGGCATTTGTAATTGTATGTCTTTGTGTGTTTTTTACAAAAGTAATGTCAGCTGCCCAAATTCCCTTGGTAAAATCTCATGGGAAAAAGACTTATGGTTCTCTAGCCTGTGTTTTACGGGCTAATATCTACCCAGCTGTGGAGACAGACACTCTGAACTTAAGAAATGATTCTATCCACAAAAGAGGAAAAGAAATGTTACGGAAAAATGTATTTGATTATTAGTGACTGGCGCAGTACTTAGAAGATGAGCTCCTGTTATTCCTAGTGGAGTAGACACACACGGTGATTAATTTCCTTTCTTTTAAAAATCGGAAGCCATGAACATCAACAAATTGGAAATGTAATTAGCAACTCCAGCTAGTTAACATGTTGCCGCAGGTGCTGCTGGTTTAGATAAAAAGGATTGGATTCTATACGCTCCCTACTTCCTGCTACCCAAATGAAGGCTTCGTGGGTTTCACCATGAAAGAAAATGATACCAGCATACAGGGGGCTGCAATAACAATTACTTTTAACTAACGGTGACAGAAGTGACAAGTATGCTCTGCTGAGCAGAGGCAGCCCCAGCCAAAAGGAAAAGAGAAAAGGGGAGGGGGAAGCCCAGTGGCACAATATCACTTCTCCATACGCTGAAACAAGACAATCAGAAACAAAGTTAGGCTCTCACATGGTGACGGCTATCACACGAACAAGGCCATAACGTCTTGTCAGAGAGAAATAAAAGTTGGAGGAATTGTGGTGGAACCCTATTATAACCCAGGTCAGGGGACAAGGATAATGCACGGGCTATAGGTTTTTGTGTAACAGAGAAAGGTACTTGGTGCGTCACTTTAATCCACGAGGCACAGTGAACCCCAGACCCGTGGGCAGCGGGGGGCTTCTTCCCAGAGCTGGGCTGAGCCTCCAGGGTCCGGGCACCATGCTTTTGTTCTCCCGCTTGTTAACAGTTAGAGCCCTCATCCCCCTAGGGACGCAGGAAATATTTAGGGCAGCAAGGTAGCAACTAATAGGTTTTCCCAGCTACTGGAATGGGAGCTGTGATTTATAGGGAGGGGTCTGGGGTTGGTGGTCAAGGGAAGGACTAACCTTGTTAGAGAAAGATGACATCCAGGTAGGATGTGTTTTAATGTAGACTACAGCCGAGATGAAACTTACCTTGGTCTTAGAGAAAAGCTTATGGGTAGAGAGAAATATTTAGTCTATGGAGTGGTGGACATTAAGTTACACTTTCAGCGCCATCCAAACCTCAACTTATGGGCCTTGTATGATCTCAGGAACACTCACAGCTGACTCAAAAAAAGAAGGTATCCGTATTTAAAAGCTTGAGTTTCCCCCTAGAAATGTTCTGTGTCTTGACTTTTGCAGGAAGGCAGGATATTTTTACGCTACTCTTTTTCTTAGCAGTACTAGAGATTGAACCCAAGGCCTTTGCACTGAGTTACATCCTTTTGTATTTTCAGACAGGGTCTTGGTGAGTCATTAAGTTGCCCGGGCTGGGCTCAAACTTGCGATCCTCCTGCCTCAGCCTTCCATAGGACCGGAATTACAGGTGTGCACCACCGGTGTGCACCACCACTCCTGCGCCTGTCACTTTTATCTTTGCTTGTCTAAACTCTATGGATGGAGAAGTCAAAAGGAAAGAATCATCTAATGTCTTTGTTTTTAATTCTGTTCTCTCATAGAAGAATCAATAACAGATAGCATCCACTATTTCTTGGAATGGGACAATACATCATAAATATTAACTTTGGAATAAATACAGTACTGATATTAGATTTTGTTATGATTGCTGTGGCTGTAATATATCCACTTGTAATTGGATACCAAGGAAAGTAGTAAAATCAAAGGAATATAAATTTGACTACTTAACTGCTTAGATTACAATGATAGAGTTGAACTATCCCATCTCCTTGGTTTTACTTTACTGTAGCCAAACAATAGGACATTGAGTTACTAGTCTCTTTAGGTGAATTATCCCAACTGTCGTGCTCACTTGGAGAACTCAAACTTCTCATATGTTTTAACAGATTTCACAGAAATGTTTCTTTCAGTCCTTGCGGTTCCATTTGTATTCCTGAATGCAGAACACTTTTATTATAGTATGATAACCTTGCCCTTGACACACTAAGGCGGTAATGTTAATCTACCATAGCCAAGAAATTATCTAAAAGCATTATTTTTATGTGCAAAGCACTGTACTAGGCTTTGGGGGAATGAGAGTTTGTTTTATTTTGTTTACAAAAATGAAGGCCAGGTGTGATGGCACACACCTGTAATCCCAGCACTCGAGAGGCTGAGGCAGGAGGATTGCCAGTAGTTCAGTGACACTCTGGGCTACATACCGAGGCCCTGTCTCAAAAAAAACAAAAGAAACAAAATTAAAAATAAGCCATTTGGGGGGATGGGCCCCGCCTACCTGGGTGGCGAATATGAGCATCAGGCACAAGCATCAGCATCAGCACCCAATGCCCCGGATGACGCTGGATGGAGTGCAGGATGCCACCTCTGGGATAAGAATCCCCAGGGACACAAGAGTTAGGGCAACGGCACTCCGAAAGAGTCTGTCTTATTCTAACTGAATCCCCTCCGTTAGAGCACAAGGCCTGAAGTGGCTGGATGTTCAATAAATGTAAAGGGTAAGCTACTACAGAATCAGTATCTAACAGCAAAGAATAAAGTGCTGGGATCAGTGGCCTGGAACTGCAAAGCAGAAACTTCCTAGGAAATGGGATTTGAGCTGGTCTTGGGATGGGCAGGCGGGGAGGCCCTGGTGCGAAGCAGAAGGCAGGCAGCACTGCAGACCAGTGCCCGGCTCTCCTGAGGCCCACAGGAAAGAGGGCGCAGGCTAGTAGCTGTGAAGGTCCCAGCTGTGCGAGCCCTGGGGACAGAGCTCACAGACTAAGCAGGAGGGCAAGCCGGACAGCCGGGTGGGTGGGAAGGTTACACAGCAGGGACCAGAGGGGCTGCGAGTTGTCCTGAGCCAGCGAAGGGTCTCCAGCGCACTTGCAAGGGCTGGTTTCCAAGAATGTACACGCGTGTGTTTCTAGGTCAGCAAGGAGGCCTGCCCGAGTGGGCTACGAAAATGGACAGGAGGCAGAAATGAGAGTATTCGTTTTTGTTACGGAACTCGGCACCAAACCGAAGAGAAAACGCTCTGCAGCAAGGAAGGCAACCAACTTCATTACTCCAGCAGGCTGATGGGGGATCACTCCCAAAGCATCAGCCCTGAGCTGGCTTTGGAGCCGGCTTTCATAGGCTTTGTAAGCAACCAGTACAGAAGCTTGAAAGCATGGTGAATTTCCACTGGTTACCGCCGGTCATCTCTCGTTGCTGGGCAGAAAGTCTGTGAAGTAAGTGAGTAATAGTGTTGGTCATCTCTCTTTGCTAGAGAGTACAGGGTGTAGGTGACTGCGGCCAGACTGAGCTGGCCCAGCACATCTCCAGTGTAGTCAGTCAAGTCAAGGCTGAGTGAGTCTAACAGACCAGCTGCATGGCGGGCTGCATGCTCTTACTTTGTCCTAATAGGGTATCAGACTACTAGTTGATTTTTTAAATTTTTAAAATTTCCATCACAGTTTCACAACTATTTTTTGATAGCAGAGTGCCAAGCCTATTGCTATGTGTGTGTGTGTGTGGGGGGTGATGAGCAGAACCCAGTTTTCTTGCTCTAGGGGTGAAAACTAGAGCGAAGGGAGTATGTAGGGGGTGCTGGGTAGCAAAGACCAGGGGACTACACAGCCTGCAAAAATCAGGACAGACCTGGACAGACAGTGAGGTTTTGGCTGGGCAGAGGGCTGGAGAGGGAGAATCGGCAAGGTGCATTTGTGTGCATGTGTGCATAGGCGTGTGCATGTGTATGTGTGCAGCTGTGTGTATGCATGCATGTAGTGGGCGTATGTGCATGTATGTGTGTGCAGGCATGAGTGTGCATGCATGTGCACCACTGTGAGCCTCTCACCCTGTAGACAAGAGACCAATGTGGCAGCAGGGGTGGACACGGACACAGCTCCCCCTCCCCCAGCTCCACCCACAGCACAGCCGATCACAGCCAAACTCCGAAGAGCCAGAGAGAGCCATGGCAGGCGGTTTCCTCCACTTCCTGTTCCTAGAAAGTATTTAGCAGCTAGGTATCATGCGCTCTGACTATGCACCAACGTCAACTAAAGGTTGGACAGAATCAGCAGATAGTTTCTGAATCCCTACCTTTCTTATTAACCCGAGTTTTTTAAAAAAGTGGTTAATTTAGAAATGTTTACTCGTCGGCACAGGTAAGCAACATGTCTTTACCTTCCAAAGCACACTGACCCAGAGCCGTCTCAGCACGCTGCTGGGATCTATCATCTCATCCGCCCCACCACCCTCCCTGCATCTGCGAAAGGCAGGAGCAGGAGGCTGTGGTGGAACACTGCAGTGAACAGGGCAGAAGGTTCCTCACCAAAATCCTGGATGACCAGTGGTCAACAGACTACAACACGCAAGCCCAGCCTTATTGGTGTTCACATGATAGCTGCCAAAGCCTCAAAGTCCAAGGCACCAGGGAACAATAAAGGTGAACAAAATCCACTTGAACGTAACAGATTATGATTTCCTTTCTCCACAGCTGTCTTCTAAAGCTATACAACCCAGTCAGTGCTCTATAAATATAAATGATTTTAAATAAATAAAAAAACCCTGACCCTCCGGGAGTCTACAAAGGCTGATAAGTAAGCATCTCGTTGTACTGAGGTGTCCCAGGGCCTGAGAGGTCATCGCTGTGGACAGCAGTTGTCCAGGTCCTGCAGATTTGTGGAGCTGTTGCCAAAGTTTGAGGACAAAAGCCCCCGGGCTCTGGGGATCCCAAGAAATCAGGATCCGCCACGATCCCGAAGTGCCAGTCAAAGAGAGAAGCCAGCATCGAAGGGAGGACAGGAGCTTTCCTCAGTGTGGCCCGGTGCACGGATGCATGGAGAGGTCTCAGGGGCTGACAGGAGCCTTGAGGTTTTATAGAAGAGGGAAACAGAGGCAAGGGTCAGGGGTCTGCACAGCTGCCAAGGTGGGTGACGCCGGTCACACTGTAGGCTGGCTGATCACTCTACCCGGACTGGTTCTGCAAGTGGCTCTGGACTGGTCCTTATGGCTGGAGGGGGCAATCCGCTTCCCAGGAGTCCATGCTCCTGCTGGGGGAGTGGCCTCACCCTGGGGTGACCGGGTCTGCAAGGCTCTGCTCTTCTCGGAATTCCAGGTGACTGCAGGCTTAGGGCAATGACTGGAGACTTCTAGACACCGCTCTGAGGTCTGCAGCCAGACACTGTAAAACCCGCCAAGTACATGTCCCTGCGCACCTTGCCTCAGTCTTGATGGGCGATGAGACAGCTTAGGGAAACCAAGGGCAATAAAGCTCGTGCTACCAGATCTTAGACACAGGCCCTCCTATGCGGATGTGCAGAGCTGGGGAGAGGCCTGACCCAAAGGCTGAAGGCATAACGAAGGCAGACGTGCCAAGCTTTATTCGCTGGGCATCTGCAGGCCTTGTTACAGAACTAACAAGCAGTTGAATTTTCAAACGGCAAATGTATTAGGCAGGCCTGAGAGAGAGGGACGGGGTCCCAAAATAACGCCTGGTGCCAGTTAATAAGCAACTGAGGCTTCGGAGCACAACCCCTTTATCACCACGTGTTAGGTCTCAGACCCAAAGCGACCTGCGGAGCACAGTGACACCTTAAGGTCACACGCTGTGCACAGTCCTTCTGACACCTGGCCGCCTAACTAGAGCAGAGCTTTCCCAGAGCCCAGTGATACAGGAAAGGGAAGGTTCGGCAAAGACCTCCTGCCCTGGCTGGGCCCTGTGCAAAGGGAGACCTTAGCTCCCTTGAATGTCTTTCCTAAGCTCCTTACCTGATCTAGAAAGCATCTAAGGATGGAAAGACAGCCTGCAATTCCAAAGTAACTTCTAAGTACAACCTTAATCAACATTCCAATTACTGTAGCTTCCCGGGCCTCAGCAACAGCTCTTGAGCACATGAAAATGTATCCAAACTTGCTCTCAGGTCAGAAGCCTTTGGGGCGCCACCTGCCCACCTCATAGCTTTCTTCCGACTTTACAGTCTCCTCTACCTGTACTCACGCCAGCCGCCTGTCTGTCTTGAGCGGATCCCTTCATCAAGGGCACGAAGAACAGAGCTCCAAGGAGTGTGGGGCTTGTCCCCGCGGTGTCAGAACCCGGCTTCCCTTCGGGTGACAAGTCCCCAAGTCTCTTATGCCAACACCACCACCACGAGAAACAGCAAACGTGAGCCCATATGCTGGAGGAGTCTTTCCTTGTACGCGGAGACTGTGGAGTAAAATTCCATCCTGTAAACGCTTCATCTCATTACGCGTCTTAGCCTACTCCTGTCAAGAGTCAGGGCAGAAAATTCTTCAGGTTTTTATTTGGTGTGCAGAAAAACTGCATCTTGTTGGATGGCTAGATTTTAGCTCATCTTCCTCCCCCAGGACGGGCTCTGTTCTACAAGCTGGGGTGAGTTCACCTCCCCTCCCCTTTTCTCCCCTCCCCCCTCTCTTCCCTGTGGCTCCAATTTTTCCCAGGGGCTGACATGCCCGGGGGTGACAGGTACTGGCTGGTGGGGGACAGTCTTAGGCATTAAGGTGAGCATTCATTTCGGAATCAAGGTGCTACGAGTGTGCTGAAAATAAGCCCTTATGAAAGTTCCACTCTTTCGGGAAGAGCTGACCCAATCCATTTTAATACCACACATGCAGTATTTCTCCTTAGTCATCTGAAACCTCCCACTGCACGTAGGAGCGGCCACCGGGTTCCACGTTCATAAACCGGAGAAAGGACTTCCACGTTGGTTTTGAATTTTTGATTGAAGATTCTGAGAGACACAGCTGGATTCCCAGCGAACGCATGCCCTAAAAAGATAAGTTGTTGCCTCCACCTTCAAGACTTTTTAAAAAATAGATTATTTTCCTGCTAAATTGCATTTTCCCCGTCCTCCAGAGCGGCCCTGAGGGATCCGATTTCCTTCTGTTCTATTGTGCCGGCGTGAACGCCTTTGCAATTGAAAAGGAGGCCGCGGAGGGTGGCGGCCCAGTCAGCAGAAGTTGCACCAAGCGAGGCGGCAGCGCTGTGACTGGCGAGCGTGCTAATGAGGCCAAGGTCGCAGGTTCAAGCCTGAAAAGGCAGACACTTCAGTCAATTCCCTGCCTGGGAGAACTGCACCCCTAAACGACTGCAGATTTCCCAGACATCCAAAGATGTGAGGCTTGGGATGTGGCTGGGAGCGCAAGTCCCGGGGAGGGAAGCGAGGCTTCGAATGCCGCCTCCCACAGGCCTGGAGCAGCCCACGCCCGGCCAGGCTGGCCGAGGAGGCAGGAGGGCTGGCCATGGGAAGTCCAATCCGGGGGTCTTCAAGGTCCCCCTAATTCCTGGTGACGACTAGGCACACAGACCCGCATTCACAGGCAGACAGCCAAGCCCACCAGGGGCTGGCTGTGGGAGACACAGGAAAGGGATGGGGGGTTGAGACAGGGTCTCACGATGTAGCCCCAGCTGGCCTAGGACTCACTGCCATCCTCCTGCCTCAGCCTCCTGAGTGCTGGGATGACCGGTGTGCAGCACCACAGCCAGCGGGAAATTGGATTTTTAAAAAATCAGGCCTGCCTTACACATGGTCAGATCCAGCATCCCTGAGCTAGGAAGTACTGAGGTAGAAGAAATAAAGACAGGTAAAGAGAAGGAGAAAAACTGAAATTTTGGAATTGTGCTTTGGGGGAAAACGACAGCTTCACAACACAAAAGTTACTTAAGCCTCTTTTCCTTCCGGGAAATGCACTCAGAGAAATTCCTCAGGGCCTTAGAGGCACAGCAAGCTTGCAGACCCAGCTCCCAAGC
Organism: Chinchilla lanigera; assembly: GCF_000276665.1. Lineage (NCBI taxonomy): Eukaryota > Metazoa > Chordata > Mammalia > Rodentia > Chinchillidae > Chinchilla > Chinchilla lanigera. Next base: position 3,504,322 of record NW_004955406.1, read on the forward strand.
AGTGCTTTGCACCTGTGCGTGATTGTATCAGGGTGCAGGGGCTCTCAGCTTCTGACACAGCCACCGGGTGAGCGGCAGACACGCGTCATAGGCCACCAGTCCTGAAGACAGCAGAGGACAGCCTGGCTTCGCTTCATGGGACGTCTCTCTCTCTCCAGGTCCCGTGTACTGTTTCTAGAATGTGTGCTGTTAAATTCCTGCCCCTAAAACCCCTCTATGCCTCTTACTGATGCCCTGGAAATCCATTTCCTGCAACCTGCTTCTCCCAGGGAGGGTGGGTTTAAGGCTCCCAGGGCCTCGGCAGGTGACGGTGATCTCCTCCACCAAGGCAACTCCGAGGAGGTGAGTCCTCCAGGTGTAAAGGTGGCTTCTCACTTGTGCCTGCCTCTTTTCGGGGCAGAAGTGATCTAAAAATGTGATTCTTTCTTCATTTTTATTAAAAAGAAAAAGGGGAGGTGAACCTAGATCCAGAGAGGTACGCGTAAAAGCCCACAGCAAAGCAGAAACTTCCTCTCCTTTCCTCTCATGCGCTCCAGGTCTGACACAACCGCTCTCCTGAGCTCGCAGGTGGGTTTGCACGTGTGTGGCTTTGCACACATCCTTCGGCCTGGGGATAAACCCACACCTCGGAGCCCAGTCAGCATCGGAGGCAGCCTGAAGACAGCTGAATCCGTTCTTCTCTTCCCTTTTCAAAGCAATGCACTAGTTTGCTGAATTACCTGCTGGGGCAGGAGGAAAGCAGAGGAAAAGAGGCCATAAAAACTGCATTCATACTCAGGGCCTGTCAACACACACCTGTAATTCCCAGCACTCCGGAGGCTGAGGCAGGAGGAGCGCCACGAGCTTGAGGCCTGCCTGGGCTACACAGTGAGTTCAAGGGCAACCTGCACTACAGAGCAAGACCCTGTCTCAGCAAAGCAAAGCAAAACAAAAGGAAACTGCATTCGCTCAGGAAGACTTAAGGGACAGACTGAGTCCTCCAGGTCCCGTAAGAAACCCCCAGGTTTCGGTGAATCGAATCCCAGGTGACGCACTCAGTAGCTTCAGGCTGACAGAGGCACAGAAAGAAAGTCTCAGAGTAGGAATATCTGGCTCATGCCCCGCGGGTCACAAATCCAGGCCCTTAGGGCCACTCAATAAATGTATGACCAAAACCAGAGACGGACACGCGGGAAACGGCTTCGCCTTTTGAACACTCGTTTCTTCCTATGTAAAATGGGACAAGGCCCTGTCTACACCAGCCATCCTTGGCAGGATCAAAATAAGAACATATCTGCCAGTGCTTTATAGCTGCAAAGAGGACGCGATTGAAAGGGACGTCACTTTCTAAGGGTCTTCAGATTTTTCTGACGGAGAGAATTCTGTGCCACGCTTTCCGAAGGGAAAGGTGTCAGCTGGAGTTTTAACTCTTCAGGGTACCCTGCTGGTGCTGCCGTCCCTTTCATCTCAAATTGCATCCACATGCGAGGCTTGGCCCGTCACTGGGCCCCATAAACCAGAACAGAAATTCTATTCTGCATATGGAGGAGCCTCGGCTCTCTGTCCATTTGAAGTCTTCAAGGTCAGATCTCTGCTGTCATTCAAAGCACCATACGGGAGGTAAAGCAGAGCAAGGAGTCAATATCCTATGTGGAAAATCTGAGCCAGGCCTGGGGGCACATGCACATAATCACAGCACTCAGAAGGCTGAAGCAGGAGGATCACTGCGAGTTCGAGGCCAGTCTGGGCTACAAAGTGAGTTCAAGGCCAGCCTGGACTACACAGCAAGACCCTGTCTCAAAAATCCAAAAGAGCTGGGGATGTGGCTCAGTGGTAGAGTTCTTGCCTTGTATGTACAAAGCTCGGGGTTCGATCCCTAGCACCACCAAAAAAAAAAAAAAAAATCCAAAAGAAAATTGTGTTTTCTTACATTTCTGCTGTAAAATATTTGCTTTGTCTCATGTTAAAAGGGTGCACTGAAGTTAGAAAGAAGGTCTTGACCCGTGTGTCTGCTGCTGCAGTTCCATTCTGTGTTGAAGAAACACCGAAAACAGACCCGGGACCCCTGTGATTATTATTATTCTGGGGACCCACAGTGCAGAGGAGATGGGTTAGCTCTGGCCAGGGGGCCCTGTTGGGGGGCATGTGACTCCTTCCAGCACCCCTACCCTAACTGCACGCCTATAACTATGTCCCAGAAACTACAGTGTTTAATCCCAGGAAATATAAAGACAGCTGACTCTTGTCCTCTTTAATGTAACTTTTTAGAGGAAATGTGTATGTTTTTACTTTGTTTTGTTTCTGTGGCACTGAGAATTGAATTCAAGGCCTTCACACTGAGCTACAGCCCCAGCTCTCTTTTTCCGTTGTTTTTTTGTTTGGAAACAGGGTCTCACTAGGTTGATAAGTAGCCCAGGCAGCATTTGAACTTGCAATCCCCCTGCTTCAGCCTCTTAGAATACTGGGATTATAGGCCTGTGCACCATACCCAGCTGTGTTGTGTATATTTTATTCTTCCATGCACTTTATAAAAATATACCTGTAGGGGCTGCCTGTTAGTGCACCTGTCCAATTTTTCATTTAGAAAGTGAAACTTTGAGGTCATTTCTCCTCTATGATCCTCACAGAGTGTTTTCAGATTAACTGGGATCACAGCAGCTCCGCAGACAGGGTCTTTTTCCAAAGCATAGCTTCAGCAGCTTGGACCAGGGCTCCTTCAGAGAAATGTAAGAAACAGGAGGCTGAGACAGGAGGACTGCCAGGAGTTCAAGGCTGGCCTGGGCCACACAGCAAGAACTGGTTTCAAAAAAACAAAAGAAAATATTTCATAACTCTTAATACTGATTAAAATCAACTAAAGATTATTTTGCCAGCTTGGAACAAGAGGAAAGACAAGATGAACACTGCTAAAGAATAAACCTGGAGGACACTGGGGGAAAAGCTCTTTAAATCGCTTACAACAGGACATCTTAATCACAGTGTTCTGCTCACACAAAACATTTCAGTTTTTAAAATAACCACTCTAAGTGAACCAGACATGGTAGAAATTCACGGAAACTGAGTTCTCCCAGCTTGATCGCGAAGCAGCCCCATTGGGCCTGAGATCTCCCCAGGCTTAGAGCCAGTGAAGGAGGCAGAACTACAGTCTTGCCTTTGAGTGACGCAGGAGCCCCGGAGAATAAGGACGGCGGGGCGGGTGGGGATGTGCTGGCCAAGAAGCCACACAGGTGCCAAAGGAATATTCGGATGAAACACGGGTGGCAGGGCAAACGACACCAAGTGTTCAGAGAGGTCAGCCTCCGACTTTGAAGTGTAACTACGTCTTTAAAACCCTGCCACGGAAAGCTCATCAATGGCCAGAACGTGTGTACAGACAAGTGTGGGCGTGTTAAAATGTACCTAAGAAGGACAGCCCCCTGGAAAGGACCGCTCCAACTGAGACACCTGTATTTTATTTAATTAATTAATTCTTGAGATAGGGTCTCGCTACGTAGCTCAGACTGGCCTCAAACTCACAGTGATCCTCCTGCCTCAGCCTCCAGACTGCTGGGCTTACAGGCGTGCTCCACCACATGGAGCTGACACGTGTGGTTTAAGAAGCTGCCTTCTAGCAGCTGAGGTGAGATACACATTTCCCAACCATCATCCCCCAAGTGAAGAAAAGGTGATGCGAATTTACACCGCCCAGAAACAAGTCTTTGAACTGTCCTGGCAGTAAGAAGCTGCTTGTATGGAGAACGAAGAGATTCCCCATTATTTTTAGTTTATAAAATATACTTACTTCTGAAGAAATCATTTTTTCCCCCTCAAAATGAGTAAAATTTTGACACAACTGATACAACTTGGGTGATGTCGGGGGGCTCATTTATCTGAAGCACTGCTGTTTAAACTTCTGGCCCAAGAAGGGCTGGAGCAGCCTGCTATCAGGCATGCAGCTCGCGGAGAGGCAATGGCTGGTGACCGGCCTGCAGAAGCTCATGTCGGGTTCTGCTCCTCCTCTGAGGCCTTGGTGTGTACCCCGAGTTCCCCTACTAGCGCTGTAGGACTCACATCTCCTCGGTCCTATACGAACAGGTGACCAAGAAGCGGGTGCCTCATCTACTCAGTCTCACCACGACTTACAAACGCATCAGCTTTAACAGCAATCAGAAGGGGTCACGAAGATATTTCTAAACACATGCGTCTCCTGAGGAGTACCGCTTCTATCTCACTTTAGTTGACTGCAATTGACGCTGGGTAGAATCTGAAGCTCACGGGAGCTATGCAGACAGCAGCGCAGGAGCCCTAGAAGGGGCCAAGGCATGCCAGTCGTAAAGATGCACAGAAATAAAAGGAGAGGGCAAACTTTGTCCCTTATGGCAGGACAACCGAGGCAGAATGATTTGTGAAGCTGCCGCCGAGTGATATTAATATTCCAGGTTAGGGGCGTGCAGCACGCACTGTAAAGACAGCGGAAGAGAAGCGCCACTCAGAACCTCTCCCTTCTAAAGCCAGAGATTTAATGATCTCTGACTCATCAGAGCACAGGACTTGCAGGGCCACCTGCATCCCTACTATGCGCCCGCCGCGCACTCTCTCCCTCGGTGGCCTCCGGGCGTCTCCAGACCCCCACCGGGGCCCCTTCCGAGCTGGGTGACCTGCTCCGCTCCTGCACGCAGACACCCACGCTGCCGCAGACTCCCAGCCGCAGCGAGGCTCAGAAGATCAAGGGACCAGTCGCAGCAGCCTTTTTAACTTTGGGAAAACCCAATGCTCACTTCACTCAAACGTCGCAAAGTGGTGCCATGACCCTTTAGCTCCTAGCTCACCAATTCAAAGAGCCACATCACATACAGCCCTTCGGCTGCCCACGGCATGATTCTGTGTCTAGTTCCTTTCCAGGTTCCCCCCAAGCGGAAGGCAGTTCTGGCAGGGAGTCTGGGCAAGATTACTACCGTATCGTATTCAGCCTTTGTCCCTTCCTTTGCTGGGTCTTACTGTAGAACCAGGCGCGCAGGTCCCGCAGACTGAGTGCTTCAGCGGAGGCTGGACTTGAGACCTCAGCGAGCCCGGAAATCTCCATTGCAAACATGAAAAACTGAGGTTCAGAGGTCCGGCTAGCGTCAGGGTTAGGGCTGGCAAGGTCCCTTCCCGGACAGCAGTGGTGGCGCAGGTACCAGCCCCACCTTGGTGGATTTACTGTGCATCCCGCCAGGTGCCAAAGGCAGCGCTGAGCCCCGGCTTCCTGCCCTAATGAATGGTGTGAACAAGTGCATGGTGGCTGAGGCAGGAGGATCGCTGCAACTCACATAGTGAGTTCAAGACCGGCCTAAACTACAGAGGCAAACCCTGTCTCAAACAACAGAAAGGAACAGAACAGAACAGGAAGTTTTGTCACGTGCAGAATGCAGGCAGGCAGGGCTGGAAGGGTGCTCGCCTTTCACTCTGAAACTGGTCCGATCCGTGCGTGGGACTTTCTATGGACACACCCTCCCTATGACAGGGACGCACAGGAATATGGCACGTTACCAGGAAACACCGTCTCAACGGTGCATCTTGCCCAGTTCCCCCGCCCGCTCCCGCGCCGAGACTGTTTTCCTGCGTGCCCTCCTTGCGATGGCCTGGGGACCCGGGGAGCCCCTAAGACCCGGGCCGCGCCAGCAGGAAGCTGCAGCCTTCTGGGAACTTGCAGGGCTGGACGCTCAGCCCCGGGGTGACGGGGTCGGCGGC
>NW_004955406.1:3510571-3577283 GCF_000276665.1 Chinchilla lanigera
CCGAGAGCCTCCGCCCTGGCGCACGGCAGGGGACCGAGACCGTCTCCGCCCCGTGTTGCTCCTAGGGCCTCGCCACACTCCCTAGCAGGGTCGCCCCGGAGCACCGAGGGGCCGGGCAGAGGGGGGCCCGAGGAAAAGTTTGGGGTGGCGCGGGTTAAAGTGCGCGATCCCGGGCCCGTGACCCCGCGCGAGCGCCGTTGGCCCCGCTCCTCCCTAGTGGACGAGAGCTGCACGCACGGAAGAGGAAATGCGCCGCGGCCGCGCTCCCGGCCTCTGCGGACCGCGGACGCTGCGGAGGAGCCGGACGGCCGGCGTCCGGGGACGTGGACTTTCCTTAGGGCTCGGCGCCGGAACGCTGCCCCGAGCCAGGCTGTGCGTGGTTTTGATGGGCTTGGCCCCCCGCCCTGGTCTCAGAAAAGGCAATTGAGTGAGATCGGGAGACGCTAAAACAATGCTAAGCCGTGCTGATAAATCCTGCACACTCCCCCGCCCCTGTTACTCATATGCGGAAGAGCAGAATCCGCCTTGTGCCAGGTAGCCAGAAAGGCCGGAGCTGACGAGCGCGCAGAGGAGACTGAACGCGTGGCGAGAATCTGGCAGAAAGCTCCGTGATCGCAAACTGGGACCCTGAAAGTTCAGGGCTTAACCTGGCAGAGGGAAAGATGCCTGTGATTGGGAGGGCAGTGCAGGATCGATGGAATTTTTGGCTCTTCGGTACAATTGCTTTATTAAAAACAAAATGAATCAGCCTCCAGCCCTCCCCCAAGGAAAGGTCATCGTGGATACGTTTTCACTGACGCATTCTAAGAAGTCTAGGCCGACTGTGGCCCCGGGCTGGGATAGAAAGAATGACCAACAGCCCTGGTTCTTGCACACTCCCACGCAAATCCAGTGGTGGCCTTTCCTCGCTGAATGCTATGGGTCACGCATCGTGCTACGACGTTAAACACCTTGTTTTGTTTAATCCTCCAGCAGTGCAGTGATTTACCTCTTACGGCCCCAATTCTAACATTAGGAAAGTAAGATTCAGAAACAATGATTTCTAAGGCTACACAATAAAGGGCAGGATTTGGTTTCAAAGTCAGTTTGCCTTGGAGCCCCACACTTGTCAGGGTGACTTTTGGCAAAAATCCACAGCTCCCAGAGGTGAATGTCACTCTGGTGGCTACGCAAAATATTCCTTGGGAATACAGGCCATGAGTGACAAATTCAGACCGGGGATCGTTCTGGCAGGTGCCACATTCAAGTGGCATTTGTTCTGGCTGAATTCAAAGGTTGGACAGGAGCTCACAATCCGAGGAGGAAGAAGAATGTCGCAGGCCAGGACCTGGGAGAGCTGAGAGTGTCGCTGGGGCCTGAGCAGATCTCAGTGGAGGAGGGACTGCCACGGAGGTGGGGCACATCCCAAGGCCCCCAGGTTTAAGGCCACCCTGGAGTACGTAACAAGACCTTGTCTCAAAAACGAAACAACAGAAGAAAAAGAAATCAAGGCGGCAACATCAGGGAGAAAGACAGATGTCCAGGAGAATGCCAGTGGGGCACATGCAGTAGTTTTCGTACATGGAAGATGAAAGGCAGGCACTGGACAGTGTCAGCACTCTAGCTCTAACCTGACCAGCCTTGCGTGTTCAAGACTAGAGCCATAAATATCCCAGACTTTTTGGAACGGAAGAGGCATTTTCTCACTAATGAGCAAAGTGAGACACCACGAGGTTAGATGACTTGCATGACAGTGCCGAGGCGGAACTAGCCCGAGATTCTGTGATGTATTCATTCGACCTATAAATATTTATTACGTGCTTACTTAGTGTTTTAGGAGCAGTGGGAAGGGATGGAAATATGACGGTAGTGACAGCTGACTCATTCTTGCCCCTGTGGTACAGTCAGCCAGGAGGCGGGCGTCAGTCAGATCACACCCAGGCACAGATGTTGGGCCTGGCCTGAGTGCGGAGGCAGCACTGAGGGATGAGCCCTGCTGGGAGCTCCCAGAGGAGCAGCACTTCGGACCCTAGATCCAGCGGGTGATCAGGACCCGAGTCGGGGGAGGAGAGAAGACACGCAGTCGAGCAGAGGAAACAGACCGGCAAAGTTCCATGGGTTGGAGGAAATGTGACGAGCGGAAAAGCCCACAGGATGGAGTGGCCGGGGGAGAGCAGGATGACACTGGGCCAGCAGGTGTAAAAGAAGCATGGAGTGCCACTGTGTGCGGTGATCTGTCCCCACCAAGACTCGCACCAAAGCCAGACTCAGTGTGGCGGTGCTGGGCCCTCAGGGAGGTGACTAAGATGTGAGGGTTCTAGGGAGTGAGTGCTGTAAGCCTAGACGAAGCCTCTCCGGATGAGCTCCACCCCTGGGAGAGGGTTCTAAGCAAGCCTGGAGCCTCCCGGGTCTCCCTGGCCATGTGACCTCTTCTCTGTACGTTGGTCACCATGCCCAGCCCCTTCTCCGCCATGTTTGGGGCAGCACACCAGAGGTGACTCCATCCTGGCGCTAGGCTTTTGGACCTGCGGGATGGCGAGCTAAATAAACCTCTGTATAAATTACCGAGCCTCAGGGGTTTTGTTACAGTGGCTGAGAACAGACTCAAAATCTAAGCTGCGAGTGGACTGAGCAATAAAAAGCCTCTGGCAAGTTCTAGAAATGGTGCTAAGTGAGCTCTCTGGGGCCACATTGCCTAAGTCAGCGCTGCCCGCTGTGATTTATTCCAGGTGGATGACGAATGGGAAGGAAAGTTTCTCCCCTCTTGGAAGTTTCTGAATGTCTACCCACCTATGTGAGTCTTGGATACAATTGGACTCTATAATTTTGCTTTTTAACATTCTGATCTCGGGAGCTCTAGAAGAGATGAAAAACCAATACAAAAGTAAGCAAACAGCTGGGCATGGTGGTGCATGCCTGTAATACCAGCTCTTGGGAGGCTGAGGCAAGAGGATTGCTATGAGTTCAAGGGCAGCCTGGGCTACACAGTGAGTTCAAGGCCAGTCTGAACTACCCAGCAAATTCCTGTCTCAAAACAAAGCAAAACAAACAAAATGAAGTAAGCAAACAACATATGATGTGTAATATGGTAGACAACTTACTCTTTTGAGGATTCATTGTCCAAAGTAATCAACTTGTTATTTTTTTCAAAGATTGCACGTAGTTTTTTTTTTCTTTCACTGGGGCAGATTTCTGCAGCTGAGGAGCATGGCCAAAGAGCTGTCTTCCCAGGGAGTGGGGTGCGGTGCCCTCATCTCGGGGGGGGGGGGTGGCGCTGGCTGGCAGTCCTAGGACTCCAGGAAGGCAGCAGCCTCCACTCGGAAAAATCCCGGGGGCTGAACTTCAGGGACTTGGGCTGGCAACACGGCTGCTGAAGTAGTGGCCGAGGACTTAGGAGCTCCGGTGACAGTGATGGGGAAAGCTGTGTTTAAAATAAACAGCGTGGGGATGGCAGCCCGGCCGCCAGGGCAGACTGATGAAAGCCTCTTCGTGCAGCTCATTCTTGTCACTCTGCCACCCCGCGCTCACATTCCGTGAACCGAGCCCTTGCGCTGCCAGAGGCCTGGGCTCCCGCACCCCTGCCTGTGACTCCCACAGAGCCGGATGCAGAGGAGGGGCAAGTGCCCACTGAGATGCAGGGGAGACATGGTGTGGCGCACAGGCCCCCGCCCCACGTCTCCAGCCTGGAAATTGATCAGATGCGGGAGCAGAATGTCCTTCCAACCTCAGATTAGCACATGGAAGAAGCAGTGCTGGGCCAGGGAAACAAAGCCTTAGCAAGGAAGGGACCGGGTGAGCGTGGGAGGGTGCCGGTACCTCCACCGCACCCCTATGTGTTCTGTTCATCTCCCGAGTCCTCCAAAGTGAAAGCATCACCCTACGCATAAATAGGAACGAAGTAGCTAATAACGGCTCTCGGAGGTTTCTGGGGTTTTGCAGAACTTTTAAATTAGGGATAGGTGCTAAGGAGAGCAGCCTGCATCACCCAGGCGTCCTCAGCACATTCACAAAGGTTCTGCTGAGAGCAGAAGGAAGTGTGACGTGGACAGAAGAGGAGATATCCGTGTGACCACAGAGACGGAGACTGGGGTGATAAGACGCCATGGACCAAAGAGTGCCAGGTGCCACCGGAAGCTGGATGAGGCAGGGAGCAGATCCCCCCAGGAGATTCTGGGGAGCAGTGCCCTGCTGACAGCTGGTTTCCGCCCGGGATACAGATTATGACCTCTAAAATACACTTATGACCTCTAAAACCAGCACAGAAGCCATTGCTGCTGCCCCGAGCTGTCATGTTTATGGTGATTTGTCACAGCAGCCGAAGAAACTAATGCACACTGTAAAACAGTAACATGTGAATGGGGCCCCCAACAAACACAGCTGAGAGGCTTCCCATAGCACCTGACATTTTAGCCCCTGTAGAAAGGATAAGATTGGACAAGGAAGAGGGGGCCTCGCAAAAGACATTAAAGTGTAAATTCACTGGGATAGGACAGAACTTGGCAAGGTGAGGAATGATATTTTTCTTCTATTGAATACCTTAATTATTTACAGAGCTCAGACCCTGGGACAGGGCACCTTTAATATTTCATTGAATCCTCCTGCTGACATTTTATAGGTGAGGCCCTGAAGTTAAATTCCTCCTTCAAGCAAATGCAAGAGGTCTGGCTGTGAGCCCGGGCCTTGGACAACTGCATCACGAAAGCTGCCTTTTTATCCAGCCAGAGTCGCGGCCCCAAGCCAGGGAGGGCCGGGGGAAGGCGACCAAGCGGGAGTGAGCCCGGGGTGAGTAGGAGTTGGATGGTACTGTGGAGCCGGAGAAAGCTTTGGGCAGACGTGGTCAGGTTTGTGCTTTAGGAAGGGCATTTTCCTGGCTGAATAGAGAGTCACTTAGAAGGTCCGAGGAGAGAGAACAGATGGGCAGATGCGGAGGAGAAATGTCGCTGGCATGAACGAGGGCCGTGACAGTGGCAGTGGGAGGAGGGGCGAGGACAGACGTGGTCATCAACAGGACCTGGTCACTGGGACACGGAAGAGAAAGGAGCAGGGACCGTGCACCACGTCTGAGGACAACTGATGCCTCTCCGTCCATCTGCTCGGGTTCGTCTCCTCAGCAGCTTCAGCTCGCTGTCTAGGCTGCAAACACAGTCTTGCTGTTTCTGCCCTCACTGTATCTCCTGTTTCCTGTCTTTTCATCTTATCCCCTGCGCCTCAGGCTTTGCATCCGTGTGCATGCAGAGCCCCCTGCACACCATGGCAGGGTCACACCTGACATTAGCGGAGGCTCCCGCCTCGACTCTGCGCTTGCCTCTGCCCCTCCTCTGACCCCAGTGCCATTCCTCTGGGGAAGAAATCATGCTGCAGACAGGAGCAGAAAGGTGCTTGGTGTTCAAAAACGTGGGGTTTGAATTACAGAAACCTAAGCCCTCAGGCCTGTGGGCTCCAATCATAGTAACTTCACGATACTGCGGGACAAGGATCCAGGGTCGAGGAGAACAGGAAACAAAGCCAGAGGGAAGTGGCTGTGTGTTCTGAGGAAAGGGCGTGCACTGTGGTCTCAGGACAGCGATTGTCTACGTCCTGGACTCACGCAGGCCCCAGAGTTCCCTGTGCCACAGGGCTGGGCTTGTGGGAGAAATGACAGAAACCTGCCTGCAGTCTCCCGGGTACCTGCCCTGAGCTCAGCAGCGACTACAGGAAGCAAGTGAGCCACCCTCTATGACCTGAACATTGGTTTTCCTCTAAAATTCATGTGCTGAAGTCGTGACTTCTAAGGTTGTAGCCTGGAGAGGTATGGATCAGATGTCAAAGCTCAGAGAGGAGGCCAAGGCAGGGGGAATGCTCCCCACCTGCTGTGAAGGCTCTGCAAAAGGTGCTGTGTGCGGAGAACGAGCTTTCATCAGACCCAGAATGTGCTAGTGTCTTGGTCTTAGGTGTCCCAGCCTGCAGATCTGGGAGCAGTAACTGTGGTTCTTTGCTCTACAGCCGAGCAGACGAAGACCCCATCCACACACACCGCTAGAGGTGAGGATGAGCGACACCTGGGGGTCTGTGCACACCGGTGACCAAGGGCCACGTGCTCCCAACCCTGCCAAACACTCTGAGCCTTAGCACAGTGGTGCCGCCAAATGCAAGGGGGGTGGACACTCCCTGAGATGACATTTTTACCACCCAGGGACAGCAAGAGCTCCTAGCAAAACTGGTCGCAGTTTCTTCAATACATGAGTCCAGAGACGAGCTCCATCTCTCCAGCCTCTTTCTCTTCTTCATGGCCGGTTTCTGCTGTCAACGTACTGCCCTCCAGACCTTGTCTATGTCAACGTACTGCCTCACAGTGACCTTGTCTGTGGAGGCCCTGCGGCCACCTTCCCTGTGGGCATATCAAGGCCGAGCTCTTCTTTCTGGCTTTAGAAATCTTACTCAACTTGAGTCCTAGCTGTTCTGAGAAGCGGTCTCCAACATTTCTTCCCAGTAACCTCTCCTTGCTAAGACAGGTCTCTCTGTGCTGCATGGACATCAACTTTATATAATGCATATACTGTGTGTATATACAGAAAGCCTCATATTATGATTATAATACCATAGTATTGTATTACTATCATAGCAACAATATAATATATGGTGATATTAACAATATATTAGTAATAACATAGTATGATGTTAATATTGTATTATATTAATATTATATATAAAACTATGTTAATTCAAAGTTCTTTAAAGGAAAATACCATATGTTCTACGTATTTCATAGTCTTTTCTGTGGGCGGCGGCGTGGTAGTTGTGATGTGTGAAATCCTAAAATATTTTCCGAGTGACTAAAGTACTGAATGGGGCTAATCAGATTTGAAGAGTCCGTCACACTGGTCATGCCTTTGACACAGCTCCTGGACTTCACTACGCCCTATCAGGGAATGAACAAATAGCTGTAGGTAGCACACTGATGAAGAGTTTAGGGAGATCAATGCTTTTATTGATCGGCTCTTTATCCCGACATAGGATAAGTGATGGTAAAAGTGATGAGCGTCCCGGTGGTTGTTTCAGAGGGAGATACTGTTCTTTTTTCTGATCACGGAGTTCCAAGAGCCACCTGGCACACCTGGGCATCCAGGTGGCCCAAGGAGGCTGTGTTGCACTCGGTTGTCCTAGGCAAGCAAAGGTGTGGACCTGAAGAGAACCGGAGCTTCGCTTCCACGCCGAGCGGAGCCGAGCACGCTCATGCATAAATCACAGGCATCGCAGCTGCATTGCAGGGCTTTGGCTGGGCTCAGTGAGCCCGGAAGACACTGTTTGTACCGGGGAAGGGAGGAGGCAGCCAGAGAAGGAGGACATAAATGCCTAACTGAGGGCAGATTGACCATTCTTCAGCTACCAGCCATATGTCCGTAGATTTGGGGTGAAAAAGAAAGGAAAAAAAAAAAAAAAACCACTTTAGCTCACTTCATCTGCAGGATTTAGGTAATATCATAGTTCTGATCAGATACTGAAATTTGGATAAAAAGCCATTAAAGACCCATGGAAGGGTCCCATTACTGACATATTTGGTCCTAAACTAGACTTCTTAACTGTGTGTTTTCTCTCTGCGAAGTCTCCTTACCACCTCCCCCGTTACCAAATTTACATTAATTCAGAAGTTGAATATTTCTGTCCTGGTGAGAACAATGAACAACTTATTTCTAGGGAGGCAGTGTCACCTAGTGGCTGGAGGGGGGCTGGGGACAGAGTTTGACCTTGCTGCGGAAACTTCTGACCTTGAGCAACTCACTGGAAGCAGGTTTCAGTGCTTTGTACCGGGCTGGGAAGTTCACACCGAGCGCAGGGAAGTTCCACAGAAAGAAGAGGTGCAATGTGATATTTAAAGCCTTAGAGCCTTACTCTGTCCTTTCATAGGCTTGAGCTTCACACAGACTTTAAATATAGCAGTGTAGTTTATTAATTTTATATAAAGGGAGAAAAATAAAGCAGGAAAAATTAATATCTATAGTTGAGGAAAGAGAAATATAAAACCTGAATGTGACCAGACAGCAGCAAGCCGTGCAAAGGCCAAGCTGGTCAAGCGCTAACGCCGTGACTAGGGCCCCCTGCAGCATTGAAACCAAAGATCTTCAGCTTAGTTTTGTTTCCTAATAAGGGCTAAACACTAAGTCGCATGAAATGTTTGTGATTTGTCAAATCATGAAAATTCAAAGTAAGAAGGGCACATTTTCTTAAGCTGAAAAAAGAGGATAACTTGTTTGCCTGAAAATGAATTGATACCTTATTATCTTTAAGTACAGTTAGTTTAAGGCCTGCATAATTATTTGAGTTGTTTTCAGAAGCATAAAGATGTTGAACAAATACTTTATCTGGCTGTGTCTTAAAGGCTATCTTTTATGACCTTCCAAGAATCCAGGCATTTATTTCACTGATGTGTATTTCTGAAATAGAGCACTTTGCAGCAGATGAAACATTTATTTTTTTCTTGCATCCCTGGCTAATGTTTCTTTACTGTAAATGACAACTTTGTCTTTCCTGTGCCATTTTGTAAACTGAATCAGAAAAATTGATAAGTGAAAAAAAAATAAAATAGGGGGAAAGCAAAATAATAGATGTAACTTTTAGGATCAATGAATAAACCAATGAAAAATATGTGGGTATCCCTTCATTGTGGAGGCAATTATTGATTAAGCGTGTAAAATGTCCTTTTTGGTCCAGTGGGTGACCCAAAATGAAATGGGAGTCAATTCTAGTCTCTAGGAATTTAAAATTCAGAACATGATGGAAGACGTGGCCTTGGAACGCTATAGGTCACTGAACTGGCAATCAGGCTACAAACACGATCTCCTGGGCATTGCTATTAATTTCTTTAAAGTAATTTTCTGGGGGATAGGGCCTCAATAAATTGATATGTTGCCTAAGGTGAGCTTGAACGTGGGATCCTCCTGCCTCAGCTTCTCAGAGTGTTGGCATTAGAGGCCTCTACCACCACGCCTTGCTGCTATTATTTTTCAAATCTATCAGCTATTTTCTCATCTACCTACATCTGTAAGATCTTGAACACATTGCTTAACACCCTGGGCCTCTGTTGATTACAGGAGGGTTTGTGGGCTCCAATAGAAAAAAATCTGTTCAAGTACAGCCAGCCCATGAAGACTTTGATTTCACAGAAACATTTGTCTTGAAGGGAGGCTTTAAGGAAAGCATTTTAAATCATAAAGATTTTATGGAACTATGATAAAAATGAGTGACTGAAGTTTGGGGGACAAGTGAGGATCAAGGAGGTCATTTTAGTTTTAATGTTTTATTACTTTAACTAACTTCAAGCAAAAAAAAAATTGCCTTTGCTCCAGCAAAATAATATCAAATCTAGTTCACATCCTTATGTCCTCTGAAAGTTTATCAGTACCTTTTGGACATGACTAAATATGCACAGTGTCACCTTGTGTTGGAGTATTTTCTTACTGTCCAGTGTTGGCTAAGTTTGCAGTGGTCTAGGGAAAGGAGAAAACCGTGACCAATGTGCTAGTTATACTAATAAAGCCAAACTGACTCAGCTGATAGGGCTTTTAAAGCAGTCTGATGTTGGCTGGAGTGTAGCTCAGTGGTGGAGCATTTGCCTAGTATACACAAGACCCTGGGCTCATCCTCAGGGCTACAAGAGAAAACAAAATACACACATACACATATATACGTACACACACACATACACACACCCTGACAAAAAGGGAAAAATCCAAAGAAAGCCAAGCTCAAGACCTTTTCAAGGTTAAAATGTCTTTTATTTTAAATGATGGAGGCTATACATGGTGTTCTGTATAATGCTCCAGGCAAAATAAAAATTGTCAGCTCTCTATGGATCCTTCAACGATTTAAAAGCATTATACTAATCTCTGGATTTTAGAGGCATGAAAGTTATGCACAGCGTTGCAGAGACTATTTGAAATTATTCCTTAACACAGATTACTGAGTCCTCCAGCTTAGGCTAAGTCTTCAGAATCCCGATGTTTTGATTTCTTTCAGCTCTCATTTGTATAGAGTGGTGTGTGTGTATACCACTTAATATGACCGATACTGTATAGTAAGAAATAGAAGGCCACATACAATCAAATAAAAAATATAATTTATTTAAAGATGTTTTAAAAATATATTTCTGTCCTTACCACAATTTTATTAGCTTTGGATAAGAGCATTATTAATACTACCATATTAAGCAAATACTTACAGATGTTGTTTAATTGAATCCTATTTTTTATTTAGTCATAAATTATTTGTTTGTACTACTCCGAGTAGTAAGGAAATAAACTATGGAAAAATTTTACAAAGCCGCTGATTTCATTGCTCTTTAAATAATGTATTTGAATTTTATCAAGCTTGGAAAAGAGATACAAACCCAGCAACTAGAAACTACCAAGTAAAATCTTTGTGGCAGATTCTTCTACAACTTTCCTTGTGTGTATATAAATATTTTACAATGAAAATGGGATTATATTGTACATGCTGTTTTATAGCCTGCTTTTTCAACTTAGAAATGCGTTCTAAATCTCTTTCCAGGACATTAAATATTTTGCACATCATTTTCATGGCTTTTATGTTGTGATTTCTACAACGATGTACTCTTGTCTACTTAACTGCTTCCTTGTTGTATTCTGTCAATGATTTTTAAAATTTTAGTGTTGAAATTTGCATCTTTATCAAGTTAAAGCTTTCTTTACATTCGTGCATCATTTGTTAGGTTTAGTCTTAAAAATAGAATTACTGGGTAAACTGTATGCAAATAGATAACACTTGATATCTTGTAAGGAAGTGACGTAAGGTGGATGTGTTTATTTATTTGCATATTTATCTATTGGAATGTTTACATCCCAAGGCAAAAGTAGGGAAAAGTAATTTGACTCATGGCATGTCATTCCCTGCATTTCATTTCAAAAACATTCATCACAGCTAAAATGATGCATTTTAGGTGAAATCATCAAACTGCGGATAAAAGAAGCCTACACATCATCTACGTAGTTCAAAGCTTCATTAAATAAGCTGAGGACACAGACGCAGAAGCCAGAACACATCCTGTTCAGAGTCCCAGCTGTGTGACAAAGAGCAGGGCTGATCTAGTCCCGGAGTCAGGTATTGGCTTCTCTTCCCAGCACCCTTTGGGAGGTTCAAGTTACTCTTTATATAGCTGAATATCACTTGAGAATTTGAGTGTGAAGACGTTAAATTGGCTCTAATATACGTTTCACCATGACTTTCATTGCTGCTGCTATTAATGAAATAGAATATTTGAAAATCACTTTGTATTTAAAATGCTTAGCTCTGAAAAGCTTTCCATAAAGGTTGGTTTATTATCCAAAGTTTTATACCTATGGCTCCTTCATGCTATGTAATTCCACTGAGTGCTCCTTATATTTAATTGTTTAAACTGAAATAGCTATTGTTTTCTTCTAAGAAAAATTAAATGTAAAAATAATAATAAACAAAAGTTAAAATATAAAATACAAAGAGAAAGTCACATGTAACCTACCAGAGATAATTACAGTTAGCTTTTTGGTATATATCCTTGTCATCTGTTACATATACTGTATGTATTTATACTTTGTGATTGAGCTAAAGAGATAGTATATAAGATTTCACGTTGTTATATAATCTGATTTTTTACTACAAATAATTGTCATATTTTAATGTCAATATTAACCTATATTGTAGTCTGTAATGGCTGTAGTCTTATTATACTGTAATTTGTTTAACAAAATCAGGTTGTAAATGTGGGATTATTTAGAGTTTTCAAATAGTCTAAAAACAATGTTGCAATAAACAATCTTTTAAATATTTGTTTAAATATCTAAGAAATAAATAAACTACTTTTGGAAAACATTACAGGTAGCTATTTCCAGAGACTAACACTGCATATTTGCATAATAAACAAATTTTACTGAGCCCTGGCCAACTCTGCTAGATGCTGTGAGAGATCATTACAGTAAAGAAAGCTGTATAAATTTACTTAATTTAAGATTTCCCCACCCATTTGTTTTTTCTCAAGAACCCATCCCTGCTTTTAATTAACTTGGTACTAATATTTCACTCTCTACATGAGAATTGGGAAAACAATTTTCTACTTCCTATCTTATTGAAACTACTAACTGCATGCTGTACCTACCTATCACTTCTGGGACTGGGGATGTAGCTCAGTAGCATAAGCGCCTGCCTGGCAAGTGCAAGGTCCTGAGTTCGATTCCTGGTTCCAAAAAAAAAAAAAAAAAAGCCAAGAAGAAACCTACCTATCACTTCTCTACGAACTCTGAGAAAATCTCGGGAATTAGTTAGAGGAAAGATATGTCTTAGATATTTCAGAGAGCACATCTTTGGTAAAAATTGCCAGATTGACTTCCAAGGTGAGTAGTGTGTGTTTTGAGTGTTTTGGTAGGAATCCCGAAGTGCTTTTGTTTTAGTGATTCATATCTTCAGGACAAAAGGCACACAGGAAGGGAGGAAGGAGAGGTGGAGATGTAATTTTGGGTCATCAGTGCATTTGGGGGGTGAAGAGGGGTGAATTCCCTTAGCGGACCCTGGTGGCAAGAGTCAAAGACAGTAGAAATATTTTTAAAAAATTAAGCAGGGAGGTTGTGAAGACTGTGTGGCAACATGTGAAATAATTAAAAGCAACTGTGTGGTTGGAAAAGAGGGACGTCTCTTCCTAAGACATAAAAGCCGGCCAAGGTGGGGGGAGAAAAAGAGAAAAAATACAATCAAATGACGGTGTCTGGACTGGGTTCTTTTTTCCCATCTTCTCTAATTATCGTTTTCATTTTTATTTTTAAAAAATATATTATGAGATGGAAAAGAAAAGGAATACTAAAGGATCAGACAAAATTAGGGAAAGAGAGGCTTATGGAGGAGGAGGAAAATAGTGGCTGAGTCGGACAAAGGCAACAAATAGATTAAAGGGAACGAGGACAGAAGAGGGAACATTCAGTTTGGGCTGGAGGAGATCATTAATGGCCCAAGTGCTGTGAAGTGGACAAAAGCCAGTCTGCAGTGGGGTCAGATGAGAGAGCCAGAGAAGAATAATTTTTTTAGGACCTAGGATCATAATAATTCACTTACAGTTCCTCCCCACTGCCCCCAGCCTCTGTTACTTTAGTTCTGATTTTATCATGTTGGGATTTTGCCTATATCAGTTTTTTTTTCCCCAGGAGATGATAAATGAAAACCTTAAAAAAAAAAAAAGACATCCTATGAGTAAGTTTCTTTGCCCTTATTTTTGAACTGAGAAATAAAGAAACGGTAAATTCCCTTTCTGAGCTGTCCTATGTGCTAGAAATGCTACCATATAGAAATCTTAATAATATACTCTGTGCATGCCATTTAAAAACAGAAGAACTTGGTCGTCCAAGGTCGTGTCAGATGCCTTTTTTTCCTCAGTGGTTTGTGTATATTTTATCCATAAAAGACAAATTATTATGAAAGGGTAGGAAATATAGGTTTAAGAAACTCAAAGAACAAAGTGCATTCTTTGCTCTTTGAATTTCTTAAAATTAAGTTCTTAAGACTCCTGCTGCTTACCTTCAAACAAGCCACCTTGAAACCACTCTATGAAACCCGGTTAAAGGACAAACCAAAGAGTTTCACTTCTTTAAAAAAAAAAAAAAAAAGCACATGGAAGGGAGAACATTCGAGGCTCAGTATCCATACTTATTAGCTCAATTGAGCGCCTGCGGTGGGTCTTGTGGGAGCCCCCGGAGGCCTCTCTGCATTGAGTCCCTTGTAATTAAGGGCAAGGGGACAACCTGGGGTGGGAGCAGGAGCAATTATGTGGAGTGATCTCTCCTTCAACATCCCCCAAGATTTGCATGTTGGTGCTTCTGTTTGTGTCATGACCCTGTACGGCTTCCTTTTTTGTCCTCGGTGTTGCAGGTCCCCGGTTCTGCCCCGACAATGACCAACACTGACCCAGCACTTACTAGGCAGTGCTGTTGTCGATGTTTTAGGTGTGTTATTGTCACCATCACCCACCCTGCCCCAAGTCACTTGAGGGGTAAGGGCTGAGCCCCAGAGTGGACACTGAGATGACCATCAAATACAAGGGACTGGCCCCAAGGTGGCCCTGGGAGGGTGGCAGGAGCTCATCCAGAGGAGTGGGACAGGGCACCTACCCCATCTGTCCCAGGTGGGCTCTATGTGCCCTGTGTGACCTTCAAGGCTACTGAGTGTGGCAAGATCTGCAGGCTCACAAGCAGGGCAGCTGGGATTTGAGCCTAGGCTGACTGTAAATGCCCAGGGCTGACCTGCCATCGGTACCATCTGACCTTTCAGTGGACTGTGGGATCACCTACCCATTTCCTCCAGTCTTTGCAGTGGGACTATGCATAAACTATCTGGATTTTATTGGGCTTCCAAAAATGCGGAGAATACATGTGGGATAAAATCCACCAACACTTCATTGAACTATGCTTCAGATGCCCAAGCTCCCAAGTCACAGGACGCTCAGACAACCGAGTAAAACTTAGGTTATTGGGGTACCTTTTTTGTTTTGTTTTGAAACAAGGTCTCACTGTTATTCAGGCTAACCTCTAACTCACTGTGTAGCTAAAGCTGGCCTCCAACTTTCGGCGATTCTCCTGCCTCAGCCCCCCGAGGGCTGGGATTACAGGGCTGTGCCATATTCCTGGCTCAGTGCAGAACATTTTAAACTTTTACTTCTGGATGCTTGGCTCTTTGAAATGCTTCCATTAAGGTCCTTGCTCTTGTGAAGATTGTACCTGTAACCCTTACAGATGGAATGAAAGTCACAACGTGGCTTAGTGCACCTCGAGGAATGTATGCTGCAGAAGTTAGGCACCATGGTACACAGCTGTAATCTCACACTCCAGAGGCTGAGGCAGGAGGATTATCATGGGCTCAAGGATTATCATGAGTTCAAGGTCAGGCTGGGCTACAAAGTGAGTTCAAGGCCAGCCTGAACTATGTAGTGAGACCCTGTCTCAAAAAACCAAGCCAAACCAACCAACCAACTAACCAACCAAAAAACAAAAAACCCAAAGAAGAATCTTTGAACCTCCTTTAACTAACAGAATCTACCAGGTCCTTATGGACTTAAGTGAAATGTCACTCCTCAAGTTTTTCTTAACAAGATGTATTTATATAGATCCTGTCTCCACAATAAGACAGTGCTAGTTTAGATTTTTTTTTTTCCTCCGGTACCGGGAACCAAACTCACGACCTTGCGCTTGCCAGGCAGGCACTTTGCCGCTGAGCTAAATCCCCAGCCCCAACAGTGCTAGTTTAGAATGTGCCGTGATTCTGTGTATGCATGCACATCGTCTTCTTAACCCTCCCCGCTTGAATTTAGTTTTGGTGCAGCTATTTGCTAAAACTCTGTACAATTATTTTCTCCTTTTAAAGGAGTTTGAGTTCACTGAAGGAATTCTCGTTATTTTTATGCATTAAAAGGGGAGTTTGAATAATACTTGTCCATCCCTGCCCCCTACATAAAAGAGGGAGCACTTATGCACGGCAGTGGGTGCCCACAGAAGGAACCCCAACATTCTTAGAGTGCTGTGTGAGAATGCAAATGAGCAAAAGGGACTTAAGTGATAATGCAACCTGCATCGAGAAAATCCAGCAGGTCCTTGGGGCCCCAGAGAAGATGAGCGGGAGGAAAAGCGGACCGGAGCGAGCAGGCGCGCTCTTCAAGGAAGGTTCAGGAGGAGAGCCCCGGTTGTCTGCTCTTCGCAGCCAGGTTCCCGCACACCACCCCTCTCCACCACCTGGGGTGCAGGGCACGTGCTGTGACCCCGCGAGCCGTCATCGTTTGTAGTTTCTTTCCGAATGCTCCCCAATTTATTCATTTATTTTATTTATTTATTTATTGCTCTGCAATTTTTTTAAAAGAGGTCTCCATCCAGCCCTTACTGACAGCTAAAGGATAGGGGAGAACTTCAACTCCGGTATCAAGAAACACTTACAGGACGGTTCTAAAATTGGCCTAAAGTTATGCATGCGTGAAAAGTTGGAGCAGGAAGGGGTGGCGCCGAGCTCCGTTCAGTACAGAAATGAGGCTTCTCCCTGCCCATGGCGAGCTGGCTCCGCCACAGCGATCTCACTAAGGCACTCCCAGTGCGCAGCTGCTCGCTCAGAATTAAACGGCTAGCACTAGACCTAGCCAGCCTCATGTTACCATGGTTTGCAAGAGGTGAGCACATTAGTGGGATATATTTAGTCTTCAGAAAGTTACCCGTAAGATTAGCTTTAGCGGCCCAAAGGTAATGTGTGTTGCTATTACTTGGGGTCCTTGGTTCCTCTCCCCGGTAAACAGCCACGCAGCAGTGTAGTCCAGAGGATCAAGCCCACCTCCTATGGAGTTTATGGTTTGTGGGCCCAGGGACAACTGGCTTCTCTCACAAAGGAGTCAAAGAGCCGCGGTGTCTCTGCTGCCCTCTAGGGGTGAGTCAGGTCAAGACAGCTCATCTCAGTGTTCGCCGCCCTTCCTCCAGTGCCACTTGCCAAAAGCGGGCGAGGGACAAACCCTGTGAACGTCCAACCCTAAAATAGGTGCAGTTAGAAATCCCGGCCAAGCCACTGTATTTTCTTCCTTGGAAGACACAGCTCTTCTGCCTAGTTTTCTCGTGCCCTAGCTCAGTCCCTCAGTGGAAATCTCAAGCCTGCTTCAAAACGATGACTAAAATTTGCAAAGCATTTGCCACACACGCCAGACCCTGTTCTAGTGCTCCGATATGATAATCTGCCTAATCTGCACCTGGGTCCTGCGAGGCCGGGTATGATGAGCCCCTTCCTGTAAACAGCGCAGCAGAGGTCAGGAGTTGACACGTGCTCTCCCCCGTTCAGGAGTGGTCTGCTGGATTTGGATCCAGGCTAGTCTGGTTGAGGACAAGATTGTAATCACGTCCCTGTACTGCTTCTTTGTGGCTGTTAAGGCATCCTTTCAAAGCCTAACTTTCAGGAAAAAGTTTTGTTAGAAATCTTGGACCTTGATCTGGTAATAAGGAGCCCATTGGCTGGGACACAAAAAAGCAAGAGATATGGCAACTAAAATATGGTTTATTGTCCATGATTGGATTATCTATCTATCTATCTATCATCTATAACATTTTTGAAAATTTGAGAAATTTGAATATGGAATATGTATTGGGTGATGTTAAATTTTATGAGTAGGATCCTTTTATTGTGGTTATATAGAAAGAAGTATGTCCTTGTATTTAAGTGATACTTCATGAGTTATTGAGGGATTAAAAATGATATGATGAGATCAAATAACTATCAAGCATTCTAGAAAAAAATTTGTGTGAGAGAAAGAGAAACTAAATGTGAAAATGTTGAAAAGTGAAAAACTATGTTAGGAGTATATATGATGTTCTGATTACTATTTTCTATTCTTTCCTTAGGTCTGAAATTTTTAGAATGAAAAGTAGAGAGAAAACAAGGTTTATCTCTAGATGAGAAACAGATATAAATGTCCAGTCAATGTCTGCCTGGGCCTCCCTGGGACAGAGGAGAGAAGTTGTTGGAGTTGGAATCCACAGGTAGGTTTTGAAATCGGCACACGTGTGCAGGGAGTGGTGAGTGAAAGACTAAAGTTTAATTATTAGCATTTTTCCATCAGCACAAGGTATTACAAGCATCCATATGTATTTTAAAAACATTCATGTTTCCATCCAATAGAAAGTTATGAAGACTTTTATAAAACTAAGAAAAGCCTAAGTTAGTCTTGGAATTTTTCCATTTTCATAATCAGCAGGGAAGGCATACATAGGAGTGTATCTTTTCTATTTATTGGATAATGGAGTAAATTGAATTGTTAGTCCAAAGCCGAATTGTTTGTCCCCTGTGTGTTTAGGACTGTGTTTGGACACACGGAAGAACAGAGCAAGAGCCTTGGGTTCATGGGACTTACTTTCTGGTGAGAGGAAGACAACAAACATGGTGGCTCAATTCAGATGTGATGATTGCCCAGGAAAAGTAGAATCACAGAGCAGCTAAGTGGGAGATTGCACAGCAAAGGTTTTCAAGTACAGTGCCCCTGGGCGGGTTTCCTCAACTCTGACCAGGTGGCTCCTGTGGGGAAAGTGGAAGAGAGAAGAGTGAAGAAGAGCCCAGGGAGAGTTTACCCTGAGCAGGCTGTGGGGTGGGAAAAGAAGGGCCCAAAATCAAGAAGAAGAGAGGCTGAGTTCATCATGCCAGCGCTGGTTCAAATGCTGCAGCAAGCAAGGCACTACTGGGTGATTTTGAGGAAAGGGGTGAAACGGTCTGATTTCGTATTTAAAAAATAAATCTTGTAGGGAGCCAAATGTGGGAGCAGAGTCTGCCATTGGGAGGCTGATGTAATCATCCTAGCAAGAGTTGGCGAAGACTCCGCACTAGTAGAATCGGTGGTGTGGGGTTGCGATTGGATCCTGGGTGTGTCTTGATGGTAGAATGGACTGGAAGGATTGACTGAAGAGTCGGATGTGGTATTTCTCAAAGAAGGGAATCCAGGGTGACTCAGTGTCTGTACTGAGTAGCTGGAAAGGTGCAGTTATCACCCGCTGGGATCTGGGAGACGAGGTAGTGCCGATTCTGAGGGAGAAGATCAAGAGATGCATTTTGAACAAGCCGAGGGGAGCTGTCTGTTGGACACCCTGAGGGAGCCATCATAAAGTTGGTTGGATGCAGAAGCCTTGAGACTGGAGAGAGTTTGGAGCTGGAGATGTAAAACTGGCCCTGACTGGTGTTAGAGAAATGGTATTTAAAGCAATGAGTCTGGATAGGGTGGCAAGGCTAAGTGTAGGTAGAAATGATTATTAACGACCACGCATTTGCAGTGATTCTGCTCTATGTGTTTGTCAGGTTTCTCTTTTTGTTTATAAAATGATCACACTGCCCAAAATAAAAGGGAAAATTCACCGTTATCTAAATTACTTTAGACAGCCAATCAAATAATTAAATTTGCATAGTATAATAATTTTTCTTAATTATCTGGTTTAACTTTCTACAAATGTCTGCTTTATACAGCACTGGGACAGGTACCTTTTGAGTTGCTTTATCCTTGTGTTATTTTATCAATAATATATCGATCTTTGGGACAATAAAGTTCAAAAATGCTTTCAAGTGATTCTCTACAGGGAGTAAGTCTCATCTGTGTTTATTTTCTGAATTAAAATCAAATGCTGTGTTGGAAGGTGATAATTCTTTCCTGTTTCTCTAATGCTTATGATTTCACAGGTCTCATTCCAGTGATAGAGTAAATGGTTTTTGGAAGTTATGTCCAAGTGGAGCTCCTATTAACCAAAGACTGAAAGAGCAGGTCTCTAGGCCAAGGTATTTAAATATATTTGTTGTTTTACCTAATGTAAGTGACTGATGAAGCTAAGGAGTTCACTCAACTACAAACAAGCCCATGTAGTAAGTGGATTTTAGCAGCATCATTTGAATTTTAATGGCAGAACCACCTGAACATTCTTATTATAGTTAATTGAGTGTGAGCGAGCTCTCAGGGACATTTTTCCCTCACAGTGAGTATACAACAGTGATAGACCATCCGGATAATATATAATACAAATAGCTGAAGTTTCAGTCAGGAAAGACCCCGCTTAACCCAGCTTTAAGAATAAATTGGTTGACTCATATGGTACAAAATACAGAGGGGGCCTGGGATTTGGGGCTTGTTTCCCCTTGCCTTTCTACCATCCAACCTGTTGCCCTCAGCTCCAGCCTGGCTCTCTTTGCAGGCCTCAGGAGGCTGCCAAGGGCAGCTGGGCCATTTGTTTCGGTGAGCATGCCCAAAGAGAAGGAATGCCCATCTTCAATTATCAGGCAAGTGATCTGCGCCCAGTGCCAGGCCCTGCGGCCGGAGCATGCTGCGTGCTGACAGCCCAAAGCTCAGGCACCTGGTCAGAAAGTCAGAGGGATTCCCTTGCTCGCTTAGCTCTTTGGAGATGAGAGTGGGACGGGGGCCCTTTGATAAATGGCTGTGGCACAGCGGGGTGGGCAGGCCGGTGCTGGTGCCAGGATCATCGTGGTCACCCCGGGGGAGGGAATCCCCACATGACCCAGACTGAACCGCGCCCCACTGGGTTTATTGTTGACACTCATCTTCTAGCCATTTCCTCTCCCTCAGGGCATCCTTGCGTTTGGTAGGACAGAAAATCAACAGCATCTATTCAACTAAAACTCGTGAGACCTTGACAGGAGAAAAAGACTGGAATTTTCTCTTAAGTGATTGGCTAATATGAACAGTTGATGCCTTATTGCAACCACAGAGAATTTATTATTTTTTTTCTGTTACCAGAGCAGAAAACATCTACATAAAGACCATTTTTATATGGATATTTCTCTGTTTGAACACATTTTTATGATAGAAGGTTATTTTGAGTTCTGGTATATGGATGGTTCCAATAAAGACGTCATATTTAGGTCACGGTTTAATGGGGGGTTTTCACTAAAGTTGATGAGTTGAACGTGAGTAATTGTCCAGCCTCCGCCCAAGGCCATACTAAAGGAAAGTGAAGTTGCTCAGAAAGGAGAAACCCCTCAAGGACAACAGCAACAAAGCACAGGAGCTGGGCAGACTGTGGACAAATGCCAGACCATGAGAACTGGGAAACATTATCTGATTCGAGCCTCTGACCGCAGAAGGCCCAGGCGCTGGCAGCACAAGGAGTCTGTGAAAGTGAGGAGAGGATTGCTGGTGAGGTCGTCAAAGAATCGACTGAGCCTTAGGGCAGGGTCCTCATGCTGGGTAGGAGGTCAGTACCTTGTGCTGGGTAGGAGGTCAGTACCCTTGTGCTCGGTAGGAGGTCAGTACCCTTGTCCTGGGTAGGAGGTCAGTACCCTTGTGCTGGGTTGGAGTTCAGTACCCTTGTCCTGGGTAGGAGTTCAGTACCCTTGTGCTGGGTTGGAGATCAGTACCCTTGTGCTGGTAGGAGGTCAGTACCCTCGTGCTGGGTGGGTGGACCCTTGCTTCCCTTCTCTTCCTCCACAACATAATGTGCAGAAGGGAGATTTATTTTCTGGAGCAGTGAACAAGAAGGTCTTGGGGTAAGCCGCACTGGCACAGCTGAGGAGAGGAATGGCCTCCTAAAAGTACGGTGATCACCCCAAAGCCTGGGTAATTAAAGCAGAGGACCCCAGCTGCACTCTCACCCACCAGCAGGAGGCCAGAGTCCTGCAGAGCGCAGAGCCCAGGTGCTGCCAGCCAGGGTCCACAGTGGGGTGAAGTTCCCTCTTCTCAGACTCCAGTCTGCCAGCCTGCCCTGTAGTTCTCCATTAAAGACATGAACAGACTCTCATCCGCTTGTGGGAAGCTGTTAACAGAAAAAAGAGAGACTAAATAACAGCAAAAGTGTTTGGGAAGAAATGAAAACCATGTGCAGAACCACCCTACCCCATCCCACCCCAACTCACCCCACCCCCCCCCACCCCGCCTCACCCCACCCGGCCCGGCCTCACCCCACCTCAACAGAAACCACCACAACAAACAAAACCGTGAGGCAAAACTGACCTCATGAATATAAAATGTCATTATATCTATGGAGCAAGAATATAATTATAGAAACATTCTGATAATGTGAACACTCCTTGAAATTAAACACATCATTGTGGAAATTTAAAAAATAAAAGAAGATAAAATAGTGGAAATTTCCAATAAAGTAGAATAATTTGACAAAAATAAAAGATTGAAAAAAAGTATCAGTTCAGGAATTCCCATGGCTAAATAATAGGAGTCCCAGAAAAAAAACCAGACAAAGAGAAGCCAAGTGTGATGGCACCCGTAGACCCAGTACTGAGGAGAGTGGGACAGGAGGATGGATTTGAGCTCAAGATCATCCTTGGCTGCAGAGGGAGTTCAAGGCCAGCCTGAACTACACAGCAAAATCCTGTCTCAAAACAAAACATAAAGCAAAGCAAAAACCAACCCTGCAAAATAAAACACACACACACAAAATAAAGAAATAGATCAATAGAAGAAGTAAAATCATGAGAGAAGCAATTAATAAAATTTCTCATTAACCCCATGTGGACCAGTGGCATCCATCTCTCATAGCGTTGATGCTTCTTCTACTGTACCTCCGTACAGGGTTTGGTGCGTTCTTGTGTCTGCAGTTACATTTGCTGTGGTAGCGACTCCTTTTCACATTCTCATGAATCAACATGATCACATGATTTCTTCTACTCCAGAGTATCTTTTTCCCTTAGATTTCATAGAGCATTTGTTATGCTTTGCAAGTCAATATTGAATCACTCTCTTTCGTCCAGTGACAAACATTTATTTTATTTATTTATTTATTTATTTTCGGTACCGGAAATTGAACTTACGACCTTGCACTTGCCAGGCAGAAACATTTACTTTGGTAATAACAGGTTTACTCTCTGCTCCTCCTTGCTTCTTTACAAATGCCATTTCTTCTTGAAGATACTTTATGTGGCAGTTACACACAGCATCTGTGGTGCCAACCAGGCACAAATTCAGCTTGGTGATGACCTTGTCCATAGCTCGGAGCAGACTTCCGTACACCTGTGATCACTACATCCCAAAGCCAAAGGCAACTGGAAGACACATGCGGTTTTCAGAGCTGTTTGAGCAAATTTGTTTAACTCTAGAGGGCAGTTCTAGCGTCATGGATCCTTTTTTATTCTTAATAAGCCTTTCAACTATATTACGAAGACTGAGAGCAATTGAAAGATACACCCAGTTTTCAGAGACGTTGAAATAAGGGGAAGAAAAGAACCTTTGAATCAACCTAATGAAGTTGCTTATTTAAGACTAGGATGAATGTAGTGATAACAGTATAAACACTGAGTAGGAATGTACTGAAAGATAAGACATAAATACATCAGGAGAATAGGATAGGATACATGAAATATATACATGCATACACGGAATAGTGGTAGGTGCAGAAATACATTTATGATACATGCACATGTTATACATGAAAGTATGCATATATATGGTGTTGACAAGTTGCAGAAGGGATGAAGAAAAGCTAAATCCTTAATTTCTAAGGTGAGAAAGCAATCACTGATGTCTAATCTGGAAAACCCATTGTGTTCAAGTAAACATGTTCTTGGAATGTAGCATTAACACAAAATAAGGAGCTACAAGTCCTCAAAACTGATCACTTCTAGAGAGTAGATCTCAAGTCAGAGACTCTTATTGGTTAATAAACCTTTAAACTATTAGAAAATTTAAACCATATATATAAGTTTGATACGTGTAAAATTCAAATTTTAAATGAGTCACTGTCAACACAAGGATTGCTGGAAAATTTTCTCTTTTGGATATGTATCTTGAAGTTTCCCAGTTGTATCTGACATTTTAAAAATCTCAATAATAACCACCTAACAGCATAAATATTATACAAGATATGATCTAGATACACTCTAGATGTTATTCTTACAGAGATATACTGAACTAAGAAAGGAATCTCTTGACTGTGACTGGAAGGGAATTTTTGTGTTTTGGTTCAAATCTAAATTATCTACTGAGTAGGTAGAAATGAAAAACTTTAAGTATCTTATTTGGAAGGCATTTATAGCTGCGATGATCTCTGCCTTTGCATGTCAGTACCCATGTCTTGGGGGGTCTCCTCTATATCTTGGACAGATAAATCTCTGTCCCTTACCATGTGCTATTAGTTGGGTCTCTTTCCTCTGTTCACATGTTAGGTTGGTTGTAAACTGGTGAATCATATTTCTCAAACACAAGCTTATATCTTCCATTTTTAGTTAATCTGAGCCCTCCTAATTAGACCCCCAGTAGATCCACAGTTGAGGGACTTGATTTTTATCCCAGCTGGCCCACTTGAGCATGTCACCTCTCTGTGTCTTAGTTGTCCCACTTTCTATTAGAAACATTTAGATTGAAACACTGTGAGGCTTTTTACCGTTCCATTGGTGATTGATTCCAAGTAAATGCATTTGTTTAAAGGCTTTAAAACTAGATGGAATCACAGTATAAACTAACTGTGACTTTGTAAAGCTCTGTGTATTGTACATGCAATCTGTTGTCAAGAACTTGAAAGAGCAATGTAGACTTCAGTTTGTGGGCAAAGAAAATATCTGGGTAAAGAGCACACCACTCTTTAAAAGTAAAAAACATGATTAATGTTGCATGTTATGCTTGTGATTTAGATACAACATGGCATTCTAGGGATAAAGTCTTCTTGATTGGTTACAACCCATTTGTGAGCAAATGGGGAGCATATTTTCTGTTGTGGTTTGTGTCTGGATATCTCCCTAAAACCTCATGTGGTCCTGGGGGTGGGCTTTTCAAAGGCAACTGAATGTAGAGTTTGTGATTGATTCATGGTTCAGTGCTGGGATTAAGGCTGTCAGTGCTACATCTGCTCTAGGGCAGGTAGCCTGCATACAATAAAAGGAAGAGAGAAAGTCTTGTCCCTCATTTCGCTCTCTACTCTCTCTTGCTGCTTTTGCTGTCTTCTGCTGACATGAATGGTTGCCCCTCTGCCATGTGCCACCCTGCCTTGGAGCCAGTCAGTTATGGACCGAATCCTCTACAAAGTGTGAGCTAAATAAACTTTCCCCCTTTTAACTTTGGTTGTCTGGTATTTTGTCTCAGCAACGAGCACAGTAACTAAGACATTTTTCTAAATATTGTTTCTCACCCAGTGCGCTGCTTTAAATATTAATACATTTAATTTTATCCCACTTGCTTTAAATATTAATACATTTAATTTTATCACCATTTGTTTTATGCAGCCTCTGAATGAAGTTGCCAGCAAAGCTGACATTGCAAAATCAGATGAAAGAAAAGTTTTCTATACTTAGTTAATTAAGGAACTAAAAACTACTCTAAAAAGCAGTGTCAGTCTCTAAGATAAAAATGATCAGGAGGTATGCGCTACATACAATAAAAAAAAATGTCTTCAATTTTAGTTACTGCATTCAGTGAAAACAGTAAGAAACATTGCCTGGAATTGCAGGAGTTGTGCCTAACCCAGGCAGGCTGCATGGTGTTCACCTTCTTATTGGTGAGTCCAGGTACTGGGGTCTCTGAGCTACGCTGAGAGGGACAATTTTCCCTTTTCAATTCTGCTGCCCCAGCATGTGCCACATGGCAAATGTGAACCAGGTGATAATATTTATTCATTCTTGGTTACCTGAAAATGTCATATGGAAAGCCACTGCTTTGTTCAAACAGGTGCATGTTATTTATTATGTAAAGCCCTTAAATTGTATATGGGCCAAGTTAGCATTCCAATCACCCTCCGCTTCTGATCTAGTACATTAGAACTATCTGAGAGTATTACATTTTTCAAGTTCATGTGCCTGGACTTCATTTCTTGATACTGTGTTCAGCCTGTCTATAAAATCTATATTTTTGAGAACTATATTGAAGGCTTATTTGAATATCAACTCATGGTTAAAAAAGACTATTCTGTATAGCAATTAAACCCTCTGATGAAACAATTCTGACAAAACTCGTTTATCCTATAATTTAGCTGAATTCTAGACCTCTACTACAGATTTGTCCCTTGGGAGAGACA
This sequence comes from Chinchilla lanigera, assembly GCF_000276665.1. Taxonomy (NCBI): domain Eukaryota; kingdom Metazoa; phylum Chordata; class Mammalia; order Rodentia; family Chinchillidae; genus Chinchilla; species Chinchilla lanigera. The sequence continues at coordinate 3,536,020 of NW_004955406.1, forward strand.
TGTTAATGTGAAGTCCTGTTGGCTCATTGTTTGATGGCCTTCTTACTTTGACAAGATTTCATTGTTTCAAGGAACAGAATTAGTTGTATTCTACTTTAATCATCTTCACTCTTTTTCTTTTTTAGGGGATTTTACTGAATTATTTATTCTATATTTTGCCACATTTGAGAAGCTGAAACGTTTGGAAGTCTTAAGATTTGACATACAAAAAATAAGTAAAAAATTATATTACCATTTTTTATGATCTCCTTTCCTCATTTGTACATAGGATCAATCCCCATAACATGTGACCATTTCCCGATTATGTGTAATTTTACAGCATCACATTTTTGTTTTGTCTTTCTAGATCTCTTCAATTCCTTTTCTCCCTGGCTCTTACCTGGTACAGTAATCAAAAAAAGGAAAAAGAAGTCCGAAGGGAATAAGGGTTGCAAGTAGAGTTCTTTCTCTTTTCCGTCCATTTCATTTTGTTTTCTATTATTCTTTAATAGAGATGATAGGATTATAACTGATGGGAACAGCGGCCAAGGGACAGGGGTGGGAAATTTTGACGCACCTTGTTTTGTAGGAAATTGATTTTCTTAATGCAGTCTTGTCCCCAGGGGACCTTGGGGAGTGGCCTGTTTGGGCATGGATGGGAGGCCGTAGGAGAACCTTCGTCCCTCGTGGGGTGAGGGTGAGGTGACTGCAAGGTGGCTGGGCTGCCTGGTACCTGTTGCCTTCGTGGTGGAGGGACCCAGTAGGACTCCCCACGGCCTTGCAATTGCCAACCTCAATGTCCTCTCTCTTTTCACTTCTGGGCACGGACAAAGCCCTAGACTCCCAGGCCCAAGGCACCTTCACAGGTTTTAGAAACCAAAGACTTTCTTGGGCCAGATTCCCCCCATCTTTCCCTAGACATATTCTTTAATTCACACACACATGCACATCCTTTCCCTTCCAATGAACATGATGAAGGGGAGAGAAAGAAAGGGGAAGGATCCAAGGGAACAGAGAGCTCCTGCCTTTCATCTCAAGTCTCTTTGCTGCTATGGTTCATGGGACTTTGGTTTTGGAGTCTCAGCCCAATTTTAACGTTCGAGCTGCCTATTACTGGTGGAAAAGGGGGGCAAAAAAGAGCCGCTTCCCCGTCTCTTTGCCTTCATCTGCTGTTCACGTGGAAGTGTGTGCGGCTGACCCACACCTCGCTGACATGTCAGCGTGCAGCCGCAGGACGAGGGGTGTTTGATTTATAAATGGAATGTATAATAGGCACGATGCCTTCTGAGCCGAACGTTCATGGAAAATCACATGCCGCTCACATGAGGGACCAAGATCTTTTTTTATTATTTTAATGAATTGAGTTTTTTCAGTGCACCAGGGAGATAAGAAGATACCTGCCAATAACCCTCTGATTGTGTCCTTGGCCAATTGGTGGGCATGGGCACTCCTCTTGTCAATTGAGTTTGTACGTTAAGTCAAGCTTTAGCTTTGGATGTGAAGCTCTTGCTCAAACAAAGCCTCAGACGCTCCGACAGTGGAAACCATCACATAATTCTCCTCTTTGTTTCTTTAAAGAGCACGGGGATGGTAAAAAAAATCCATTTTGGGAAGACTAGGTCTGAAGATAATGATAGTGAAGATGAGAAAAGACAGCAGGTTGTAAGTTCTGGCCTAAGTTCGGAAAGGGGAAGGGGGAAAAGGTTGAAAAGGTAATAAACTATAGCAAGGCCAACAGATCAACCAACGTGAGAAAAGCCAACAGGTAACAGGGGGGCACTGGAGCTTTCTGAAGAACTGAGATCAGGAGGAAAGCATTGTGAATGAGAAATAAAATGCTCCTTCCTGTCAGGGAGGAAGGGAGGCGTACAGTGCTTGAGAAATGGAAAAAAAATGCAATTAAAAATCAGATATGAATAAAGACCAGGTGAGAGAGGATGTCACCCTGTGGCCTTTGGAACTGTGTTTCTGCTGTCTCCAGAAATTATTCTTTTCCCCCTGGAACAAAAGAACAATGTTGTGGAAAAGTGGGTGCCAGATCCGTTAGGAAAATGGGACATGGTGAAACAGATAAAGGAGACAAAGACAATCACAGTCACAGGCAGTAAACTGGAGGCAGCGAGGCCTGAGACAAAAGGTGGCAATTCAGAGCCAGCAAGAGGGCTGAAGCATGGGAAGGAAGGAGGGGAAGATGATTCACAATAACATTTGAAAGACATTGGCTTGAATATTTACTAGCCTGTCGCACACTGCTTGGCCTTGAGGGACTGCCTTTGTTCAGTGAGCCATTTCCCAGTTTTAAGGCAATAAACAGGAAAAGGGCTTGAAAGATGGCCGCGGATGCTTGGTACATAGTGTTTGAGAGGGAGCCTGAGATAAGACTTTTGCTCTGATGAGGGATGGATTGGAGACATTGTCACCGAGGAGGATCATGTCCCTCCAGAACGGACCTCCAAGAGGAAATGTGTGACTGAAATGCTAGGCGAGGAGTTCTTGTCATAATATCAAAATTTCCGCCACATCCTAGTCTGAGGTAATTTCGCTTACATTTACTTCATCCCGGATATAGCCAAGAATAAAGAAGTTAGGGTAGCGGCAGGGTACTACAGTGTAGCTGGACATTCTGAACTCAAAAGGAATTCTGTTGTGGGAACTTGAGCCTGTATCTGTGTCCATGCTCCTTCATAAAAACAAGCACAGGAGAGGCCATTTTCAGGCAGACATGTGGTCCATCTCCCCAGAATTTTACCCAGAAAATAAGACTGAAAGATAATTTGTGAAAAAGGATGATAGTTATGCTTGAATAGCCCCAAAATATAATATCCTTAACCCTTTTTACTGAACACTGTACTCTGTCTGAAAAGAATTTCTCTTCTATTATTTGGTCTCAATAATACAATGAACTTTTCCTAAGCCAGTCAAGGACCAACCAGTTAGTTGGTGTTTATTCTGGCAATGAAAAACTATTCATAACTGTAGAGTTGCTGTTTAAGCATCTATTGGTAAAGTTCTACTAAAAAGTGGGAAACAAGAGGATCTGGATATAAATGAAAGAAATCCAAAAGTTTGTTTCCCGTAGAATTGAGACATTGCCAAATGGCACATGAAAAGACATAGAAAAGTGCAAATCAAGCCTGGAAAACAGAATTGTCTGAGGTATCAGCAAGGCCCAGAGTGACCAAGCAGTGTCTGTGTGCAGCTAGAGGAACATGAATGCCCTGGCTAATCTTCTAGAACATTCTGTCAGGGAGTCAGTGCTCCAGTGCTGGCTGTGGGGACAGAAAAGGAATTCAGGTCTTGCCTAGTTGATACCAAGAGCCGTGTAGGTTTTGGAGGAGACTGAGTCACTAGCAGACCAAGTGTGAGTACAGGGGCAGTGGAGAGGACTACACTCAGCAAAAACAGGGACTTTTGGGAAATGAAATACATGTTTTGTATCGCAGGCCACACAAAGGGCTTGTTGCTGTCTCGTATCTTCCACAGAGGGTAGGAGAATGGTCTGGAAAACTGAACTTCCTTGTGCTGTCATTTGCCCTCCTGGTGGCCTGGTAAGCACATACCTACCCAGGTTCTCTGAGACTGGAGGGGCAGTGTCTGAGGGGACTGTTCAGCCGACCCAGGGAAGTTTCTTACCAAACTAGTGATGTGGAGCCATCCAGTTGTTCCATCGTGTGCCAAAAGCTACCACTAGTTCTTAAAAAGAAAAGCCAAGGCAGAGACATTTCTTTCAGATAGAATCCTAAGTTTGAGTGTAGAGGTGCAACAATTACACATTCTACCCATGTGACATTTTCTAGATGGCATGTGCTTTTTATATGCACTCTCTTATTTAATACTTGGGTGATTATTTGCCTTGGCTTGATAACATGTGGAAGATGAGGTCTGTGTCTTCTTTGACTCCATATTGCCATGGCCACTATTTAGCACTGCACATGGTAGACCGGTGATTCGTGTCTAAATTCTGTCTGATTCATATCAAAATGAATAAAAACATTCATTTTGCTTCAAAGGAATTCAAGTGAGTCTTTAATAATTCACTTAGTCTTTAGGGCCTCTGGTTCTGTATGTAAAAAATCAGATATTTGGACTAGATTTTCCCACACTGGCGGGATAGCTGGGGAGCTTCTTAAGTGGACCTAGGATCCGAGTTTCCCCCATCTGCATAGTCAGGATCTCTGATAGCGGGACCAATACTCCCACGTTTGAGAACAAATGCACATGGTGAACTCTGATATGTCTTCCACTCTTAAGAGTCTTTGAAATAAGAAGATCCTATAATACTTTTATGTGTTTACCATCAATTTGTTGAGGAAAGCCAAATAAAAAGAAAGAGTTTTCCAGGCCTTTTTCTATAGAAGTAAAGATAATTCATCTTTGATATTATCATATAAAAACAGTACAAAAGGAGAAGAGAAAAAAGTATGCTTGACTTACAATACTATTTTCACACATTTTCCAGAAGAAAGTTATGACTATTATTAAAATCCCCCATCTCTGTGTAGTGTGTTGGCAACTGCTTCGTGTCATTAGCCTTTATTTGTAGTGGTTTACAACAATGGTATCCTCCCTAGCACATACAAGAAGGTCGAAGGAGGGTGGACCCTGGGAGAAGCAGGAAGTACAAAGAGCTAAGAGCTGGTGTCCTTGACGGCTGTGGTCTGGGACTTTGCTTTGTCTTGAGTCAGTGATTGTATCAATGAGCTAATTGCAATTTTGACAGATACATAGTTTTCAGTTTCACCTGGGTGAGTTTATCCACATATTTTCTTGCATGGCTGTGAAGCAAATAGCAGTTTTGTCTTTCTTAGATAAGCATATTTGGAGTCACACTAGACAGTTTTTGCTCCGGGTACCAGGCTGGCCCTTCTGGAACATTGTGACTCCTTTGGGCAAGTTTCAGAACAATGCCTGGTATAGAAGAGATTGCTGATGAGGATTCACACAAAGTCTAAAATGGAAACGTTTCTCTGCTTGTTTTTTGTCTTCTTAGGGCAGAGGTGAGCTGAGGAGAGGGCCCAACCAGTCTTTCTTAGTTCCCCAAGTGGTTGCAAAATAGGAGGGAAGAGTTATGAAATCATCTTAGCTAAGAGCAGTCCTCAGCCAGGTGGTCCTGCAGTGTCAGATGAGAGCACCATCCTCATCATCCTTTAGGACCCTGGTTTGGATGGAGAAGCCACCTGAAAGCCAAGACTGTGGGCAGATGGGCCTGAGCTCATGGGAGTGTGTGGAGCCCTGGAGTTGGAGGAGGTGGTGTGGAGGGCAGGAGTAATAGGAGCAGCCCTCCTGGGCGGCCACACAGAATGTGGGTGGAGAAGAAATGCAGAATCGTGAAAGACGTCCTGCATTGTCATTAACACACACTAAATTACAACAGTGGGAAAATAGCTATGGTGATCCGTACAACAAAGATAAGGAGAAAATTTAGAATGGTACCAAAAATTTAAAATTTCTTTTTCTTGTGTGCAAGAATTTAGGAGATTTAAATGCTCTATGTCAAAAGAACAATGTATCAGGGAATTAATTCATGCAGCAAATATTGGTTGAATACCCATATGTTACAGGAATGGGGGGCGTGCTGGAAAAGACTGCTTTGGTCTCCAGCATCCGACTGTGACACTGATTTATTAGCAATTGACTCTCAGCCTCGACCACAAGAGCCTTGGTAAACTGAAGCCCAAAGAGATGCAACCAGATAGATGTTTCTGCAGCTCACTCCTGCTGTATTCGGGAGGTGTGTAGAAGTTGGGTCTGAATGAATTCAAGAAATGTCAACAAATTGATTTTCTAGATACTATTTTTTTTACACTGACCTCAGGAATGACTAGTCCTTTAAAATACAAATTGGCTTATTTATCTCCAAGACGTCACTCTGAATTATTGATATAGTTGTATGCCTGGGCATTAACACTCTCATTTCCCTCATAAACAGAGTTTACACATTTTAATTTTGTTGGAGACAGGGTCTCACTACATAGGCCTTGAACTCTCCGTGTTCCTGCCTCAGCTGCAAGTGCTGCATTATAGGCACATGCTACCATACCAGGCTCTAGAACTATCATTTTTGGAAAAGGAAATGTATTTCTCATCCCTTGACATCAGAGCAGCCAGAGATAAGTCAATATACACAATTATTTTGGCCTATATTGAAGGGACTTTGAATAGTTTATCTTTTGTGTCTCTTTCTACACACACACACACACACACACAAACACACACTTTCCTTGAAATTGTTCTAGTGTTCACAGTTTTAGTGTCTGCAGTGGAGTTCTTGGTTTTCTAGGATTAAACATTATAGAATGACTAAAATTTGGCAAATGTTAAGACATGGTATAACATTAAAAATGTACAAAGTCTGTGATGTCTTTATTCCCCAAATGTTTAGACCATCCTTATCAAAATGGCCTAGGAGGATTGATTGAAGTACAGATTCCTGGATCTACTCCAGATGAGAGGAACCCAGGGCTATGCTGATGGGGAGGTGGGAGGACAGGAACAATCTTCAGTTTCAGCAAGCAGCCTGAGGAAATCTGGTGCTTGCTACATGTTGTGACTTAGAGCTTTCAGGTGGGCGATGAGAGCGCTCTGACGTCTCTATTTCTAATTAAAAGACAGAACCAAGCATAGATTACTGGCTGGGAACCACTGCTGTCTTCATATGGTGTCTGTAGGGTTGGCCTTCACCCTTGACATAGTGCTGCTGTCCGCTGGAGAACCATGGCGGCTTAGTTTGCAGGGAGGAGGTGTTGCACATCTTGGCACTGTTTGAGTCAAAGGCATCCTGCACATGATTGTGGGGAATAAGGCCGGAGACCGTGCTAAGCTTGGGGAAGTCTGTCTCCTGGCAGGGCGTCCCTACCCGCAGACCTGTCTCCTACAGAGATGCTCTATCAGGAGCACAATCCCACCTAAATGGGCTTTGCATAACTGTGGTTTCACTTTTCAAGCAGCAAATCAAAATCTCCAAATATTTTGTTGTGTAATTTTAGGTCCAGCTTCCAGTTATTTCAAAGTCTGTAAGGGAGGGTGTTACAAGTCTAAAAGAAGATTTAGAAGGATGTGGTGTTACAGTCGCTCCGAAGGATTCTCACTTTGAGTGAGTCGATCGACCCTGGTTTAGACACTGGTGCTGCAGGGGGCCTGCAAGCTTATCTTTGTGACTTATTCCATCTACTCCCCGACACCCCGGTTAGGATCGGGGCAGGATCCCTCGCAGGTGACCTCTCTGCTTCTCCTCTTCTCTCCCCACCCCTGGTTGTCATCCCTTAGGGTTCTCTCTGATGTATTGACTTACCTCTGTGACGCTGATGTCTGGGTTAAATGAACTGCATTCTGAGTTGCAAACCCTTTCTTTTCTATATCTGTTTTTTCCTCCCCATCTTTTATTTTTTCTTCCCATCATTGTTACTTAGAGATTGCATTCATATTCATCCATTCATAATGCTCTTCAGTGCATTTCTATTCCAGTTTTTAATCAAGCTATCCAATATAATATTAAAAATTATATAGTGTATGTAATATTACAAAATGCATGTACTACAGTATAGATAGGGAGTATATACAGATTAGTATATTCATAGTCTATATTCACATGTAAATATTTGCTTACGAGTTGTATTACAGGTTTTTCCTTCATCTTCCAGATTTCCACCAATTCCAAAGGAGGAGATTTAGAGAGTCTTTCTCAACACCATGGAGAAAAGACTTTGGGGGTGACCCTGTGACTGTCCTCTTGTCCTTGCTCTCCTCTACCTATCTCCTCCTTGAATAGAGAAATACAGATGAGTTGAGTGAGTGTCAGAGATTCCCAGCTCTCCTTGGGATGGTCTACCAGGGTGGTTGTAACTGGTTGGTGATAATATTAGTAATGACAATAGTGCTGGTGCTGAACGTTTTCACTCCATTATGCCAGGCTAATACTGTCAAAGCTTCCATTTAAATGTCATAGATTTAGGTCAGCTCTTTAGCCCTGGTATTCTGCTATCCAGAATGACAACAGTATGTCAGAGATGGTTATTCTGCTCCCAATGCGCAGATCATTATTTTATTAGAGATAGGAGAGAGCAAGTGAAATAATAAATGCAATACATGTAATCTCTGTTATTTTTAAACTTGTGGTTCAACTGGTGAGCAAATATTTACACATGAAAATAAGTGGATCTATATCTATACACTTTGATACATATATATTTTAATGTCTTATTCATCCTTCCATTTTTGGATAGCCTGGTCTGAACACTGGAATAGAAATGCACTGAAAAACATTTATGACTGACTGACTGACTGACTGACTGACTGAATGAATGAATGAATATAAATGCAATCTCTAAATAACAACAATGGGAACGAAAAAACAAAGGAATGATTAGCACCATTTAGACTAAATGAATAAATTAGCCTATTGGTACGGCAGGATCATAAAATAGGAAGTGCTCAATAAATGTTCTGTAACGGAGTAACCTAAAAGTTTGTTTTGTTTTCCTCATTAAAATGTGTGAATAAACAAAGCTAAAAATATGCTGCTGTCCATGTGGGAAAGCTGTGGTCACCGGGAATTAATCTGCTTCAAATATTTTCCATGCGTTACCACTACTCTTTAAAGATTCAAGGGATTGTTGACATTAACCAGGATTTCCAGGAAATCAAGATTTGGTTTAAATTGAGAGATGTAAGATTTTATGAACCCAAAGATTTAAAAGGCATTAAAATAAATGTTGACTAATCCCTTAGGGAAATCAGTCTAGGATTAGATTATGTTCTGATGATAAATCAGAAATGTTCAAGAAAATGGACCAAATACCAAGCACATATTAAAATCTATGTTTCACCTATAAAATATAAAGAACAGTATATTTACATTATATTTTATATTATTTGTAACTAATTCTTGCAAAATTTACTCAATTTTGTTCAAGTATATATCTTAGTACAATACGATGACTACATTGGGTGTTCTATTGCTATTTCAGGAAGGAGTCCTTACATCTGAAGATTAGGACACCCTTCCCACTAACTGTAGGATACCCCTTCCCACAGGTCTTGGGAGAGACAGGCCTCAGAGCGAGGTGTGCAGCTGATACATTTCCTGGTCATCTTTTTTGACAGATGGTGCCTCAGAAGGGAGAAGCAACCAGCTGGCTTGTCTCTTGAAAAGTTTCCCAGTTAGTCTAAGCCATTTTCTTGCTAAAAAATGTGATAGAAGAGAAAGAAGAATTTACTTCCTTGCCAAAGAAAGAACCAACTGTTTACTGAAATTGGAGTGGAATTTAAGGGGAAGAATAAGACCTCATTGAGCAATCTATACACCAGGGGTGATGCTAATGGCTTTAAGTGATTTTTAATCTCATTGACTTTGAAAAGTGTCATCCCATTTAATAGTCCCAGTAACTATATAGCATACCCGCTATTAAACATATGGTATAGACTACGAAACAGATTCAGAGAGAATAAATATCGGCGTCAGGCTGGCTCTTGATGCTTAAGCAGAATTTTGTGCTTTACACTATGTCCCATAAAGGAAAGAAATTTGCCCTTTGGCCTAAAAAGAACTTGCAGGTGCCAAGTGCTTATTTAGACATCTTCAGGAGTCAATGAAAATCTGCCTTAAAACTCCATCCGGGAGCTACATTTCTCTGCAACTTTGAAATGAAGAATTTTCTTTCCATGAAATATAAGAAAATGCTTGATGTTTCAAAAAAGGCATTATCAACAATATTTCCTCTGTTTAATAATTTTTTACTGAGTGACTTGAAATCTGAGGTTGAGGTATCTTCAGTCTGTGAAAGGGTTGGAATGGACCAGCACTGCGCATGCTAAGTGAGCTCTTTACCACTGAGCTGCACCCATAGCCACCCCTGAAATTTTTTTTTTTATTCTTAGAATTAATAATAGCATCGGCTAAGTTAATACAGCCGCCAGAGACCTGAGCTGTGGACACATCAGCATTGCAGTGACATTGGAAATCTGTACATGAAATTCAGTTTGTAAATGTTTCAAAAAGTGAAAACACGACAAGGCAAAGGACACCTGACATTTGTTCTTGAAAGCAGCATCTATGGTGTGTCAAGAAGACTGCACCCCTGCACCTGAGGGTTGTCCTGGTGCTGCTCACTTCATGAGACTGAGGGCCGCCCAGATGAGCCCAAGGTGCGCCTCCCCCAGAGGCCTCCAGTGGGCCCGGATCTGCGGATCCAAGGCTGTAAACCACTGTTTCATGTCATACTCAAATCTCACAGGCAGATCTTACTTCAATAATTCCAAACTAAGTGAGGTTCTAGTAATTTCACAGCTTGTAAAATGTACTGATCCCAGATGGATCAATACTTACAGTTGCACTTATGTCAGTATCTAAAATAACGAAGTCCATAGACTCAAAGAGAGGGACATGCTTGCTACCGCCTGAGGGGAGGAGGAGATAGGGAGTTACTAATCAGTGGGCTTGCTGGTCAGTGGGACATGACCCATAGGTGCACCTATAGTTAACACTGTGCTGTACTCTATTTGTTGAGAGACTGGATCTCAGGTTAATTGTTCTTACCATAATTAAACACAAAAACTGAAAAACAGCTACTGCTTTCACCGATCATTCCAGATGAAGAGACTGTGGCTCAAAATTAAAGGCACCTGAGGTTCACAATCCCAGGGCCTTTTCTTGGATTCGTGAGAGACTCAGGACCAAGTCACTGTCTCCCTGCTGTGTGCTCCTTGAGGTCCTGTGTGTCTGGAGGAGCAGCTGTGACATTACTGAAACCCCAGCTAGCTGTGCATCATTGAAGGAAGACCCACCTATGAGATTTGAGAGGACATTTTTGAACCTTTAAAGTAAATGACAGTATTGTCTTACTTGTTTTCAGGGAAATCTGCGAGAGCAGGAAAAACTAGATCCTAGGCAACGATGAAGAAGATCAGTAACGAGCCACTTCAGGGGAGGGGTCCAAAGTTGGCCTTGCCAGATGCTGCAGATGTTTCCTCTTGCACATCCCTTCAACTTCATCTGTGTTGTGTTTTTGCCAATGTCTTCCACCTAAATGCACCCTTCCCCCGGGACCACTGATCCCCACAAAGCCTTTAAATGAGTCAGAGGTCAGGAGATGAGAAAGGACGTGTTGACACAAGTGATCACTATTCTGCAAGTAGTGTCTACTTACCCACAAGTGTGAAAACACACCCTTATCTACTGTCAGCTCACTGAATGATATTTCCATGGCGTCCCCAGAAGGTGTTGGCATGCCCATGCCAACCTCCTTCCAAAGCTGCGGAGTGAAAAAAGAAAATTTCCCAGAGGATGGAAGATTGTTTATGTTGGCACCAACCAAGTATTTTGCAGACTCTGGTGTTGGCGTTGTCCTTTGAGCTGGTGATGAGCGGAAGTTAGCATCTTCTGTTTTGCCAAGGAGTGCAGTGTTCTCACAGTCCTGATGTCATCTCCCGTTGTTATTTTTATTGGACTTCTGAAAAATAGGATTTCTGGCACAAGGATTTATCTCAGGACTCAGCACTGTCATGTTTTGAGAACAAGGGCTGCGCTGATGATAGATTTGTAACAGTTGTGGATTTTTTGACTAATTTGCTGTGAATGAAATGAACACTTGGGGAAACAGAAACTTTATCCCAAGATTTTACATTCTAACTAAAAATCCAACAGAAAATACATTGCAGAGAGATGGGGGGATTTGCTTTTCCTTGTGGAATCACAAGATGTACTTTCTCTTTTATCATTTAAATAATTTAGAAAAAAATAAATTCAGTTGTGCTCTTCTGCCTTTCACAAAATTCACAAGGCTTTGTAGTCTTTTTTGTATATATATATATATATATATATATATATATATATATATATATATATTTGTATATATATTCTTTTACTATTACAAATTACCTGGAAAAAGTGCTGTTTCCCCCCATACCCCATGGATGCGTATATTTGTGTTTTCGCTGTCAGCATTGGGGAAAGGAGGGAAATCAGCTCACCATAGGGTTTTCTGTGCAGGCAGCTATAGGAAAATATGACAGGCTGGGCGGCCTAAGCAACATTTTACTGTCTCATGATGGTGCAGCTGAAGGTCCAAGAGCAAGGTGTAGCATCGCTGGGTTCTGGCAGGGACTTTCTCTGTGGCTTGTAAGTGATACCTGTTCCATGTCCTGACCTGGTCTTTCCTCTGTGCATGTGAGCTATGGTGCCTCTTCTCTTCTGCAAGGATGCTAATCCTGGAGGATCAGGCCCCACCCTTAGGACCTCATGTAACCTTAGTGACCTCCTCCCTGCCTCCATATACAACACAGGACCTTTGGTGGTGGGGCACCAGTCTGTACTGGCAGCCCGTTATCATACAAAGGGAGAAAAGATGTTTGGAAGAGATGGGTTGGTTGGGGGAGAGGGGAAGAAAAACTCTAGTTGATTTGGCTGAAAGCAGATGGTTATCTGGATTTTTTTTTAATGGAAAATGAGAACAGAAGACCCGCTATTTCTCTTGCACCAATAGAAGCGGCAGAGGCTCCAGTGCCTTCTTCACGCAGTGATGTGGGGGCTGGGTGGCCAGGCAAAGTCCTTGTGAACCAAGGCCAGAGCAAGAGCGGCCGTGCTCACTGTTCAGGGGAGGACACAGGCTGGACTCAGTTATCGCCTTTAAGAGGCAGGGAGCGTGGTGTACAGGATGATCAACCAGTCTGGGTGTCAAGCTAATGCCTGGCACAGGATCATGACTTTTAGGTGTTATTCTCTTCCGGGAAGACAATCACCTGCATAACACCTGAGTTGTGCCAAAGGTTTAGTTTAAATCAAACTGCATTATTTTGTTGCTTGAGATTAATTGGGTGGAGGTGGAATGACAGAGGTAGTCCTTGTTACAAGGACCGTAGAAGTTAATTCTTTCAAACTCTCTTCACATCCCCCTGCTGTAGGCCACTGCGGTTATACTCATTTGAGAGCTAACTCATTTAGAAGGGGCCACCTTGCTTGAGGTTCTGAGGCTGGAAAAGTCTGGGTGATTACCATGTCCTCTCTGGGGCTGTGGTCTTGAGTGAAGGGTTTTGTCCAAGTAGCTTCTGCAGCCCTTGGTCTCTAGAGATTTTCTGAAGCTTCTATTTAGGGGCCCAGAAATGACCCTTTGCTGTAGGGAAGTCACACAGATAAGTTGCCTGGGGAAACCAGTTCCAAGGGTGGGACAGATAAGAAGAGCTGACATTGGAAAAAAAGCCCAGATATACCTATCTATCTGTCTACCTCTATATATCTACCTCCATCTCCACCCTTCTATATATCTCTATCTCTATATCTTTACCCATCTTAATCTGTATATCTCCATCCAATTTGGATTTTACACACTCTCATTTTAAAAACCTTAAATATTAGATGACTTAATATTTGGATCCATGTAACTGGAAGGCACGCAGTCTGACTGATGTGTGCAAAAATTATATTACATGAAAGAAAATAATATGTGAATAATAGTCTCATGTCTGGCCTTTACTTCCCTGTGTCAGCCACCTCACAGTGCCCCCTGAAGACTCAGGGTCCTGACTCACAGACAGGAGACTGGCTTGGAGGGGTTCAGATGTGTTTAGGCAGAGATCTAGCCAGGGTGGGTGTCCAGCTACGGGGACCATTCACTGCACCGCATATTTAATTTTAGGTGGAGGGAGAGACTGTGTGTGAAGCTCCCAGCACTGGAAGTTCATGTTGGTAGGGTCATTTGGATGAACTACATAAAGCACCTTGAAGATTTTGGGTAAGTATCATTGAGAAAATTATTACAAACTTCCACAAATTCCTAGGACGAGAATGTTCCTTACCCTGTACCTCTCTTGGTGTGTTCTCCTCTGACCCCCCACTTTTTGACTGATTCCTTGCTTGGTCCAAGGCAGAGTGGCTCTGGGGTTCCCACGTCTTAAGAGTGATCACTTCTGGAGACCCCAGGGGTCTGGGTGTGACCCCCACACCTGAGGCTGGGGCTGCTGACCCACATGGTCCCCTCCACTCCCTCCCTTGGAGGCCTCTCTTTTTTCTCTTAAGTTGGTTTTCCTATGAATCTGTGTGTTGGCAAGAAAAGGAAAAAAGAGATGAGATAAAAGTGAGTCACACACCCCATCCAGTGGGGTCAGACAACCCTTGCCTATTGCATCCAGTAATTGATAGAATTTTAAAGAACTTCATTAGATCTGTATTTGGAAATTATCCTTCAGATATTATTTTCCTCTAATAGTATGATTTTTGCTGAGCAAGTTAAACTCTGTAGGCCTTGAATTACCTAAACTATGAAACAAAGAGGGTTGAGTAACCTAATATTTAAGGTTATTAAAATGAGAGTCTAGCCCAGTGTGGTGGCCCATACCTGTAAGTGTAGCACTCAGGAGGCTGAGGCAGGAAGATTGCCATGAGTTCGAGGCCAACCTGGGCTACACAGTGAGTTCAAGTCCAGCCTGAGCTACACAGTGACACCCTGTCTCAAAAAAAATGAATGAGCAAGAAAAAAAAAAAAATCAGAGTCTGAGCCAGGTATGATGGTGTAAGTCCGTAATCTCGGCACTCTGGGAAGCTGAGACAGGAGGATCACACGTTCATGCCTGATACGGGTAACCTAACAACTTAGCCACCCTGTCTTAAAATAAAAAATAAAAAAGGGCTAGAGATGTAGCTCAGTGCAAAGGTCTTGTGTTCAATCTCCAGAATCACAAAAAAGAGTTTGCAAATCCCAATTGTGTGGGTGGACCCAGATCTGTTTTATTTTTTTATTTTCCAGATCTGTTTTAAAGTAAGAATGCGGGAGCAGCGTGGTCATGTGGACCATGAACTCTTCAAGAGCAGGGACCCCTCTTCAATTTCTGTTGACTCTGCCTAATGCTTGGTGCTTAGCATGGGCCAGGTGTTCGCTAAGCGCTCGCTGGCTGTCAACCCAAGTGCTAATATGCAAGGCTTTATATGTCCTGTGCCGGGGCCGTTCCAGCCAAAGTAGGCCAGTGAATTAAGGGTCCTATAATTAGACCTCAAGTGTTACACCGGGCACTCTGTGTGCCCACCTGTCAACATAGCCCCATGGTGACGTACTCACAGTCACCAACCTCTCTGGGGCATGTGCACAGCTGAGGAGAATGTTAGTTTTGCTTTACTTTTATTCACAACAGAGGAAAATCTCCTTATTCAAGTCATGCTCAGGGCCATCATTTTATACCTCAAGAAAGAATCCCTCTTCATTGCAAGCAATGGGTGGGAAGCTTGGATTAGAAATTGCAAAGAGGCCTGTCTATTTGCAAAGTCAGGAAAAACTACCTCCCTATATAATTTTCTCTCATTTATTGAGAACTTATTACACATCAGGAATTTCACACATAACACGCTGTCATTTTCCACTTTGTCTTCACAAAAACCCCATGATAAGGCTGCTGTATTATTTTCTACTTTACGGAGGAGAGAATAGGTTCAGAGAGGTAACAGCTTGCCCAGGGTCCTGAAATGATGGGAAATAAAACTCATCAGAGGCCATTGATTTGGGTGGAGGTCCTACACTCGGCCCTAGTTGACCAAAACAAAATGAAGTCACAAGAAAAATATTAGGAAAGTGAGATCCACCCTGCGATAGCGAGACCTATTTCCTAATATGTTCAAGTGTTTTTCTCTTCTGTTCCCGCTCCCTTAGTCAAAGGAAAACCAGGCTTTGCACTTGAGGTGGGGATGAAGGCAATCGCAGTGATGCGTCTTGCTTACAACTGAGTTATCTTTTATTTGGTTTTCCCCAGAATGCTGGGAGGCAGGCAGGGATGTGTTGGGGATATTGACACCCAAAGAAGAGGAAGCTGATGTTTTCAAGGACAGGCACAAGGTCATTCAGGTGGTGAATAAAACACTCACATGTCTAGATCATTGACTGTATGTCTGAGATTCATGAAAATACAGCCCAGTGTGACTTCCACATTCAGCTTCCAGAGCTCTCCAGGGGATCTGGGGCTGCCAGCAACCTGACTTCATCCCACTTCCTCTCCATCCCCAACTCTAAGCCCAGCAGTCTGTCCTGAGCCAAGCAGCTTCGGGGCTGGCAGGGGGCTCAGTAGTTAAGGCTTTAGGCTCCATGGGAATTCCAACAGCTGGGCGGAGCCCCAAAGAACAGAAAAAGAACAGCACAAGAAAGGACATCTTACAACCAATAGGCCAAGGTCAAGGAGGACGAGCTGAATCAAGCAGTGTTGCCTGAGAAATACTGCTTGACTGGAAGAACAGCAAATCCATTTAGAATTCAAAGATAGCCCCCCAAAAGACTTTCCAACCAGATGCTATGATCGGAAAGATTTAAGCTAATAATTTGGAAGGCCAGGAAAAGGAAAAAATCTTAAAGTAAAAAGGAAAATAAAGCCAAGGAAGCAAATAAGCAAGCAAAGGGAAGAAAATAGGGAAAGGGTAAGGGCATTGGTGAATAGATCCCGGGTAAATGTGACCATGAGGAGTATAAGAAGACTAGAATGGAAGAGATGGAGAAGCAGTAATAAAATAGGATGGGAGAACATTTCTGAGTTGAGGCTACTAAAGAAAACTGAGAACGGATTGGGGTTTTGGACATTTCTTTGGCCCACTGGATTTAGACCCTGTCTGGTCAGTAATTTGGAGGAGTTACTAGTTTGTGCTTGTTTCTAAGAAAGGAAAATTATAGCATCATATAGTCTAAGGGAAGAAGAGATGTATTCATGGGAAAATCAATATGTAAAATTCATATCATTCTATATGTGTGTATGTATAAATATGTATGTGTATGTATGTGTGTTTGTGTGTGTATATCTCAACCCCAGGTAAGTAAATTCGTGTTTTTTGTAGGTCTCTGTGGTGGCTTTGTATTCTGAATCTAGAAGGTATTTAAGATTTGTGGCTAATCTGGTATCTTTCCATTCCTTCTTTTGCTTTGCACTTTAGCCCTTCATAAATATTTGCTGAATACTGGCTGCTTGGGGGGAGAAAGGAAGGAGAGGAGTCAGGTGCGCCCCTGTAGTCACAGCTGCTCAGGAGGTTGAAGAGGGAGGATCCCTTGAGTTGGAGATCAGCCTGGGCAACATAGCAAGACACATCTCAAAAAAAAAAAAAAAGAAAAGAAGATGAAGGAGAAGGAGAAGAGGATGAGGAAGAAGCGGAAGAAGAAGGAAGAGGAAGAGGAGAAAGAGGAGGAGCAGCAGCAGCAACAACTAGGTAGCCAGCATTTTTTCCTGAAAATCTTAGCTGCTCCCAGGAAAAGTTGTGCTGAGTGGGTGGTTCCCCACGCACCCACCCGTTTCTGTCTCAGGCCCTCCCAGCATGGTACTCAGATGGAAAGGTGGGGTGCACTCATCTGGTCTGTAAATTTCTCTTTTCTTGCAACTCCCCAATTTTAAAAGATAATAAATGAGAAATTTGAAGATGAAGACAGATTTATGATGCTAGTTCAGGCCTTTATGACTTGTCTTCTGGACCAGTGCTTTCCAAAATTTGTCATGGATCTGGATCATACAGAGGTTGTATTCAATGCAGATTCTGGTGTGGAAGGGCTGGGTGGGATACAAGATGCCTAAATTATTTCTATGCTCAAGTCATGCTAGGGCGTCTTGAATCATTATTCTTGCTTCCACTTGAGTAATTACCCAGGGAGGTGTAGAAAACACTGATCTACCTGGTGTGGTCAGAACAGCTGGTGTGGATGGGGAGGGGGATGTGGAAACACAAAGTCTGTTTCCCTTGGCATGAGCCCGGTTCTGTCTTTGAGTGACTGAGTAATCTTGTGCGAGCTCCTCCCAGTCTGAGCCTCAGCTTCTCATCCAGAACAGGGCACAGTAATGACTCCCTCTTAGGCCTCGGAATAATATGGGTACATAACCAATCACAGTGCATGCACAGTTAATACAGTTGTCCCTTGGTATCCATGGTAGATTTGTTCCAAGACACTGAAGATACCAAACCCTCAGGTTGCTCAAGTCCCTTATATAGAACAACATAAGATTTCAATATAGCATATATGTATCTTCTTGGATACTTTAAATAGTCTCTGGATTACTTAGAATATTAAATATATCATAAATGCTATGTACCTATTTGCTACACTGTAATGCTTAGGGAAAAACAACCAAAAAATAGCATGGTACCTTTGTTCACAAACTTGATCCTTTCCAGGATTCTGATCACAAATCGAGTTGGATGAGAAGTAAATCTAATTTGATGGTTAAGTTCAATATTGGCTTTATGGGGAAATTTGATTTGGTTCTCTTCCAGTTCAGTTTGTGACCAGAATTGTGGAGAAAACTGAGTTTGTGAACCCAGGTACCACTGTAGTTTGTACATATTGAGTGCAGACTCAATGTGTGTGTGCATGTGTGTGTGTGTGCATGTTTGTGAATGTTTTTGATCCAACAGTGTTTGAATCTGTGATGCAGAACCTGCCATAGTGAGGTAGGAGACCAGAGCAAACAGGTCAAACAACTAGGTAGAATCTGTCAAAGTCATGGAGACCCAAAAACACGTGTAGCACACAGGATCCAGGATGACTCTGGCTTTTGAGCTCTGTACACAGAACCAATCAGAAAAGTGTTATTTTCAGTCCTTCATTTACATCTGGCAGGAAGCCAAGCATGTCATTTGATAGAACAGTTTAATCCTGGCACCAGCTCAAGTGAGTTTTTGATAGGTCCGCTGTCCCATTGCCCTATTTGCATAAAGGAGAAGCCAATCCAGGAATTTTCCTTACAAAAGAGCCCTTTTCTTTATCTTTGAGGCCACTGTGAAACTTTTTACCTTCTTCCTGTCACCTTGCAGAGAAGAATGTACCTTCCTGCTATCTTTCGCTTCTGAGGTCCCCAAAGAAAACACAGAGAAGCAGACATCCACACAACAGCAGCAGGCAGCAAGCAGAGGAAGAGCAGGCTGCATTTTTATTGGTTAACTCTTATACATGTCCTCATCACATACTTACATTCTTCTATGCTTATCCATGTAGCACATGTGCAGTTGTCTATGTTAAGGCATGGTTACATAAATATATCTGGCTCTGTGCCTGTCCTAGATGGCAGGTTCATGTCCTTAGCACGTCCTGAGACAGCCTGAGTTTTGACATAATTTGCTGTGGCTTCCCACCCTTGTCCAATTCTTTGCTCAGGACACCGAGAGACTGGACACAATTCCCCCAACCCCATCTTCTAGTAATAATCAGGTGGGCTGACTGCTTTTGGCTCTTCCACTCAGAGTACTTTGTAGCTCAGAAACATCTGGACAAGATTAAAACTCATGATTGGCATCCAACTCAATTTTGATCAAGCTGAATGGTATTTAAAAAAATTAAAGCTATCATTTAAACACCTGGAGAGTACCATAAAGAAGTCTAGAGTTTGGCTTCTTTGGAAGATGATAAAGATTAGCAATAGTAAGTACCATTTATGGTACGTATGGAGCTGAGCAGCTCTTGCCCATTTTATAAAGGGCCTGAGTTTCCCTTTGATGAGCATCTGCCACTGTCTTCTTTGTGCCCTAAATCTGTGCCTGCGTTACCTGCCAGATGATTCACGTCATCTCCTAGAGCCCCATAAACACTAGAGTTTGCCATTCCCGCTCTTAAAGCCCAGGCTGCAATTGCTCATCTTCCTGGATCCCGTTCCTCTCTTTCTCACTTCCTTCTCTTTGGGAGCTTGTGCTCTGGGAACAGCGCTTCTTGCCATTTGTCACATAGACTCCAAACTTTCACACAGTAACGCTCACGGTTTTGTCTCTGCTTCTTGGGAGGGAAATGAACATCCTTCTACATGTGATGATTTTCATAGTTATTCACTCAGTGCTGGAAAAGCAAGGGTTAGGGACTGAATTACGCCCCCCCACTCATATGCTGAGGACTTAACATCCAGTATGTCAGAATGTGACTGTGTTTGGAGACAGGTCTTGAAAGAAGAATTTGAGGCTCAGAAAGGCCCTCAGAATGGTGCTCAATCTGTCTGACTAGAGTCCTCATAAGACAAGGAAATTGGGGCACACAAAGACACCCAGGAGGTCTTACACAGAGGAAAGACAGTGTAATGACCCAAAGAGAAGGTGATCATCTGCAAGTCATGGAGAGTTACCTCGGAAGACACCAGCCCAGCCAATCACTTGGTTTTGCACTTTCAACCCTCAGAACTGCAAGGAAATACGTTTTTATTGTTTAAGCCATTCATTCTGTGGCGCTTTGTTATGGCAACTCAAGCAAACTAATACAGAAAGCAAGACAGGATGTTTTGTTTTGTTTGAGGGGGTTGTTTGTTTTGTTTTCAAAGAATTGACTCTTTGAAAGAGGGATCTAGTTAGTGATACCGAAAGTCTAGCAGCTGCTCATGTCTTCTAGCTTTGGTTTGTTGTGAAAAAGGTTAGATTTTCCTCACCTAAAAGAATCCTTTACTTTCCACTTTCCACATTGATGTCTATTGTATTTCTTGTCAGTTCTGTTATCACTATCACTGTGGACAGATTACGGAATACCACAGGCATGAGTTGGCAGGTAGATGAGATGGCCCATACCTTTGAGTAGAGGCATCCTCCAGGAGCAAGAAAGAGAAATCTTTAAAACTTCCTTTGGCAACCAGCCTATTTTAAACTAAATTTTAGGAGAAGAGATGTTTCAGTAATTGCTTCTTGACCTTTTGGATAAGAGCAAGTGGAGATATTTCAATAGATAACTTCATTAGCAAAAGAATGAAGGAAACACAACTATACTTTGAGCAAAAGCCACCTGGATTAGTTGATGTAGCCAAAAGCTTCTGAAGAACATGTACTTAACACCTGCCTGGGGAGGAATCATCATGGATCTGTTGAAGTTCCCTGGCATGAATCACATGCCACTTCCCTTGGCTCTTTTGCCCAGGGCATCAACTCCATCACAACTGAAGCCAGAGGGGTCAGGTCAAAACACAGCCTGCTCCATGGGGGGGATGAGTGTGCCTTTGGGGAACCTAGGACCAAGCAGCCAAGGGAGATGAGGTATTGGGGGAAGTTTTACTAGCAAAGACCAATGTGCCAGCAGCAGGGTGTGTTTTCCTCCCAGCCATGCATTTAGCTGAAACTTGGGATTCAAATATCAAGGCATGAAAGACAACAACCTCTGTCCTAGTTGCTAAGTCCATGAGCCTCCTTGTGGTTGGATTGGTCTCAAAATATCCAAAGAGGATTGGTGTTACACTGGTGTGCATGAATGCATTCATTCATTGATTCTATGAGTAGCTATTGAGACTTTCCTGTGTACAGAGCAGCATATTATGTGCTGAGTTATGAGGAGCAGCAGGCTTCCGATAGCCAGGCAGCCAAACTGCCAGCTAGGGCTGTGTCTGTCTCTGCTGATCAGACCTCTTCTGCTTATTTAGCTGTTTCCCTATCATCAGTAATAACACTACCTAACATCTATCGACAGCTTTTTACGTACTTTTCATACATTATTATTTATCTTTATACTGTCACATAGGGCTGTATTCTTACTACTACTCTCATTTTACAGAGGAGGAAACTGTGGTTCAGGAATGTTAAATACTTCTCTTAGGTGCTGACAACTCCAGGATTTGAGTCCAGATCTATTTGACTCCGAGCTCATGATGTAACTGCTTCTTTGCATTCTCTTCCTGAAACCAGAGCAGTGGCTGAGAAAGATGGAGATTTCTCTAAACGATGATGAGTCTTAAAATTTTAAAAATTTAATTAAAGATTCAGGTGTACACTGTTTAAAAGTCAAGTGGTTCTGCAAGGCTTTTTACAAAGACCACCAATGCACTGCCTACTTCTGTGCCCACAGGTGTCAAAAGCCCCCAGCTCATCTGCCCTGCCCTCTCATTTCCACACACTTTATAACTTTTCACTTTCAGTGAGTTTTTACTGTGGAAAACAGAGGTTTGCCTCTTTTGCTGACTACCTGCACAGCATACATATTGCCTCCTGCCCACCCACCAGCATCCTCATACTATAGTTAACCTCTCCTTCTTCCCTTCCTCCCCACCTGTCTCCCTCCCTCCCCCTCCTCCACCCGTCCCTGTCTCCTTCCTTTCTCTAGCTCTACCCCTCCCCCACTTCTGGTACCTAGAATGGAACCCAGGGCTTTTACACTGAGCTACACCCCCAGCCCTTTGTATTTATTTTTAAAATTTACAGACAGGGTCTCCCTAAGTTTTATGGTGCTTGGCTGGGCTTGAATTTGTGGTCTTCCTGCCTCAGCCTGCCAGAGTACTGGGATTATAGGTTTGTAGCACCAAGCCTGGTGTAATTCATACTTTAGATTCATATCTAGTATTTACATTATGTAAAGGATGTGAAGGCAGTCATAGGGTTAATCACCAGCCGTGTAGTACATCCTGATCATGTCTCTCTTTCTTTGCACAGCTATTTGCTTTCCTGTGTTAGTAATTATTGCATGCCTTGGTTTGCACAGTTTTCTATCTACTCATCACTAATTCATCCTCCCACCCTACCCTCCATCATCTTACTCTCCTTCTGACCCTTTCTTCCCCAAGGTGACATCTCCCTGAGAATATGCTGACCTGCATGATTCTGGGACAGAGCAGTCATTCCAGAATGTTCTCTCCCTAATATCTTGACATCTTCCCATTTGTCCCTCTTGAGTCAGGTCCCCATTTTCATGGATCCATTTGTCTTCCTTTTCCCTGTTCTAGAAACTTCCCGAGAGAGGTTTACAGAAGGAAAATCTGAGACTTTGAATGTCTGAATATGTCTTTTAAATAGTTTTACTGTGTGGAGAATTCTCTACTGGAAATATTTTTCCCTCAATGAATTCTGCCTACATTTTCCTACAATGTTAACATTATTCTTGATCCTTTTTTTAAACTTTTGCTGCACTAAGAATAGAACCCACAGCCTTGAGCACGTACCTCAGTGTGCAGAGCTATACTCCCAGTCCTTTCTGATTTTTTAAAAATAAGCACACACACTTTTCTCATCACTAGAGGTTTAGAACTTCTCTAAGTCCCCAGTGTCTGGAACTTTACCAGGCTGTGTCTTGTGTTCTTTTATTTTCTAGGTGCTGGGGTTCTCCATCTGGAAAACTCAGGTCCTTTCAGAATGGAGATTTTTCTAAATTGTTTCCATAATTGCCTCTGATGGAGAGTATTTCTTGAAACAGTGGATGAGGCTGTTTTAGTTCCCACAGGGTAAACAAAATTAAATTTATCTTTATGTAATTTTAGCAATAGCACTGGCTGTAAGTAGTGCTGAATAATTATTGGTACACTCCTTAGAACTGAGATAAACATCTTTTAAAGTTTAAATCTTAAGATTTTAATTTATGACAGTACTTGTCATATTTCTCAGAAAGGCGTGTGATTTGCAGTCTTGAGCCACTGTCTCTGCTGGGGGTCCTCCTATTCCATTTGAGAGTTTAGTCTAGGCAGACTTCAGAATGACCACCTATTCATCTGAGCACTCCCAGCTTCCTGCAGCATTCCCTTGAATTCCTCCACAGCAAACTTGCCATTATCTCTTCCCACAGCTAAGCTGGGAGAGGGCGTCAAGGAAGGAGGCGAGAGATGCCTCCCTCCGGTTTCCTGCTGAATTGGTGGAAGTCCTTCCTGCCTGACCTGCCCAGCCCTGAACTATACTGATGAATGGGAGAGACAGGTGGAGGGGAAGGCTGGAAAGGATATGCAAACCTGTGGGGAAAATCCAGAGGAATGAAGGTCAAGTGCAGGAATTGCTGAGTTAAAGTGGAAATCCTTTGGAAAGCTTTTCAGGGGAAGTTTATCTTCCAACTCAAGATGTAAGTTTGAAAGGTTTATGGTTACAGAGAAGTGCATTCAAATATCTTCCCTTAAAAAAATAATAGAAATGTCTTTCTCACTCCCAAAACTCTCTATTCAATTTTAGTATTAGAGTAAGGAAGACACTTGGATGGAACTGAGCAGAAGTGTGTATGAAAGAATTTTGGGAGCCAGGCACGATTGAAATTGTATTTCAATCTGCTTTCTCCCATTTATGTCTCCTCCCTTGGCTTCTGCCTGAGACATGTGTCCCTCTTCAAGTGTGTAGTGTCTGAGAAGGGCCCACAAGACCTTAACTCTCACATACCGGTTTTCCTGGTAGGGAATCCTCTTCATAGGCGACACTTCACTTTGCACTGAAAGTTGGACTTTTCTGCTTAGGGACCTTGTAGCAGCTATTCCTGTGACATGCGCCGTAGTACAGTGTAGCTCTTACACTGTGAGATGTTGTCTCCTTAGCACTGTCCTTCCAGAATACTGCTGTATGGGGGCAACTGTCTTGCCATGTTATTCCTCAAGAGAGAATCTAGTTAAGTTTTCACACTTGAAAACAGTCATTATGTTTCCACCATCTTATGTTTAATTGTAGACAAAATATGCAACACTGCAGATAACAAGCATGCTGCCTGAAGCACCCGGCTGCCCAAAGTCCTAGCTGACGTGGGGGCACTGCAGGCTAAAGGATGGAATTCTCCCGAGGGTAAAGAGGGACTCCAACTGGTACTGCTCTAGCCTGTGCCTGGAGCAGGGCCAGCTACATGGCAGATGCTCAGTAAATATTTGTTCATTGAAGAAGAGCAAATAACAAGTGCAGCTTAACAACCCCTCAATCCTAACAGTGTGCTTCTCTGCATAAGACCTGACCCACATGGTATTTTAAGGCTACTACTTTGTACAAAGCCCGCATTTCACATCTATAATTCATTTCATCCCCATAGTCATCCTATGATCTTGTTTATACAATAAAATCTAACACTTAAAATGCTCTCATCAAACCTGAGGAGAATGTTTGTCCACTTGCTCAAAACTTTAGTGCCAAGTTTCACCTATGAAAATTGAAGGTATCTTGGGATAAATTTCAATAGCCATTTGACCTCAAGTTTTTGGAAGCTTCATTCTAACCTCAGAGTAGAGCTCTGATGGTCAACAGAGCATGTGGTCCTTATCTTTTTTCAAGGTTAAAAAAATATTGTTAAAATAGTGGATATAGTTTGGTTCTGAAACATCCCCCAAAGCTTCACGTATTGAAGGCTCGATTCCCAGCCTGGAGCTACCGAGAGGTGAGGATCCTTGAAATGGTGCCTAGCAGGAGGTCTTAGGTCACTGGGAGTGTGGCCTCAAAGGGGATTGTGTGGCTTCACCTTTTCCGGCCTCTGTCTGCTTCCTGGCTGCCAGGATGTGAGCAGCTCTCTCCACTCCATGCTTCCCGGTATAAAGCACTGCTTCACCACCGGACAGAAGCAAGGTGGCCAACTGATCATGGACTGAAACCTCTGAAATCCTGAGCCCAAACAACGTTTTCCTCTTTTTATGTTGAATACCTCAGGTGTTTGCTACAGCAACGTGAAGCCGATTAACACATAGTGAGTGCTGTGCAAAACACGCATTGCAGAAGTATTGAGTAAAATGTGACGGGGCTGCTTCCTCCTCCCCCGAGCCTGTCTCTGTGAACTGTGTTCATGGTAGGTTGCTGCTACACCAGAGTGGAGTGTTTCTCCAGACTTCCTCTGGGCCTTTTCCTGAGATCACATTGTTCCTATTGCTTTCCAGCCTTGGCTTTCGAATCTGACAATGTGTTGTAGACATACTCGATATCAATACATTTCATGTAGCTCGTTGTTTTTAATGGCTACATTGAGATGTCTAGCTGCCAAATTACGTTTGTGGAGTGTGTCCATACACCAAGTAATGGGTATTACTGTATATATATATATTTTTTTTTTTTTCACAAAAGCCGTATGAAGTAGGTATCCCCCCCGGCACTTTTGTAGTTTGAGAAAGTGGAGTGAACCAGTTTCTTTAAAGCACATTTAATTGAATATATACACAGATGTGGATACACATCCCTAAGCACATCTGTAGGGCAAAGTGCTACATAAATTCATTCTCCACCTATTCTTGACAGCCAGGTTTGTGCTAGGAAATGCCCTTGGCCCAGGCTACTGTACTGAATGAAGGCAGTGCTGGATCCTGTCCCTAGGATTCTTACATGCCAGTGTACGGACAGACATAAGCAGGTAAACAGATAAAGTGACAGGGAGTACCATATGCTGAGGACAATACTGCAGGAAAAGGAGCAGACAGTGATAAGGCTGCTCTTTTAGGGCAGGTGGTCCAGGAAGGAGTCTCCAGTAAGAGATGAGAATGAGGCAAGAGAGAGAACTTTCTGGAACAGCAAATCAAAGATGGAAATGTTACTAGCAGGTTCAAAGGACAGAAAGGAGTATCAGGGAAGACTCCAAGGTGTGGGAACTTTGCTGAATGTTAAGTGGCGGGCACAAAGTACTTTGGAATTGCTTTATTTATTTTATCAGTACAAGTTTGCAGTGCATGATGATTCCCTTCCTGTGGGGAGCTGGTGCCTGTGATAACACATCCCCGTTCCCCTCCATTCCCGTTCCCCCTCCCTCCACCTTCATCTCTTGATCTCTTCCCTCTCCGAGAATGATCTATCTCCCTACTTCCCTCTATCTATCTTTTATCTTGCCCTTTATTTATACTTTGGGTTTTTCAGATAGGAGAAACCATACGATATGGAGGCTTGTGTGTCTGATTTACGTATTGCACTTAACCTTATGGTCTCAAGGTGCATCCATTTTCCTACAAATGACCTGAGTTTATCATTCCTTATGACAGAGTAGTACTCCATTGTATATAAACACCATATTTTCTTTATCCATGAGGGGAAGGGCCAGGCTTGAGAAGGTGGGGGAAGGGGAGAAGAGTCCCACTGTGGCCTGAGGTTGTCCAGGGGAGGTGTTCAGAGGAGCCTGGGGCAGGGAGGAGAGGGCAGGTGTGAGATCCGGCTGGGCCCGGACCATTGTCAGTGTGTGTAAGGAGGGTTGTTCCTTACGGCGGTCTGGGAGAGGCCCAAGGTGGGGGTGAGGGCAGAGGAGAGAGAAGCTCTGGGTCAGGCAGAGGCAAATATGCACCCGAATGTCAAACTGTTCTTGAAAAAGTTTGCCAGCTTAGCTTACCAACACCCCGGGAGAGGGCTGAACTCCCACAGTCCTATTGATTGTAAGTGAAATCAAGCACTTTCCTATATTTTATAGGCTCTTGATTCCTTTTGAGCTTGGGAACTCTCAGCGGATGACCTCTGCCCGTTAATATGATTGATTCATAGGATTTATTGACATTAAACCTTTCTGGACTTAAACTTTGAGTCTTTAGAGTATTATTTGTATTTAAGAATATTAGTCCTTTGTAGCACAGTCAGCACTTTCTAATTTTCCTCTTGGTGATTAAAGTGCTTCTTTGTAGTTCAGAAGACTGAGAAGTGAATGGAACCACCTGACTTCCGTTATGGCTTCTTGGCTGAGGTCTTTTATCGCACCGTACGACCTCAGGATTATGGCTGGCATTCTTGTATTTCCCTTACAGTTCCCTGTGTGTCTCTGGTTTCTCTTATTTTCCCAGCAGGGCCCCTGGGGATGAATCGAGGGACACTAACTCCTCTCCTGCTCCTTTGGCGCCAGGGCCAAGCTGCTGGTGAGCTGGAGAAGGCTCTTTCGCTGCAAGCCCACAGCCTTGCACACAGTAGGTGCTTCGCACCGCGATTGAAGGGATGATCCGCTGCTTTTGGTCCTAGCAGGGGTCACCAGCTGCCCCTCCCGTAACTCATCGCGCAGCCCCGAGCTTCTTTACAGGAAAAAGACACCGGGTGGAGGAGGAGGGACGGGAGCTGGCCAGCTGTGGCCAGAGCAGGAGGACAGTTGTGGGTAGTGGACGCCCCAGGACGCTGCGGAGTTGGCTCCTCCTCGCCTCGTGAGGACCTGGGGACTGAGGCGTTTCAAGCAAGGAGGAGAGTTTCTGCTCAGGAGCTGCCTGTGAGGGAGGAACTGTTATTTTAAACAAACCAATTGCAGGCCAAGCGCATTTTGTCCCTTCTTCCACTTGGGGACCGCTAGGGGTGGGGGCGTCCCGCTGTGGTTTCCAGTCCTTTTCTTGTCCGCTTCTGCCATCTACCGGCCACAGGGGGAATACTCGGGAACGCCTTCAGAGGGTGCCCAGGAGGAAGGTTGTGTTATTACTACTCTACTTTCTGAGTCTGAAATATAATTTCCCAGACAAGCTGTGTCATTCACCAGGATCCAGAACTTGTTTCCCTCTGAGTCACAGTTCCTGGAAGATTGAGGTCCCTGACCAGTCACTTTCTCATTGTTCCAGTGTTTGAATTCCCACCACCTGTGCTGACCTTTTGAGACTACAGTTGCTTACTGCGTGTATGACGAGGGGCAGGAAATGAGACCTCTTGGTGCCTCAGTTTCCTCATCTGTGATCTGGGATGATGTGAGGTCTTCCCTCTTCCGGTTTTGACTCAGGTGATAATGAGGTGCCCAATGTGAAGCCTGTACCTTGCTGCTCACAAGCTCACAAGAGTGCTAACCTATTGACTTGCGTGAAATCTACCTAAAGATGTAGCCAGCCATGAGGACATAGCAGGCAGCCTCCTATAAATTAGTTGTTTGTAACTTATGCCTGCTAGGGGCGCAGCGGTATTGTTTCCAAGCTGCTTCGGTGTGAACCCTGAATGCTCAGCTGGAAAACAAGCACCTTTCTCATGACTCCCTGGTGGATGGTCCCCATCCCCTGCTTCCCTGGGCACCCCTACAGCAGTGACTCTGGGCCTCTCTTGGATGGACTGTTTCCATTTTGGAACCCAGACCTGCCTTGTTCATTGTCTGGGCCGCAGGACTGAAGGGCCTCATCACCGTGTCTTATACTGTGCTATTTGGCAGCTAGCTACTCAGTAAATACCTGTTGAAAGGAAGAACGGATAATCTCCTCTGATTCGCCCAGGAATCTGGAGTGGGCTGGCACAGAAATGAATTGTGTCCACGCCGTAGACGAGGAACTGAGACACTTGGCTCAGATGCAATGGCATGGTGGACTAAGGCTAGGGTTCATGACCAAGCAGGCGTGCAAAGAATAAGGTCACTCTTGGCCATATACAGCAGAGCGACAAGCTGAGAGCTCATCTTCTGGCAGTTAGACGAAGGGCAGGGTTCGAAGCTGGTCTTCCCTGTCCATGGGACCATGTTTTCACAGTCTGAGGCCAAGTTCCTCATGTCTGCTGTCCCATCACTGATTGTCCGTCTCATTTGTGCTCAAATGTCCAGAGCTTAGGATCTAGAGCTCAAAACAAGTACTTCCCAAAGTCACTAGTAATTCTCAAGTGGCCACAGAATCCCTTCAGAACAACCTGAGACCTTTTGCCAGGTGCAAAGATCTTAGCTCTGCTGAGAGCCGACAACCAAGTGGGTATCTCTATTCTACTTCTCCCATTACTTTTTATACTTTATCTCCACAGGCCACAGCCAGAGGAGTCTTTCTTGATGATAGTCAGCATCCATTCAGCACATACTTACTGAGCATCTACTACAGGTCATGCTGCTGGGGACTCAGGGGAGGGATACGGCCCTTATGCTCTTGTTACAAACAAGTGGAAAAGCAGCTGCACATAAGAATAAGTGATATCGGAGAGTTTGGAAGATCTGAATAGAAGTAGAGCATGTACCTAAAATATTTTTAAGCTACATCTCTGGGGGATTTCAGCCTCCAAAAGGCTGACTGATCAAGGAATCTGCCCTTCTCTCTAGCTCTCTCACCTAAGTTCACATTTACATTCTTTCACTAAAGGTGACCATGTTTTGAGGAAAGGTATCACCTCCCCACAGCCTCATCCACTAGCTAGTCCTTCCCAGAGGAGAAGGCCCACTGTGAAGATTAGAAATAGTATGCTTTTCCCTTCCAAGTTCTCAGAGACGGCATTTCTTTGAGTCCAACACCGTATCTCAGGCATGAAGGGTGGTGGAAGCCACATGCGGGAGGTGATATTCTTGTGGAACACCCTAGATGCGGGGATGGCGTAGGACAGTGTTAGGACCCAGTGAGACACTGCTGTCCTGCTGGGAGCTGAGACTTCTGGGGAAACTGATCCTTTTCCCCCACGGATAACACAGCTCTGGAAACTTTGAGGGACCTATTGGTCCAGCCAGCAGGCACTGGAACTGTCAAAAGCATTGTGGAGCCAGTGCTAGGGTGCACAGCATACGGGCCAGAGGCAGTGGGGTTTCCTTCCATGTCCAGCCCTCTCACATAAATGTCTGCCCCTGCCCCTTAGCTTCTGCCACTGTTTTTCTGTACTCTGTCCAAACAATTGCGATGAGAAGAAAACCAGACCAGATCAGAACAGACCAGACCAAGAGTGTAACATCTCTCCTCTCTGTCCCTTACCTACAAATGTTCTCTGACTTTCAAGAAGCTAGGAATTTAAAGAAAACAAGATAATAATACCCCAAGGCCCTGGATAATGTGGAATTTTGAGCACCAGATAATGGAAGTAGTCTATTCTTCATAGAGCAAGGAATAAAAACGGGAGGTGGTTGAATCTCCCACTAGTCATTCACCTCTCTGCAGATTTTTTTGCCTGAAAAATGGGGATAATCACACACTCCTTGCAGTACTATTATGAGGATGAAAGGATTACTGTAAAGCATGGACTGGGAAGAACATGCTGTCTCATCTTCAAGGGATTTTGGAACAGCAGGGCCTTCAGAATAGCAATGATAATCACAACAGTGTGCTCTGAAACAAACAGATGCCTTTGCAAGTCAGGTGGAGTTAGAGGAGGGAGAGAAGCATCATCCTACCAAATTCTGTGACATCTCTTCAGGTTTGTTCAACACAAATCTATTAGCATCTACCATGGAGCAGGCTATGCTATCCTAGTAGCTCAATCAATAGCAGCTGAACTCAGAAAGACCTGGGTTTGAAACCCACCTCTGCCGCTAACCAGTGACATGACTTTGGTGATGGCTGAGTTGCTAGTGAGCTCCCCCGGAAGAAGCTGTTGATAGTACCTGCCTCACTGCTGTGAGGGATGCGTGAATTAATGTGTGAGGGATGTCACAGAGTCCTGGGCACACTCTACCACGCTCGGCAAAGAGCAGCTGCTACCATCAGCATCGTCATCACCCACCACCACTGCCACCAGTCCCTGCGCCTAATATAAACATTTAAACAACAAATAAGGTGCATTTCCTGCTGCAAACACCTCTCAGCTCAGTAGATCCTGGGATTCAGCGGTAGCCTTTGGTAGGTGATCCGGGTGGAACATAGCCTATTTTTTCTGGAAAGATTGATCTGGGGAAATTTGCAATATTGTGACCTAGTGGACTAGCTTTTTCCTAACCACACCCACTTTGGACTGTGCTTTCATGCATCTGGGATAGAAACTGGGGTCTCCACTAGACCTACTAGTTTTTACAGGGCTGAAACCTATCCTGTCCTGTCTTTATAATTATCCAAGTGGGCAGGCTTCTAGATTAGGAGACCAACTTGTACCTTTCATTATATATGTATGCAAGCTGTGGCTTATGTATATTCCAGGGTGCTCTAAATTTGCATTAAATAAAATATTAACAGTGCTGTTGTACTGCATAGGATTTATCTAATTAGCAAGGTAGCATTTCAACCATCAAAGCATCATAAAAATTATAAAGTATGTACTCAGTAAAAAGAAATTCTGAGCATGTGTCCTTAGAGTTCTGTTCCTGGTTTATTGTGAGGAGAACCAAGGGTGCTTACTAAGCTCCTTTAACGTAGGCATGTGGCATGTTTCACAGGAGCCCTGCTCAGAGGTGGGGGCTAAAGCAGCGGACTTTAACATTTTGTTTGCGTGGTGGTGTTTAGCTCAGTTGGTATTAGATGAACTGAACACAGAAGCGTTAACCAGGAACCCAGTCGATTACAGGCTATGTGGAGTTCTCTTAAGTTTCTCAGAGCTGTCCCCAAACTACCCACACCAAGTTCACGTTCACTAAGGAGAAGGACATCTGTGTATTTTTAGATAGAAAAGTGCTGTCTCCTTGTCATTTTGTAGAAAATGCTTTTCTCTCTGCTTCCCTTCATTGGGCCTTCTGGTATCTCAGTAGGGAAAGGCACTACCTGGTAAATAAAGATAAGCTGTGCTTATTAGCAGAGATTTGCAAGGGAAGAGGCTGTTTAAAAATGGATAAGGAGGTCATTGTATTGAAGCGGTGACTCGCCTTCCTGGGGCGGAATGGCAGCCCCGAGGAGCGGAGCAGGTCTGCCGGCCTCTCGGTGTGACCCAGGTGCATAGGTGCAGCCCTCCGGCTGCCAGAGCTGTGAGCTGTCCTGACAGCACAGCCTGTCCGTGAGGAACGGACGTATGCCAGGAAAGTAAATGCTGCTTGTTTAGACTGAACTTTGGTAGAAAAGGCACCCGGTGCCCTGGGCCGGTTCTAGGCTCAGCGCTGCCCTTATGCTTCCTTCTCATGGTGTCCAGCGAGCACCAGCAGCTTTCGTGCTCTCCGACTCGGCCTCTCCTGGGATCAGGAAACAGCTGGCCGCAGCAGTGATGGATGATGGGTGAGGCCGCGTCCCCCCGCCTAACATCAGTTTCAAAGTGAATGCGCTCCGCTCTCCAGATGTTTGTGCAGGCGCAGAGACTGGCCCACGGGAAGACGAAGCGACCTCTTAAGCCCTCCTTGCCACATCCGCTGCCAGTCCTGGAGAGACAGGTCTGCACGGTCGTGCTCCGTTTCTGTCTAGATGTGAAGAAGCGGCTAAGCCCGAAGACAAAGGCACTGTGCTCTCCCTGCCCCAGTCAGCCTCCTGCTGACTTCCCCGCCACCCCCGTCACCAGCTCGGTTGGAAAGGCAGGCAGGAGCTCTGTGCCCAGGGAGCCCTGTCTACTTCTTGCCCGCCCACACGCTCAGCTTGGCGGGACCTTGCTGCTCACTGGGTCCCAGGGACAAAGTGCCGGGAAAATGACCTGGGCCCCTTGCCCCAGGGCGAATGCAGGGAGGGAAGCAGGGCTGCGGAGAGATGGCTCTGAGCAGCGCCTGTCTCTCTGGGCCCTGTGCTTTCTCCACATCAGCCTGAAGAGCAACAGCGGATGGGCGTGGTGCCCCGCCACTCAGTGGGGTCGAGAAGCAGAACTCAGGGCTGCTTCCTGGCAGCGGTGGAGGTGTCCTCATCCCCCTCCCCGCCCCTATCCGATATCATCTGCTTCTTTGTTACTGCTCAGGAGTAGGGAATAGCTGCAAAGAGAATGTGACAGAAGCGTCACGCACAGCTGTGATCACAACTGCTTGGAGACACGTAGAGTCAGCTTCTAAGTGTTCTGATTTCTCTCAGGCATCTCCTTCTCAGAGCTCCTTTGCAGAACTCAGTCCCTTGGCTTCTGGGATAAATCCACACCCTCGTGAGAGGGGGTTTCATCATGAATGAATGACCCTCCAGCTCCCTGGCCTCTCACTTTCTTCTTTTGGTCCCAAGGATTGAACCCAGGGGCCCGTGAATGCTAGGCTAGCACTCTGCCCCTGAACATATGCCATTCCCAGCTTGTCACGTCTGTAGACAATTGTCAAGGCCTGGCCAGGGGCCTACCAAGGTGATCACACGGGCCCATCTCCCTGTTATATGTACAAAAATAATACAGTTTTCAATACAGTTTCTCTTTTAAAAGCACACCCCCATGCTATAAACTTTAGGCCCTTGAACAGTTAAAGCATGGATGAGAAATTTCTTATCAGCTGCTAGTCTTTGTCTTAATACGAGAACACAAATTAAGCTAACTTAGAGTAATTTAGGGGAGGATTTGAAAAAAATCACTGTTATCCTCTCAGTATGCAAAGTACCATTTATTTTACTTCGATTTGTCTTGAGAGAAATAGTTGAAGATGACTAAAGAGTTTCTGGAAGGTTTGTGATGTTAAATAATGGTAACACCACATGATTCATGAAGGAGAAAGGCTGCCTCTCAGTTCTTTAGTGGAATATTAGTTACTGACAAGAAATTTTTGAGGCTTTCTCTTCACAACAGGGAGACAGGAGAGTGATGCTGGAAGTGACTTGGGTGTCTTGTTATGTCCTTGGCTTTAGTCATGGACCCTATTTTTGAGTGTCAAGGTCTGGGCCGGGATATCTCCAGTGGGTGGTTTGGGTGATCCAAGTGCTTCCAGAGCAGCAGGGAGCAAAGAAAATTCTTGGAGCAACCTGTGGACTGGGAACTGGCTCAGAAAGTCCCTGGAGGCTCTGTGTCACATAGCCCAGAACTTGGGTTCTTACCTGTAGCCCGTTCCAAGGGCAGCCTGTTGAATCCAGAGACAGCCCGGGGAGCTACATGTGCCCTGGTACTTAGCATGGCCCCTCACTGTGGTAATTTAGCCTGCTCTTTTCTCCTGGCTTGGCTCTGTGGGTTAAAGTAATACAACGGCCAGGTGACTGGAGTGCTCTTCTGGACAATTTCCCCTATGACAACATGAACTAGGTCTTTAATTCTGGTCAGAGCAACTCCTGAACTGGGCAGTTTTAACAAAGTTTTTGTTGTTGTTGTTGTTTGTTTTTCACCATCAGTCCGACAGGAATATTCCCTTTCTAGAGGTTTCCTTGGGAAGCTTTTCTCAAAGCTTTGGTCTGGAGATGTGGACAATTTCTATCTTCTGTCAATGTCTTCTTTAATCCTGGCAATTCTTGGCAGATGGGGAGGATTACACACGGGAGGATTTCATGGGCCAGAAATAGAAGTGGCACACCTCACTCCCATCCATGTTCTATTTTCCAAAGCAAAGTCACATGACTGTTCCCACATGCAAGGGAACCTGGGAAATGTAGTCTAGCTGTGTGACCTAGTGGAAAAAGGAAAAAGGACTGTCTATCATCAGTCAATCCTTGCAGGAATATGAATGTGAACACTAGCTATGAAGGGAGAATGTGAAATCTTTTTTTGTTTTTTGGTACTGGGCATTGAACCCATGACTTTCATACTGAGCTACATCCTTAACCCTTTTTATTTATTTATTTTTTAAATTTTGAGCTCAGATCTTGCTAAATTGCCCAGGCTAGTCTTTGATTGTGGTCCTCTTGCCCCAGCTTCTTGAATAGCTGATATTATACCATGTGCCACCATGCCTGGCGGGAGGTGGAATCTTCATTCTTGAAAATTAGCATCGCAAGATTATTCTGATTGTTTACCCCCATGCAAGGTTTAATTTAAAACAGTTAAAACGGCATAAATACTTCACATTCATACAGATTAAGCCAACAACTTGATATACATTTTAGTTCATGGTGTGATATACTGGAATATTTCTGCTGGATAGTAAGAACTTATCTCCTGTTTTTATTAAATCATAGAATATTTTAAGCAAAGAATTAAGAATTATAATAGAATTTTAGAATTAGAAGGACCTTAGAAATTATTTAATTCTTTCTAAATGTGGTGATGAATGCCCAAAATCCCAGCTACTCAGGGAACTAAGGCAGGGGGATCACAAATCTGAGACCAGCCTGGCAATTTAGTGAGACTCTGTCTCACACAAAAATAAAAGTAAAAAAAGTAAAAATAAAAATCAGCGATAGCGTGCTTACTGGCATATGTGAGGTTCGGAACTCAGTACCGAGCAAGGGGAAAAAGTCCAAAATTTTAATGAAGGGTGAAACTGAGGGCAAGGCAGAGGGAAGGCGCGTTTGTTGAGATGCAGGAAATGTGCGGTGGAGATTCTCTCCATTTCGAGGAGAAGCACAGTGACATAACTTAGCGGAAGTCACACGCTAGTCAGATAAACGAGCCCCTGTGCTCTCCCTGGGCACTCGATTAGCACAGGGAATGCGCATCCGCATCCACATGCCACTCCTCTTTGCAGCCGTTCACGTGAGCCGTCTTTACTGTCCACTGAAATGGAAGCAAGATACCCTAATGTGCATGATTCTCAACATGTGCGGGGCTCGCAGGTCTGTGGTGCTCCATCTGTAATAGCATCATTTTCAAGTTCCAAGAGGAATGAGATTCTCTTTTCACTGGTGTGGAAAAGAGCACGTTGCCGGGGCTGACTTCAGAATGGCCCATTGTCCCAGCCCTGACAGGTGCCAGTTTAGACACTAAGGGTCGGATTCCATCACTGCTCACGCTGCATGGATCACTGCCCCCGAAAGGGGTCTGCACACACATCAGTGTGGGATCTGTCCTTTAGCAGCCGTGGCCGCGCCTCTGAATGGCTGTCTGAGTGTGAATGGCGTTTCGCTGGCGTCCCCCATTCTTCCAGGCTCACTGTAGAGCCTCAGTCTTCTCCTTCTGCTCATTAGAACTGACACTTCCCAGGCCAGGGGAATGGCCGCGGGGAGTTGGTGAGACGAGCTCTTCATCCGGAAGGACAGGGTGCAGGGAGCGGCTGGCCGGGCCTGAGCAAGAGGGACTGGAAGCTCACAGCATATCTCCACTGCGAGGCTCAACCAACCCCGGGAAAGAGCTCACCTTCCGCCTCTGAAACCAGAGGAGCTAAGCAGGTCACCTAAAAAATTAAAACAAATGCATTTCCCAGCTCTCAGATGTACACTACTCTTGCCCACCCCTGATTTCCCAAATTAATGGGCATTTTCCCTGGCAGCTGGTTTAACGTTCTCTATATTCAGTTGTTTACTTTATTTAGCATGTAGTTTCCTATTTATCACTATGACTCATTCCCTGACATTAAAAATGAGAGAGGGCACTAGAAACGTCTTAGGAATCCAAGTGAATTCTGAGGGCATGCGGCCACTTCCTGGCTCTTTCATGGAGAAGATCTGTTTATTTGCTAAGGGTTACAAATCAGGCGTTTGTTACTGCCAAATCCCATAGTTAGAGCTCATTGCCCAACTGGTTTTTTACTGATTGATTGAGGCAGAAGCATTATATATGTAGAACCATAAGAGTGGCTTTGGCCCAGTGAGGCCAAGATGGAAATGCTTTTCATGGTTTTGTTTAGCTAGTTATTCCATCTATTCCTATCGAAGGAGAAGCGGTCCATGATGTGGGCGAGGAGATGAGGAAGGACACTAGTGGAGAGAATGTTCTCCTATTGCTTACATACTTTCAGGGATATTGGAAGTGATATTTTCAAAAAGCAACACTGGGCATTTTTCTGCTGTTTTAAAGAACTAGCACTGTGGCTTGATCATAGTAATTGTTTGTTATTTTAATTTTTTTTTTTTGTTTTTCTCCGGTACCAGGAACGGAACTCACAACCTTGCGCTTGCCAGGCAGGCGCTTTGCCGCTGAGCTAAATCCCCAGCCCCTGTTATTTTAATTAATGTATGCAGTCACTCATGTTGTAAATGTTTTTGTTGTTGTTGTTGTTTTTTTCCTGTACCTGGAATCTAACTCATGACCTTGTGCTTGCCAGGCAGGTATTGCTGAGCTAAATCTCCAGCCTCATATTGTAAATGATGGAAGAATTCCCATGGACAAAGTTTTGGAAGACAAAGGTGAGCGTGAATGGTTCTGGCCTTCAAGGAGCTTGCAGTTTAGTGGACAGGACCGACAGATTCCACACCAAGTGCAAGGTGAGGGTGTTGACGGCCCTTGGGTACAAGCTTGCATACATGCATAGGTGTGAATAAGTATATGTATGCATTTACACAGTCATGGTCCTCTTCATAGCCATTCACGGGAGCTTCATTTACAGTTCTATAGGGATGTGAGGGGGTGGGGAGAAATGATCTTTTCTTAGGAAAATCAAAGAGGAAAACTTGGGGGACGTTTCTGTAGAGGTAGGGAAGGGCATTCTAAGCTCAGGGAGCAGGTGCTCATGGGAGGCCAGAGGAGGGAGGGAAAAGCACGCTCAGGGTGGGCGAAGCCTCCAGGGCAGCCCAGTGTGAACTGCAGGTGGGCTTGGGATTCTGAGTTAAACTGCATACATGCAGAAAAGTAATGGGAAATGTTAAAAAAATCTCTGTCCACATTTTTAGGTGCAAGGGGCATATGCCTCCATTTATTCTTCTGTTAATCAACTTTATGGTGTTGGGTGTTGAACCCAATGGTCTTCACAGTAAGTTATAACCCCAGCTCTTTTTGTTTCATTTAAATTGTGAGATAGGGACTCACTAAATCACTAAGTTGCCAGACTGGGCTTGAATTTGCTGGCCTCCTGTCTCGGCCTCCCAGAGTGCTGGGGTGACAGACCTGCACCACTACTTCCAGCTTCCATTCATTTTGTGAAGCTCTTATTCTGCAAAGTGAGGAACTCAAATTCACCTCAATCCAGGATCCTCCTCTGTTTCTCAAAGGTTTCTCCAAGTCCCAGGGCGGTGGGTAGACATCAGTGGGAATGGGAGATCTCGAGATGACCATCAGCCTGCCTGCCCCTGGGTCAGCTGCTCCCCAGTCATTTCGGGAGGGCTGCTATGTGGCTCCTGGAGGGAGGAAGGGGCCTCATATGTAGGGCACATGCCTCCCTTCTCACAGGAAGAGGAGGGACTCCCAGCTCCCAAGCCCTCATTACCTCTTTCCCTCTTTCCCCTCAACCAAGGGTTTTTGTAACCCTCAGGGATGTGCGGGATACAGTGGTTGATGGCTGAGAAACTTGGCTTTTAGTCTTCATGTATTTTCCAAAAGCTTTTCCTCTAAATCCTGTGTTCTTTTCATAGGATAGGGATTTGAAACTCAAAAACCATGAAGAGATTCCTCACACTTCTCTTTCCTATTGTCTTAGTTACTTTTCTCTCCTGGCTGAGACAAAACACCCAGTGCCCAAAGTTAATGAGGAAAGGGTTTATTTAACTCACAGTTTGAAGAAGATTCAGTGCATGATTGGCTGGCTCCAAGGCAGGGTGGCACAGCAGAGAGGCAGCCATTCATGGTTGTGGAAAACAGCAAAAGCAACAAGAGAGAGAAGAGAGACAAGCCTCTTTCTGTCCCTTATACACCTTAACCCCAGCATTGGATCATAAATCAATCACAAATTAAATGAAGCCACCTCCGAAAAGCCCGCCCTCCATGACTGCATGAGGCTTTGGGGGATATCCAGACACAAACCGTAGCACCTACCTTCTCCCTTTCCTGAGGTAAGGGACCCAGGAAGGTCTAGCTCAGGGTGTTCAGTTGTGGGGCCATCACTTGGTACACTGAAGATGGAAGCAGATGCAGGCGGTCCCCTGGCTGAGTTGATTGGTTAGGAGAGGGCATGGGCATGGATGTTGCTCCAAAAG
This sequence comes from Chinchilla lanigera, assembly GCF_000276665.1. Classification (NCBI taxonomy): domain Eukaryota; kingdom Metazoa; phylum Chordata; class Mammalia; order Rodentia; family Chinchillidae; genus Chinchilla; species Chinchilla lanigera. Next base: position 3,574,927 of record NW_004955406.1, read on the forward strand.
CTCCCCAGCAGGGTCTAGCTATGGTCAGGTTCAAGAACTACTGGCCTAGCTGAGTTGCTAAGGACAGGCCCAAAGTATTACAGGCAATGCAGGAAAAGTATCAGCTCCAGTGGAAAGTCTTACTAGGCAAGGTGGGTCAGCACTGCATTCGAGAGTATCCAGGCCTGAGAGGGAATCTTGAGTTTATCACACTGGGAAAGCAAAACATTAAAAAAGAAAAATTAACTTATGTTTCTTCTATGCTTCATTAATTTCTTCTGTGAATTTTATCATGAATTCAGAAATTACACTTGTACACATTTATGGCGTGATGTTACGATTTATGAGTAGAATAATTAAATCAAGTCAATACCAGATTCGTTATTTTTTGTGGTAACAACATTGGACCTTTACCCTCAGTGATACTGAAATGGACAACATGATATTATCAACTATGTCACCATGCTGAGCAGTGGACCTGAAACCCCACTACTTCCTCCAGGCAAACCAAGGCTCACTATTGTCTGACAAGCATCTCTCCAAGTCCTCCATCCTGGCCTCTGCGAATTCTGTGCTCATTTCTGAGTTCAGCTGTTTGACATTGCATCTTTGAGCAAGCACATGCAGGATTTGTCCCGTGCTTGGCTCAGATCACTTAGCACAATGTTTTCCAATTGCATCTGTGTTGTGGCAAACAGCACTGTACTTTCTTCCATAAAGCCGAGTAGCATTGCATTGTGTACATGTATCACATTTCTGTTCTTTTTTTTTTTTTTTTTTTTGAGACAGGGTCTCACTCTGTAGTTCAGGCTGGCCTGGACCCACTATGTAGCTCAGGCTGATCTTGAACTAATGGTTATCCTCCTGCCTCAGACTCCCAAGTGCTGGGATTACAGGAATGCCCCACCACATCCCGCTCTGTATCACATTTTCTTATCCATTCTTTTGTTGATGAATATTAAGATACACATCAATGAACATAGAAGAGCACACATCTCTTTGACATACTCATTTTTAGTCTTGTGGGTAAATAGCTAGAAGTGAGATTGCTAGATTATATGGTAATTCTATTTTTAGTTCTCTGAGGAACTGCCACACAGTATTCCATAATGGCTATATTACTTTTTATTACCAGCTACAGTATATTAGTGTTCCCTTTTCTCCACGTCCTCACCAGCACTTGTTAATGTTCATCTTTTTTGATAGCGAACATTCTAATAGATATGAGATGACATCTCATTGTGGTTTTATTTGCCTCTCCCTAAAGACAGTGATGTTACTACCAAGACAACAATACACAATGTGTTAATTATTATAACACTCCTAGTAACTTGTTTTGAAACTTTGTTTTGTTGTGATTTTTTTCTTCTCTTTTTAAAAAGGACAGTGATGTTCAATGTTTCTTATATACTTATTGGTATTTGTATGTCTTCTTCTGAAAAATGTCTATTCATGTCCTTTGCACATTTCTATACTTTGTACTTTAGATATTTAACAATTTTAGCCTGAATTGAATCTGAAAAGGGAAGTCTATTGACATCAATTTTGTATATGGGAAGATAGCGCTCAGAGAGGTTATGTAAGTCTCTCAAGGTCATTGGGCAAGAGAATGTGTGAGCACTGATTAGAATCCAGTCGAACTGCTTCAAAACCCAAGCTGCTTTAAAATACTTTTGTCTCCCAAAGTGAAATGATAAAGTAGTGTATTAACAGGATGAGTTAGTGAAAATTTCTATCATGATGTAGTTGAAGGATAAAACGCCAGCTCTAAGGAAGTGGAGGAGCTTCTTCGCTGCTTGTTGGCTCCAGGGAATGGTTGCTCTGCTGAAGTCATAAGCTTTCTTTCCACACGGATAATTAACGGAACCAAATTTAACATGACAGTGCAGTTGCTGATGTGTGTTCCTCAAAAGTATAATTCTTTACTAAGCAATCAGATTTAAATAATCAATTTCAGTATTATTTGCCCAAGTAGAGTATAACATCACAAAACAATGACAGGAATCCAAACTGCAAAGTATGAAGCACCCCTGTTACTACTGTGAATGAGATTTATAGAACCTTTTCTTCCTTTACCAGTTACTTCAATACATTTTCACAAAAGTTACCACATTTTTCATAAAAAGTTGCTAATTATTTTCTTAACTGTGACAATTTTCTTACTTTATGTGCATCATTATTTCAGGCAAGTGAATATCCTTGCTTCTGATCCCCATTTTTTCTTCTTTTTTTTTTTTATTTTAAAGAGTAAAAGAAGGATAACATAATAATAGGGGGGACTTAGCAAATTACAGACAAAATGGTAGGAAATTATCAATGGTTATTGTTTTACATATTGTTATCTGCCAAATACTTTCTCAAGAAAACAAATAGACAAA